>NC_053500.1:89484077-89784077 GCF_905171775.1 Rana temporaria | reverse complement strand
GCTGCTGAGCAGAGTCTAGCAGCTGTCTGTAGGCAATCTCCAGCTCCTCTTGTCACTTTTGTTTTCTCTTGTCGCTCATCCTGCAGCTGGATGCCTCTAATGGCATTCTGTATGGCGGTCTCTTATGGGTTAGCACCATTTAATGCCAACCGCTCTCGAACTCGTTGCTGAAACAAGTCTTCAACTGACCGGGGTCCTGCATCACCATCCCTCTGATCCATCTTGGCTAGCTCACTGATCAGGGTGGCCTTGTTCTTTGTCCCACCGGTTCCTCCACGGCTCTCAAGTAAGTCTTTCAGCGTGGCTCTCCTGCATGCTGCATAGCTGGTCATTGTCTGTGGTAGTTTGGAGTGTCCCAGTAACTGGAGAGCAAATCCCACCGCTGCCAACCAATGTAGCAAGACCCTTTCTCGCTCGTTTCCGCTCTCCCGACACTCCTCTGCTACTAGTGAGTCAGCTTGCAGATCGCAACAGCTGATGGTTCGGTCATCCAAGGCTCCGGGATCTGAACTACAGCTATGTGCCATTCGGGATCCATTAGAACAAACACCAGGCAGGCTGTATGTAAGTTGAAACAGGAAGACCTTTATTGGAAGTACACAACACACTTTTAAACAGAATTTGGAACATCCCGCCCCCAACAACCGCTTTCCTATTGATCCATTGTAAAGTACATGTAGTCCTCCTTCAGGTCCTCCTTAGCCATGCAAATGAGTCAGCAGGGATTGGTCCGATAGCTTGATTAGAGGGACTGTTATGTGTAATGAGACAGAAGCCCCAGGGGTCAATCAATGTACACAATAGCCAGACACAAAACAATGGAGCCGTCTGGCCTTAAGACAGAGCAGAAGACCCCCCACTGTGTGACAGATTTCAAGGAGGAACACTTCCGCATTCCAAGGTCCATGACAGACAATAACAAAGATGTCAAGGAAGTCTCTGAACACATCATTGATGAAGTGCTGGAAGGTGGCGGGTGCATTGCACAGACCGAAGGGCATAACCAGATGTAACGGTCACCACCGTTTACGACCTTCCATCCACGACAACAGCTCATCTGACACACAGACAGACCAGCAGGCATCCCATTTTCCCAGAATCAAGACGAGACACGCTCTGTGCTTGTTCCAAATGTAATGATACTTTAATGATTTCTCTCAGTCTTTTTATATAGTACAACAGGTCACAGAATTTACAGGAACAATCAAACTGTCCCCCCCCCCCCCAATCACACACTAAGGCTAATTACTAAACATTCCTCAATTACTAACAACAAAAGCCTTCACCCACTCCGTCTCGGCATACCTCTTGACACCTCTGAGCATCAATAGATTGTAGACAGGGTTATCACACATAAGCAGTCTTTAGTATGCATAATTAGAGTTCTGGGAGCAGACCTGGGATTAACACCTGTCCGTTACAACACCTTTACACAAGGACAATGGAATGTCCTCCAAGCCCTGATGCAATTAGCATGTCACTAGACTAATCATAGAATATTCTTTGCAGGCATTTTAAGGAATATACTGTAAAACACTATCCATGCCAGAACAATCCAACATCTTGCAGTGTCTCAAAATCCTGCAATACGAACTGTCAGTGATGTCCCATCTCATGTAATACATGAGTTATGATTCCCTTGCCACTCCATGCCCAAAGGGCACAGAGTGGACTCAGACCCAAGACTTATCAGGGACGCTGACACAGGAGTATCCCCCATCCTCACAAAGTCTCTGGATGTCCCGGGTCATTCCTTTACATCTCTCCCCTTTCGGTGGGAGACTGACACAGGAGGAGACCCCGAACGGGTTGACTCCGAAGTCAGTCAGTAGATCCAGTCCTCCAATGCTGGTATCCATACTGTACCCCAAATAAATGGCTCCAAACAGAACATTACTCACCCAGCCAACCTCTGTCTCTCTCAGAGAATCTGCCTGCCGCTGGGGAGAGGCCTGGACTGGCCCTTCTCCCTGGAGTCCTTTCAGCCGCTGGAGAGAAGACAGGGTGACTGGGCTCAGTCCATCATGTTGGGGATCTGGGCCAACTGACCACCATTCCTGGGGTATACCCGTGGAGACTGGAGTCCCATCCACTAGTAGGTGAAAATCCCCTGATGCTTGCAAAGCCAAGCCGACATCCTCCTGTCTCTGTGACGCACAATTTTCTGGGGTTGTGTCAGTGGAGACCACAGTCCCATCCACTGCCCCAGGAACTCCCTCTTCCGTTAGTAGAGAGCAGAGGCTTGTGGCACTCTGCTCTGTTGCCAGCTCTTCTGCTGGGTCGCTTTGAGTGGAGACCACAGTCCCATCCACTCCCACAGGAACTCCCTCTCCTGCTAGGTGAGAGCAGAGGCTGGTGGCGCTCTGCTCTGTTGCCAGCTCTTCTGCTGGGTCGCTTTGAGGGGAGACCACAGTCCCATCCCCCGATGTCAGCTCAAGCTGCAGTTGTGTGCCGCAGCCAGTATCATCCTGCCCTTCTGCCAGGGATTCAGCTGGGGGTAAATGCTTTACCACCACAGCTTGTTGCTGGGGAGAGGGGCCAATTGCCCTGGCTCCCTGGAACTCCACTTCCATGGTGACTGGCATCTGTACCTCTCCCCTCTCTTCAGTTGGTGCTGCTGTGACTTCTGCTGCTGCAGCACCTCTTTGCTCTAGCCAAGTGGCATCCACAGCCGCTATAACCCGGTCTATGATCTCCGGTGGAGGATTAGGTCCATACTGTGCCAGTCCACGTCTAACAGCCCGGTCCCAAAACTCTTCATCAAGTGTCCTGTCTGTTATGCTGGGCCTCTCAGCTCTATCCATTTCGACAAGTTGTGCGATAATGTCCCTTCTCTTACGGTTGCTGGCCGATCTGCCCCGGCTCTCCAGTAAGTCCTTGAGGGAAGAGAGCTTCAGCCGCTCATACAGCGTCTCCATCGTCCTGTGTCCTTGTAGCCATCCTTTAAGGGATGGAATTATCCCACTGCTGTGCCACCACTGTAACGGTCACCACCGTTTACGACCTTCCATCCACGACAACAGCTCATCTGACACACAGACAGACCAGCAGGCATCCCATTTTCCCAGAATCAAGACGAGACACGCTCTGTGCTTGTTCCAAATGTAATGATACTTTAATGATTTCTCTCAGTCTTTTTATATAGTACAACAGGTCACAGAATTTACAGGAACAATCAAACTGTCCCCCCCCCCCCCCAATCACACACTAAGGCTAATTACTAAACATTCCTCAATTACTAACAACAAAAGCCTTCACCCACTCCGTCTCGGCATACCTCTTGACACCTCTGAGCATCAATAGATTGTAGACAGGGTTATCACACATAAGCAGTCTTTAGTATGCATAATTAGAGTTCTGGGAGCAGACCTGGGATTAACACCTGTCCGTTACAACACCTTTACACAAGGACAATGGAATGTCCTCCAAGCCCTGATGCAATTAGCATGTCACTAGACTAATCATAGAATATTCTTTGCAGGCATTTTAAGGAATATACTGTAAAACACTATCCATGCCAGAACAATCCAACATCTTGCAGTGTCTCAAAATCCTGCAATACGAACTGTCAGTGATGTCCCATCTCATGTAATACATGAGTTATGATTCCCTTGCCACTCCATGCCCAAAGGGCACAGAGTGGACTCAGACCCAAGACTTATCAGGGACGCTGACACAGGAGTATCCCCCATCCTCACAAAGTCTCTGGATGTCCCGGGTCATTCCTTTACATCAGATATTCATAGTGACCGAATCGAGTGCGAAAAGCTGTTTTCCACTCATCCCCATCCCGGATACGGACCAGATTGTAGGCTCCCCTCAGATCCAATTTGGTAAAGATGATGGCAGATCTTAGTTTTTGGAAGAGCTCTGGTATCAGGGGTAGCGGATAACGGTTCTTGACCGTGATGTTATTTAGTTTGCGATAGTTCACACACGGATGAAGAGACTGGTCATTCTTGGTAACAAAAAATATTCCAGCGCCTACTGGAGAGGTAGAGGGGCGAATAAACCCCTTGTTCAAATTTTCGTCGATATATATTTTTAGGGCCTCTTGCTCCTTTTCTGACAATGGGAAGATGCGCCCAAAAGGAATCTCGGCCCCCAGAAGGAGCTCGATCGGACAGTCATAGGGGCAATGAGACGGAAGGGAGTCGGCTCCCCGTTTACTGAATATGTCAATAAATTCATGATAGGGCTCTGGAACAGACTGAAGCAGGTTAGGGTCAGAGTCGATACATAGCAGGGTAGTGGATGAACAAGAGGGTCCGGACATACAGTATTAAAGACAGTAGGGAGACTGAAACAACACTTCTCCGGATACCCAGTTAATCAGAGGGTTATAGGCCTGGAGCCAGGGTATGCCTAGCATCACAGGGAAAAGAGGAGAGGAGATGACATCCAGGGTCAACAGTTCCTTGTGTTGGGGTCTCCTGGGTCACCTGCCCTGAACTTATGCGGGAACCATCGGCCATGAGCCTTTCTTTGTAAGGGGATGTTGTGCAAGTCGGCAAAGGCAGAGTCGATGAAACGGCTACATGCGCCAGAGTCAAGGATGGCGTTGACTGGAACCGTCCTTTCCTGGCACTGTAACGAAAGAGGAAGAGCAAGGTGGGTTGCGTTGGCAGACAGGGCTGAAAGGTTAACAGGAACTGAAGAAAGGCACTTGCGCATCTTGGTAGGACAGTTGCGCACGTAGCGACCAGCTTCGCCACAGTAGAGGCACAGGTTTAGTTGGCGGCGTACCCGTTCTTAGGGTGGTAGTGTTGGTCGCATAAACCCCAACTCGAGTGAGCTTGTCCTTAAGACCCTCGAAGAAGCCCAGGTGGAAATGATGCCGTAGAGCTGCGTCGTTCCAATGGGTGTCTGCGATCCAGCATCTAAAGTCCTTGACACAGTCCTCGGCCGCTCTGCGGCCTTGCTGGAGCGCGAGCAGGGCAGACTCAGCGGTGGCGGCTCATTGGGGATCATCATAAAGCTGGGCCATGGCCTCAAAGAAGGCTAGCAGGGTCTGTGTCTGGTCGCCATTCTCTTCCAGTAGCCGATGGGCTCAGGTCTGAGGTTCATCTTGAAGTAGGGAGATCACAAATCCCACCTTTGTGGCCTCCAAAGAAAAGGTCCATGGTTGCAGAGCAATGTATAGCTGACAGGCATTACGGAAGGCCCGGAATTTAGTTCGGTGTCCCGCAAATCTCTCTGGCACTCTTGGTTCGGGTGGAAGCATCACTACTGAGGGAGCGGAGGCAGCTGGTGCGGACCTGGCAGCAGATGTAGGAGCTGTATCCCCGGAAGCGGACAGATTTTGCACTTGTCCCTCTAGCCTCATGTAACCTTCCTGTAGGTTCTTTACTGCTAGTGTGAGGGCTGCCAGGTGTTTGCAGATCTCCTCTTACGGCAGGGCCTACTCCTGCAGGCTCTGTCATGGCTGTCTAAAACTGTTATGTATGGGAATGTACCTGGTAGTCAGAGCCTAGTTTGCAGGAGGAGGCCTCTATCAGGAGCTGCTGGAGTGGAGACAGCGAGCTTGGGAGCGCAGCGAGGTAGGAGTGCCTGGGTGATGGCAGCAGTCAGGCACCGGACGGTGGTCCTTCAGGAAGGGCTGGCACAGGAGACAGCAGTTGCAGACGTGGAGGATCAGCGGCTTAGGAGCTGGCACAGGTACTGGAACAGCAGGAGCTGGTAAGGCAAGCCGGGTAAAGCAGGTAATCAGACAGTTTATCTTGCAGGCTATAAGCATGGTCAGGTTCAGGCACGGGGTCTGGCAACGGTAGGCAGGAGAGCAGAGCCAAGGGTCGGATTGGAGAGATTCGGGTGGTCAGACGGAGCTGGGTTGGTATAGGTAACAGGTTCAGCAGGTCACAGAATGCGGGTACAATGCTTCAGATCAGACAGCAAAGTGTCACTGCAGCTGCTGGCTTTTTAAAGGCAGAAATGGCGCCAATCGTGTGTTAACGTGCACACACGTGCATTTGGCGCATGCGCGCGCTTTTGACGTGCGGCGGCGCATAGATACAGACAGCTGCTGTTGCTGGTTTTGTGTTGAAGTATGTGCGCGCATGCGTGCGCGCCGGAACCTATTGGTAGGTCCCTGACAATATCATTAGAGAAACTTCTCTTAGAGGATATCCAAAATTATGTGTAGATAGGGTTCTTTGAGTTGCTGTTTCTAAATGGAGGGATGTTCTTTTACCAGAGACTAATACAGCCAGATATAGATTTAACAATAGTTAATGTGTTCCTTTTGTGACAACTTAAGCCCCATACACACAAGCCGAATGTCGAAAGACAACGGGCGGTTAAAAAAAAAAACGGCTGACATTCGGTTTGTGTGTATGTCGGTCTGTTTGACCGAAGCCAGCTGTTCGGCCGACTTCTTTCAGACGTGCATGCTGGAAAACCAGCAGCCGTCTGACTCCTGATCAGCACTCTAAGCCAATGGCAAAGAGCACTGATCGGAGTGTTCTGGCGGGGGCGTCCCTCTGTCAGAACACAACAGCTCAGCGGGGGAGATCGGTGAACTAACCTTGCATAATTTATCTTGCCAAGAAAAATTGACCTATTCTTTGTTCCAATAGGTTGTTACATGGCATGTTATCCAAATGTTTTTTTTTCCAGCTGTCACGCTCCCACTTTGCGTTCTCTCCTTTCGCTTAGCCATATAAAATTTGGATATCCTACGCTGGTTCCGTCCACTTTAGAATGCATTGAGATGAAAAACTGCAAGGGTTTACAACCCCTTTAATTCTCCTGTGGTATTGAGAGAGTTCAGCCTGCTGACAGAGGAGACATATTGTAAACTTTTAGAACATGGGGTGTATTGGATAAATAAGTTACATTCCCCAAGGGTTAAACCATAGGATTGATCTAGACTTGTATTTGACATGACAGCATTGTTTCATTTTTGGCACTAATCATGCACCTAAAGAAAAATGTCACAAGAGAAAAAAATGGATTTGAAATGTTTTGAAGCCTCCTCACAGAAATGAATTTACAACCACATGTATAGATAAAAAAATCATAATTTCTTTATCGTACATCACGAGACACAGAGCAACCATAATAATGATTGGGTAATACAGGTTATTGGACACTGGCAACCAATAGACATGAAGTTCCCTTCACAGGCAGCACATCAGTTTTTTGCCAGTGTCTGCAAAGTGATGGTCACGGATTACATCTGGACGTCTGTATTAGGAATCATGGACTTCAATCGGATCCATTCGAAAAAGCTGTCAGCCAAAAATAGATGGTACCCAAGCCTCATAGGAAGGAGAGAAGATTCCTTGAGGTTTTTGCCTGTAATGCAGCCTTACGGCACTGGACTCTACGTAATTGAACCCTGTGCAGTGTTTGTTTTGACCAAGGTGTGTTCCTGCAGGGTGTTATACATGTCCAGGGGAGTAGACCCCAGATTAAGTCCCTGAAGGTCTTCTATGACAAAGCTCACCGTGATGGGTGAAGATTTGACTCCTGTTATGTTCAGAGTCCTGCAGCAGGAACGGCAAGTCCTGCATTTTTGCAGTTTTTTTTATTTTTATCAAATGGATGTTTATTGAGAGAACAACATATATGCAAACAAATGTACAGTACATACATTTGTTTGCACACAGGAAAAGTGCACCTTCTATGCAAAGACACTTAAAGGAGTTGTAAATAAAAACATATTTTTTTGCTGAAATGACTGTTTACAGGGTATATAGACATAGAAGTTAAAGATTCCTTTTAAAAACAATTAAAAATAGATACAAATCAATCATATAATGTACCTGTTGTTTCTAGTTTCGTTTTTGCATGTTGTTTCCTGCCTCTCTGCCTTACAGAGCATACAGAGCCATAGAGCAGTGATGGTTTGGAAAACGAAACTAGAAACTAGACACACAGTAATCACACCTCCTTGAAGTTAGTGACCACAGAGAGAAAGCTCCCAACACTGTGGTCATCAGGAAACAGACAACTAGGAAGTGTGGAGATCAGAGAAGAATTAGAGCAACTTGAGAGCAAAAACAAACAATGAGGACATGAAAACAGCACTGCATTAAGGTAAAGGAAGCTATTAAGATAAAAAAATTGTTTTCTTTACAAACCCTTTAACCACGTACATCGTCTACATCGGTAATGCAGTTCTGGCGATACGTCAAAGAGGGTACCACGCATACACTTGGAATAAAAAAGTAAACCATAGTAGCAACCAGACCAAAGTATAAAAACAAAAACTTTTGAAAACAGTAAACCCACCACAGGGCAAAAGACCTCTATGGGGGGTCATCACTCCGGGTGCCATACTCCCTCCCATACCTACGATCTTCCCCTTACACTAGCAGACAGTCCATAATCAGATCAACTGGAGCCAGACCCGAAACCTCCAACCATCGTGCCCAATTTTGTTCCCACTCCCTCTATGTTGTTGTATGTATTTCTCTAATCTAATAGTGTCTCCCATGTGATTCCGCCATTCCCTCACCGTAGGGGGTTCTTCCGACTTCCAGTTCCTAGCCTGGAAAAGAGCTCTTGCTATCCCCAACCTAACTGAATCCTACTCCGAGACATTGTCAATAATTCCCAGCAAGCACAGTTTAGGGTGTGCAGTAAGCTGCACCTGAAATACACAGTTAATAGTATCCAGGGCCACATTAACCACTTAAGCCCTGGACCATTTTGTTGCTAAATGACCAGGCCACTTTTTGTGATTCAGCACTGTGTCGCTTTAACTAACAATTGCGCGGTCATGCGACGTGGCTCTCAAACAAAATGTACTTCCTTTTTTTGTCACAAATAGAGCTTTCTTTTGGTGGTATTTGATCACCTCTGCATTTTTTTTTGCGCTATTAACAAAAATAGAGCGACAATTAAAAAAAAAAAATGTTTTTACTTTTTTGCTATAATAAATATGCCCAAACAATATATAAAAAAGAATTGAGTTTAGGCCGATATGTATTCTACATATTTTTGGTAAAAAAATCGTAATAAGTGTTTATTAATTGGTTTGCGCAAAAGTTATAGCGTCTACAAAATAGGGAATAGTTTTATAGCATTTTTATTATTTTTTTTTTTTACTAGTAATAGCGGCAATCAGCGATTTTTATTGTGACTGCGACATTATGGCAGACACATCAGACACTTTTGACACATTTTTGGGACCATTGTCATTTTTACAGCGATCAGTGGTATAAAAATGCACTGATTCTGGAGGCAGAGAAGGCGGAGCTCAGGAGATGGCTGCCTGAGCTGTGAGCTCCATCCCAGCCTTCTGCAGCAGCGCTCACGGCGATTTCACATTCCCCAAAACGCTACAGCAGACCATAGGGAGACCAGGGAACACCCCTATATATATTTTTTTTTATTATTATTTTAGGTGCCTTTGGGGCCATAATCTTTTATTCAAATGACGGCTGAAAAATCTAAAATGGCTGTCGTACCTCAGCTCTCAGCTTCCCTCTGGAAAAATGTTTGTTTATTTTCTTCTGGTGTTCCTTCATCTTATATTACCTAACATGTCCCCCAGGACTAGTGCATGGTTTTCAATTGTTATGTTTCTTCACTTTTACAGTTTTTTTTGGGGGGGGACATATCAATGCTTTCAGCTTACAGATTACAAAGCTGTGTTGCTCATTGACCGCTTCTTAATTTTTCTTTTTAGGGCGGCCTGCGGAGGGTTGGCACAGATCTGCCTCTGCCTTTCCCCTGGAGACCAGTAGGCCTCTGAGGGACAGGTTGTCTGCGCTCCTAGGGCCAGACACTATTTTTTTCTGGTTACAAGGCTCCAGGAGATTATCTCCCCTTCTGTACCCTGGTCTTTATGCTAGGAGATTTTCCTTTCTTTTTCAATATTTTCTCTTTTCTTTCTTTATTTTTTCTCCCTTTATTGTACATCTCATTGCCTTAACATGCCTGGCTTGTATTATAGATTATATATTGCCAGTCTCATCCTTGTCTTGGAGCAGCCTACTTTCCTGCGGAAGGAGATCCTGAGATCAATCCCAGACGGAGGAGTGGGGATGACTACGATGGGTGCATCCTCCTTGGCTTCCATGGCTAATACCTCACAATCCACTCTTAAACTTGCCTCACATAATGTTCAGGGGCTGAACCCTCCAACCAAAATGACCACTATAAATCTCAAAAAATAGATCTTACTACAGGAGATACACTTTCCAAAGTGGTACAATTCCAAATATATACATCCGCATTACCCACAATTTCACTTAGCCAATGCCGAAACCAAAACCAAGGGAGTAGCAATTGTTTTCTCTAAGCATTGTAAATTTGTGAAGACTTTTGAGTATATCGATCCTGAGGGAGAAATTATCTTAACCACTTGCTTACTGGGCACATAAACCCCCTTCGTTCCCAGGCAAAATTTCAGCTTCCGGCACTGCGTCGCTTTAACTGACATTTGCGCGGTTTTTATTTTTTGCGCTATAAACAAAAAAAGAGCGACAATTTAAAAAAATATATATATTTTTTACTTGTTGCTATAATAAATATCCCAATTTTTTTTTAAAAAAAACTATTTTTTTTCTCAGTTAAAGGGTCACTAAAGGAAATTTTTTTTTTTGCTGAAATGACTGTTTACAGGGTATAGAGACATCAAGTTAACTGATTCCTTTTAAAAATGATTAAAAATTGAATTTAATCTATCATATAATGTGCCTCTAGTTTCACGTTCGGTTTCAAAGGTACATACATGAAGTTCCGGGTGAGAGATGAGTCGGGAAGAATCACAGAACAAAAACAACAAATCCAGGGCAGTGTTTTGTTTTTAAAATGAATCTGATTGGTTCTGAGGGAGTTTTAGACACCAGTAATGACAGCTTAGACCACCGTGAAATCTCCCAGTACGATGGTTATAAGGAAACAGGCAACCAGGAAGTGTGGAGATCACAGCAGAATTACAGCTACTTCAAAGCAAAAACGAACAATGAGGACATGAAACCAGTACTGCAGTAAGGTAAAGGAAGCTATTTAGCTAAAAAAAAAAATCCTTTAGTGACCCTTTAAGGCCGATACGTATTTTAACGTATTTTTGTAAAAAAAAAAAAATCCCAATAAGCGACTGGTTTGTGCAAAAGTTATAGCGCCTACAAAATAGGGGACAAGAATTATGTTTTTTTTATAATTTTTTTTTTTACTAGTAATGGCGGCGATCTGCGATTTTTATTGGGGACTGCGACGTTATGGCGGACACATCGGACACTTTTGACACAAATTTGGCGCCATTCACATTTTATACAGCGATCAGGTGCTATAAAAATGCACTAATTACTATATAATGTGACTGGCAGTGAAGGGGTTAACACTAGGGGGTGAGGAAGGGGTTAAATGTGTATCCTGGGTGTGTTTTAAACTGTGTGGGGGGTGACTGGGGGAGGTGACCGATGATGTGTCTCTATGTACAAGAGACACTGATCGGTCTCCCTCCCTCTGACAGCACGTGGAGCTCTGTGTTTACACACAGAGCTCCCACATCCCTGCTGTCTTACCGACGATCGCGTGTACCCGGCGGACAGCGCGGCCGCCAGGTACACGCATCGGCTCCCGAGCGATGCGCCGGGACAGTGTTTACCCGCTGCGTGCCCCCCAGTGGCGCGCGCGGGTAATGCTTTTAAAATGACGTCCAAAGACGTCCAGTTGGCACTTGAGAGCCGCGGCTGTTGATGTCTTTTGTCAATAGCGCGGGTCTCAAGTGGTTAATAAAGGGTACCTTGGAGGGGGCACCTATACTCCTTGGTTTCCTACTATGCCCCAAATAGGGGACAAGCGGCCTTTTTTAAAGTTTTATTGATATACTTAAACCTATGCTAGAGGGCACGATAATTCTTGGAGGAGATTCTAATGTTGCTTTTGACCAGGCCTTAGATAATCCAAACCCTCTGAGCACATTTATCTCATCCTAAAGAGAGTCTTAAAATCGCCAAATTACTTTCAACATATAATCTTACAGACACCTGGAGGGAATTAAATCCTTCAAAACGTGATTTTACGCATTTTTCGCATCCGCATAATACATATGCCAGAATAGATCATATCTTGTGACACCTACGCCTGTTCATCCCTTTATCATAAGTGTCCATATCAGGGATACAAACACTCTCGGATCATTCTTTGGTAACTGTGTCCTATTGCGCTCCAATGCTCTCAGCAGAACAAGAGGAATTTGGAGACTTAACGATTCAATCCTTCTGACCCATTAAAGTTGAGGCGATTAATGAAGCCTACAAGATTATTTCTCTCAATAACAATGAAGACATTTCAGCTGAAATGCTTTGGGCTGCTCACAAGGCATTCATTCGAGGTAAATTTATTCAGTTAGCAACGGCAAATAAAGAGAACGCAAGGCTAACATTGAACATTTGGAGAAGGAATACGCTTCCCTCAGAGCCACCCACAAAAAAGATCCCTCCAAGGTATCTATCACCCTTATAGATAAAACTAAATTAGAGCTTAACCTGATCCTTGCCACACAAGCGGAAAAGCAATCCGATGGTCAAGTGAATTTTTTTTATTTACAAGCTAATAAAGTAGGCCCGCTGCTAGCCAATAAACTCTCTCCCCGAATAAGGGGTCAATTCTATACCAGAATTTCGGGCCAACCCCCCACAGCTAACCCAGTCAAAATTCTTGAAGCTTTCCATGACTTATTTTCTAATCTTCACATCTCTCCCATTCAAATTGATAAGGACTTCAATTTCTAGGTTTCTAGATGATCTTTCCATCCCGACACTTCACACCTCACACAGAGATCTACTAGAAACATCTTTCCACCGTGGAGGAGGTCACGGAAGTCATTAAGAATTTAAAATCCGGTCCAGCTCCGGGTGCTGATGGATTGTCCATCCCGTATACAAGGCCTTTGCTGATATTTTGGCTCCACCCTAACAACATTTTTTAAAGCTAAAACATCGGGAGAACCATTGGATATAACACCTCAATACAGCGTATATAACAATTATTCCTAAACCCGATAAAAATCCTAAAGAAGAATTCCCAATTATCATCCAATCTCTTTAATAAATAATGATATCAAGATCATGACAAAAATTTGGCCAACCGCTTAGCTTCTTTTATCAAAACATATATACATAGGGACCAAGGTGGGCTTTATTCCAGGTAGGCAAGGTCCCTGACCAAATAAAAAGCCTGGGAGGGGGAGCGCAAGACAAAAGAGGTTTCTTTTGGCCTTGGATCTCTAGAAGGCTTTCGACTTCGGTTTCCTGGCCTTATTTATTCACCCTTATGGAACGATGGGGCTTTGGAGATCGTTTCTTGGGTCCTTTTACGCTTCCTTTACTTTTATCCTAAAGCGCAAATTGCCTACAGGGACATTATTCCAAACCATTCAACATAGCTTGAAGGAACTAGACAAGGGTGTTTCCCTTTCCCCTATAATCTTTGCGATAACTATTGAAACTTTAGCTATTGCTATAAACGCCAAAACCCAACATTCAAGGTCTCCTGCGGAGATCAAATACAGAAATGTGGTTTGTTTGCAGATGACATTCTCTTATTTGTCAATCCCCTTTGATTTCATTACCAAACATTTGCAAGGTCTTGACACATTCTCTAAGATATCTTATTTGAAAGTTAACTATTCTAAATCGCAGGCCCTAATGTCTCGCTCATCCCCCCCCCCCCCTCTAGTGTTCGCGTCTCTAAAGCAAACATTTAAATTTGAATGGCAAGAACTCCTCTATCAGTTATTTAGGCATCACACTGTCCGTATAGAAACTCTTTACGATCACAACTACCCATCACTATATAAGAAATTGGAAGATGATCTTAAAAACTGGGTCTAAGCATGAATTATCCTGGTTAGGAAGAATAAACTCATAAAAATGACCTCATTTCCCGAGAATTCTCTACTATTTTCAGATCACTCCCCATTCCAATAAAAACAATTTCACTTAAAATCTCTTCAGAGCAAAATCCTCCAATATATCTGCGGTACTTCAGGGTTTCGTATATCACAGAACACACCTATCGTCATAGATGTAATGGAGGTCTGAGTCTTCCAGATTTAACCCAAATATTTTATACAAGACTAGCACAAACTCTCCTCGTTATACTCAAGGTCTGAGAAACCGGATTAGATCAAGATGGAGAATCAAGCAGTACCCTGCTACTCCCTTAAATTATCTTCTATGGAGGTCGCCCAAGAAACAACCACCCATAATGTCTCCTATCCTGTCTCAATCCTTTGCTCTATGGGACAGATTCAGGTGTCATCAGGCTCTTATTTCCACAGGCCATCCTCTAAGTTTCCGTTATTTAATAACCCGGATTTTCCTCCAGAATTAAATGTGGAAGAATTCAAATGGTGGACAGACAGAGGTTTATTACGCATTGGAAACTTCGCTGTTTCTGTGAGTCCTATAACTTTTCAATTACTGCACCAAAAAATGTAAACTCCCAGATCTCCGAAAGAATACACTTTCGTCAAATCTCACAATTCCTAAATTCTCTATGGAAGGACAAATCTCTACCTCTCCAATTTACTAAATATGAACTGTGGTGTGGTCAAAATACGGAGCCAAGGGGAGGCATCTCTATAATTTATTCGTCCCTTACTCACTCTGACAAAATCCTCCTTTATGACAGCTTGGGAAACAGATTTTCAGTTCAGCTGGGGCCTGGAAGCCTGGCAAAGAGCATGCTCTAAATCCTTCAAAGGTATTATAAACATATATTTAACAGAAGCTAATATCAAGGTATTATATAGATGGTATCTTACTCCCACTAAACTGGCCACCATATACCCTTCCTCGGATCCTTCTTGCTTTAGAAGGTGCCATCTTTCAGGTTTGATGGCCCGTTCCTTTTGGAAAAAAGTCTTTAGCTTGATCTTCAGGGTAACTGGGTGTCAGGCTCCCAGGTCTCCGTGTGTTGCTTTCCTAAACGCCCATATACCCCATATACCTAAGTTTACCCAAATCCTTATTCATTTTATCCTTACAGGGGTAAAAATAACTGTTGCCAAGGCATGGAAAAAAACGAAACCCTTTCTTTCTGATTTTATTCGGAAAGTCTCATGGATAATGACTCAAGAGAAACTGGCCAGTATTCTAAATACCACAGTGAAATTTGGAAAAATATGGGAACTATGGGCTAATTATATTGGAATATCACTTAGTTGAGACGTATCTACATTCTCTCTAGGCTCATCTTTATGGAGCTAGGCATGTACTCTCTGCTCTTCCTATTTCTCTTTCCTTTCTTCATTTTCTTTACCTTTTTTTTCTATTAGTACTCTTTTATAAGTCTCCCGGAGACATGTTTAAGGATCCTAACTACAGGTTTATCCTTTCGTTTTATTTATAAGCAATATTTTTTGGAGAATTACAGATGAGTTATATTGCATATCTTTCTGTTACTTAATAGAGTCTAGAAAGACTATAATTTTAGTTCATGTGGGGGATTGGAGGTCCTCTCTTCGGGCACAGCTTGATCCCTATAGGGGTGCCGCGGAGAGATTGGGATATCCGTTCCTCATATGGCTAGCATTTCAGGGGCCTCTTAGGCATAGTCTAGCCTCTTATTTAATGCTTAGAAATACAAGAAAAAAAAAACAGTTAGCGCTACCCCATGCAACAGTAACACACAGTGTTCTGTGTTACAGTTTTTTTCCATTGTTTTGGCTCATATATCTTGAAACAAAATGACATCCTCATAACAACATGGACAAATCTCCAAACCACTTCGCAATTGTTCACAACTGAATGGCATTTCTCATTCATTTCATCAAATTGCAAATGTCTCAGTACATGTCTCACTTTCTCAGTACATCTTTCAAATGATTTAGTACAAGTAGCCTACATTTAGCACAATTTCCAATTGAATAGATCTTGTTGATCTAAACTGATTGTCATTTCTTCAGTCTAATGGTCGTTCTCTCCAAAACAGGTCAGCGTCATTTCATTGTTTAAGTCATCACATGCACAATAGTCTGTTCAATTGTCAAAATGATTCAGGAACATAATACCATGAATACCATATATGAATCTCTTGGAACATTTGATAAAATGATTACAGCAATTGACAGTCGGGTGCAACTAGAACTTGACTAACGAAGGAGGAGTTGGAGTTGGTCTTAGATGACCAATCAAACAGTATGTTTAGTTACTGTACCTGACAGGTGCTGTCCGTGATTGTGAATGCTGCCAAACATGTATATATAGAGCTTGACCATGCAGGACCAGTACAATTTCTGAACATGGAGTCACCTGGCCAAGTAAATGAACAATGGCAACTGTCTGCTCGAGGAAGAAGAAGAGGAGGAGGAGTAAGGGTGTGTGGTGGTGGAATAGGGGGGAAGGGGCCGAGGAGCACGAAGACACCATGCTGTCCTGATGAATTCGGGCCACAATTATAGACCATGTCATCAACCATGGCCTCAGAATCAATGATGGAATTTATATAATGTATAGGACAGGACACAACAAATATGTTTATTAATTTACATATTCATTTAGTATGTGTGATAGGCCTACAGTATAACAGTATCTTACCTCAGTGGGATGTTACGGTATGATACTAACAATGACAAGAAAAATATTGTAGATGTAGCGCCTGTGTACCTTCCAAGTACCGGTGCTATTACTGTAAAAGTGAAGGGGTAATCAGAGTGTAGTTGACCTCTGATTCTGATTGCAATTTTACAAAGGGTCTCTGTTTCAGCTGGGCTGTGCTGCGGGCCATTCTGGTGGTTGCTGGGGTGTCATACCCACCCCGGGGCGACAGTGGAGTCCAGGCTGGGGGTGCCTCTTGCCAGCAGCCAATCGGGAGGGAGTTTCTCTCCTCAGGGCATGCTGGGGGAGGGGTACTTCTGGAGCAGAAGCCATTGAGGCGGGGTTCTTTTCCTGAGGTGGCACCCACCTTTAGGGTGACCACACATCACAGCCCCCGGGCGAGATGGCCTACCAGACAGGGGTGCGCGTGCCCACACGGTGTTCCTGGCTCCGGGACCGATGTTGGCCCTGGATCATTTAAAGCTGTGGCGGGGGCCCCAGTATTCGACTGGGTGCCCAATTCTGAGAAGAACATGTACCCCCCTGTTTGGAAACCACTGGAATACGACCAGTAGTATATTGAACTTGTGGAACATAGAACATTCCTATGTAGCTGTTCTGTAACTCTAGTGTATGACTCTTCTGTATGACTGATTTGATGTTTTCTTTTTTTTACTCTATTGTAGAGAATAATGGCACTGGAAGGAAACGAGACCTCTCACATACCCGTGTATGTGGATGAGGCTGGCTTCAACCTGGCCAAGGGCCAAAGACGTGGCCGTAATTTTATTGGCCACCGGGCCATGGTGGATGTCCCAGGCCAGCGAGGGGGCAATATAACTATGTGTGCTGCCATTTCTTCTGAGAATGGTGTGGCCACTTACATCCCCAGTCTTGGCCCATACAATACACAGAAGCTCCTCATCTTCTTGGACCACCTTCATTTGGATTTGATCCCTGAAAATGAGAGAGGACTCATAGGGCCTCACCTACCACAAAATATAATTGTATGGGGCAATGTGAATTTTCACCATGGCCCGTTTATCAGGGCCTGGTTCACTGCTCATCCAAGGATGGATATGGTGTTCCTACCACCTTACTCTCCTTTCCTCATTACTATTGAGGAGTTTTTCTCCGCTTGGAGGTGGAGAGTGTATGAGCATCGGGCTCAAGATCAGAGGTCCCTGCTCCATGCAATGGACGCTGCCTGTGAGGATATTACAGGAGATCAGTGTAGGGGATGGTTGCAACATGCACGCCGTTTCTTCCCTCGTTGCATCGCAAGGGAGAATATACGCTGTGATGTTGACGAAAATCTGTGGCCAGACAGACAGCAGCGTGTGGATGGGCAGGAGGGTGAGGACGGTGGGCAGGAGAGGGAGGGTGAGGACAGCGACCAGTGAAGAGATGTTACAGTAGTTGTAAAACTCCAGCTTTATTTACAGCATTGTAGGCTAAATGTAATTTTCCTTGTTTCATGTTTGTGCATTTATATTTCCGTATATATTATGCTGTGTTGTAATATTAATATACATTTTCTTTTTACTCTGAAGTATGGAAGTTACCGTATTTATCACGGTATAACGCGCTCCCGCGTATACCACGCACCCCTAAAGTTGCCCCGAATCCTGTGGAAAAAAAGTTATTTTTTTTACTTACAGTTTTGGTGTCTTGCGCAGCGGCCTCGTCGGGTCCGGCGTCCGTCTGCGGCTTCGGGTGTCCTCTTCGTCGGGTCCGGCGTCCTTCTGCGGCTTCGGGTGTCCTCTTCCTCGGGTCCGGCGTCCTTCTGCGGCGTCCTCCGCATCCTCCTCCGCTCGTATCCCCCCGCGCGAGTATGAATACTGCGCTGACATATACCCGAGCACAGTACACTCGTGTATCGGTCGGGGCCGGCTCTGCAACTCCTCGCATTGACGTCCTGTACGCTCAGGACGGTCAGCGCGAGAGGCGCTGAGACTGCCCGAAGATACACGAGTGTACTGCGCTCGGTATATGCCCGGCGCTGTATTCAAACTCATGGCGGGAAAGCGGTATCGGCGTATACCGCGCACACCACGATTTTGCCCTGATTTTCAGGGCAAAATAGTGCGCGGTATACGCCGATAAATACGGTACTTTGTGTGTGAATGATAATGGTTACAAATAACTGTAAAGTCATTTTCCTTGGCAGTATGAGTGCAGTGTGTGATGTCAAACCTTGGAGGCGACTCTTACCCTAAAATCTTTTCTTTTTTTTCAGTTTTATACACAATTGTATTCAGTTAGCTAGACAAAAACTGTGCAGTAACTATTGTCAATGAAGGACTGGGCTAAGACTGAAAGGTGGACATGAGGGATATTTCAATGGTCCTCTGCCATAGAGAGAAAACATCAAAACATTTTGACTTGCAGTGCTTACACAATGCCAAAGGGATGAAGCATTTTGGGGGCACTGACTATTTGAATGAGAAAGAAATTTAGTTTTGACACATGAGTGAACTGTTTTGGGAAAGATATGAACTTTTGAAGGTGAAGGATGGTGTTGTGCCGAACCATCCAGGTTATTTTGGCAAAAGTACCAAGAGAGCTGAGAATGTCCGGTCTGTATCAAGAAATGAGCCAAAGCAATTGAGAAAAATATTTGCCATTTTGAGGGTACTGACTCTTTATATGGGAAATTAATACGGTTTTGAAGCATGAGTGAACAGTTTTGGGAGAGATATGAGCTTTTGCATGTGAGTTATAGTGTTGTGCTAAACTGTAAGACTGTTTTGCCAAATGATTTTAGAGTTTTGAGAATGTAATTTCTGTTTCAAGAAATGAGCCAAAACAATAGAGAAAAAACTGTAAGAGAAGTACAAAAAAAACCTTCCGTGCAGTCAACCACTTGGAAGAATGGGCAATAGAACAGAACAACAAAAGAAGCAGCGAACAGTGTTAGTTGATATCACTTTTATAGTCTAAAGTACTGGTAAAAAACGAAAGATGAACATGAACTAATATACAATAAATGGTAACATAGAGTTAATAAATGAATAAAAACCTTTTTGATGACAGTCCACGGTGCAAACACAGAAGTAGTATAGTGATGGTAATAGTTGGAACCAATATTCCTGCAGTGAATGGGTGGCTGGATACACTTCCCACACGGTGGGCATGCAGTAATAGGTGAAATAGACATACCTCCACAGCGACTTACATAGACTATACGAATAGATAATGGTACCATCAGTCTGCAAACTGCAGTAGGAGAGGCACTTCCACGATGGAGGCAGTCGGTAGCCCGCCGCGAGTAGCGCGGCTCCGGTGCGAGGGAAGTGCAGAGACACCCAGATGGAGGTGAAGCGCCAATAGGAGCAGGAATCTCCTCACAGCCGCGATGTGGAGCGGCGGGGAAACCTGGTCACGAGGCCGCCGAGCAGATGACGCGTCTGTCCGGGCAATGGAGGGCGGGGTCTCCACAGCGTCACAGGGGTTTCCGCAGCGTCACAAGGAGAGAGGAAGGAAGCGGTGTCCGGACGCCATCCTTCAATAGTCATGTGACTCCAGAGGCCAATCGGGAGTGCAGAACCCAGGCAAAGTGGAGGCATGCACCAGCGTCACTGTAGAAATTGCCAGGACGTGAGTGTATGATAAAACAACAGCTGGGAACTTCTGTGGGCATCAGAGGACATCAGAGGTGATCAGAGGTGATGGGACTAGACCGTGACTGACATGTTTCGCGTCCCTGCCGCTTTGTCAAAGTCCACTTTGACAAAGCGTCAGGGACGCGAAACATGTCAGTGACGCTGGTGCATGCCTCCACTTTGCCTGGGTTCTGCACTCCCGATTGGCCTCCTGGCGTCCACATGACTATTTGAAGGACGGCGTCCAGACACCGCTTCCTTCCTCTCTCCTTGTGACGCTACGGAGACCCCTGGTACGCTGTGAAGACCCCGCCCTCCGTTGCACTGACAGACGCAGCCACTACATCTGCTCGGCGGCCTCGTGACCAGGCTTCCCCGCCGCTCCACATCGCGGCTGTGAGGATATTCCCGCTCCTATTGGCGCTTCACCTCCATCTGGGTTGTCTCTGCACTTCCCTTGCACCGGAGCCGCGCTACTCGTGGCGGTACTGACTGCCTCCATCGTGGAAGTGCCATCGTGGAAGTGCCCATCGTGGAAGTGCCTCTCCTACTGCAGTTTGCAGACTGATGGTACCATTATCTATTCGTATAGATTTATGTGAGCCGCTGTGGAGGTATTGTATATTTCCCTTATTACTGCATGCCCACCGTGTGGAAGTGTATCCAGCCACCCATTCACTGCAGGAATATTGGTTCCAACTATACCTCACTATACTACTTCTGTGTTTGCACCGTGGGACTGTCATCAAAAAGTTTTTATTCATTTATTTACTCTATTTACCATTTATTGTATATTTATTAGTTCATGTTCATCCTTTCGTTTTACCAGTACTTTTTTAGACTATAACGTGATATCAACTAACCACTGTGCGCTGCATTTTTTGTTGTTCTTATTTAATGCTTAAGCTACCCTAACCAATATTCTTGTATAGAAAGTTTTTTCCCAAAAAAGGGGAAAGGAAAGGGGATAATTTGCGGTGTGTGTTTTTATCAGATGATAGAGATGAGAAAGCATAAATTCTTTGTTATAAAATTTACAAAAAATACTTTATTCATTTTAGAGATACAAAATATACAATATTACAAAAATTCTTAAAAATAAGTGGACAAGCGTTATTGAATTGATTCTGTGGTTAACAGAAACATCCAGGTTGAAGGAAAGGAAGCAACTGGATAGAAAATCACATGGACCCTACATGTTTCGCGGACTTCCGCTTCTTCAGGGGAGGGAGCGATATCCAATCAGAATAAATAACTGAAAAAATATACAGAAATATTAACCAATGAAATATGATACACAATCAAAAATATTGAGTAACATAGATCTAGGATGGCACAAAATCATAAAATGGTTCCAGTGTTTTAAAACACACAAAACCTTACCCACAGGTTGCCCACAAACGATGAATGCCACAGGGTCTCGCCAAATATGGACTGGTCATGTGCGTGTTCCTGCAGATAGCAGGAACGATTTTATATTGGCCACAAAAGGACAGTCAATAGAAGGTAAATGTGTGAGTGGGAGATCAATATATATTTAGAAACAAAGACATAAATAGCTGTCCAAAAAGGATTGCTGAATAATATAATAATTATTAAAGAGTAGCCATAGTGTTAATTAGCATACAAATGGCCCTTGACAATGTTTGTTCCAATGAAAAAAGGCATATGATACTCACATAGGTTGCACTGTGAAAGGCTAAATAGCCGGTAATATCAGCAGATAAAAATGAACTTCAGGGTTAATTCAGAAGAACCGTGCAGGTTTCACAAATTAGCTGTTTAAAAAATATAGCAAATGGCTACACTTACAAAAGGGTCCCCAGCTCCAAACGGGACACCCATAGAAATAACCAGGATTAAACAAACAGATACAAATGTGTCAATGCAAACACATTGAATCACAGAGTGATGAAGGATCACAAGTCAGTGATTCATTAGTTAATGATTGCTGCAGAGAAGTTCACATACCTGCCAAGCCATCTGTACAAAGATCAGAAGTACATGTCACAGACTCACATACCGTGGTATAGTAAATATATCTGACGCCAGAAAAAGATCAGCTATTTAGTCCTAAGGAGAACTAAAGAGATTACAAACAAAAGAAATGTAGTTAGAAGAGGGGGGTTAGAGAAAGGAATCATAAGATTAGCCAAGTGGAGTTCATCTTACCTATGAAGCAAATATGATGCGAGTCCTCACTGAGCACATAACCCATCGGTGCCCTGCACAAAGTGTGTTGCAGAGCTCCGTTTAAATAGGCCGCTCTAACCCGAGGTGAGACATAATTTGCGTCACATGGGACCGGGTGGGCCAATCACAGCCAGAAGCCCCAGCCCAATGCAATTAGCGCAGACAGCCCCGAATAGCAGCCCGGCTGGCTATGCAGGAATGACAAATGGGATGTATCACCACTTGCTGAGCTCATAATTAGCCATGACCTGGGAAATTTAACCCCATCAGCCAATGGTTAAATTCGAGAAATGTAAGTGCAAAGGCCCAAACGGCATATAGAGCATAGCCATCAGATGTATTGAAAGAGCTGAGTCAGTATTACTGACATAGAAGGGAAAATCGCTTGCTACAGTGCACGGGAGGGGGGGCGGCTGCAAATACGGGGAATCAGTTCAGGAGGCTAACACTGGTTCCCCGAGCCGCCCTTGTGACCAATAATAAAATCCACACACCATCACATAGACCATGGAGAGAATGTGGCTAGCCGCCACATGTGTTCACACCAGGGGGAAGAAAAAAAGAGACCAAACCCGATACCCACTAGCGGGCAGAAGGTCTCAAAAATAAAATGTGGTTAAAAACAGAGGAACCATTTAGATATTAAACATTAGATGATTAGAATAATTGAAATAAATGTGGATTACATTCTAATAACAGGTTATATATGTAAAAAACATAAGGTTCTTAAACAAGTTTTGAATATTAATAACAAAAAAATATTTATGAGATATAGTTACAGTGTACTTATTAGATACAGTTGGATCTTTTCATTAATAAAAGGAGGCAGGATATCATACTTCCTTAAAGTGCCTTCATATTTACGCATTGAGAAGAAGGAGCTAAGACTGGGAAAGGGTAAAAAGTAACTAAAAAAAGGAAGGGGAAGGGGAGCAAACAAGGGAAAAGCAATAAATGAAGGGGAAAAAAGAGGGGGAAGGGAAGGATAAGCAGAGTATAAGTACATATTCTCCAGATTGATGGAGACGCCAACAATTGCTGTAGAGGGCAAAAAGGAACATAGGTACATAAACTTATATTGACAGATAGATTCAAAGGAAAGATTTGAAACTTAGATTCTCGTTCAAGCCAGGATGTTGAGTGGCTTTTAAACTGTAGATCCATCGAGCTTCAGATGTAATAGGGCTGAATCCACACTACCACCCCTAAGATCTGGGGGATGTGGTCCAAAGCCATGAACATAATCACCTTTGGGGTCAAAATTGTGGATGGTGGCTATATGTAGACCAATGGCAGTTACTACCTTCTTTTGGAGGTCGGTTTCATGTGGTCGCCAATTCTTATGAGAAAACATTTTTGGTTTTTTCCCACATAGAAACACCCACATACACATTGGGCGAGATAAATTACTCCCGGAGTTTGACATGTTACTAAGGTTTTAGTTGTGTGCCATTTTGCAATTAGGTAATTAAAATTTCTCAGTATTAGCTACATAGGGACACATGTCACAATCACCACAAGGTGCAGTACCTCCTCTACGGGGGGTATGTTTTTGTTATATTAGGGATCGAATGAAAGGGCTCCGGACAAGACGATCCCTAAGTGAGGGTGCCCTGCGGTAAGTAACTTCTGGGTATTTCTGCACAAATGTGCTTACAGTCGGGTCAGCGCAGAGTAAGGGCCACATTTGTTTAAGAATATTTTTAATATCTCTGTGCTGGCTCGAATAGCGGGTAATAATGCGAACAGTGGCCCAGATTCAGGTAGATTTGCCCATTAGTTGCACATGTGAAGAGCAGCTGATTTGCTCTGCGCTGGGGCAAATTGGAAATATTGCCACCTGATTCAGGATTCCTTTTGTCTGCTAACTTGCTCCTTTGTAAGGCAAACATCAGGGCCTAAGGCAGCGCAAGTGAAAGTGGGTG
Source organism: Rana temporaria (assembly GCF_905171775.1). Classification (NCBI taxonomy): domain Eukaryota; kingdom Metazoa; phylum Chordata; class Amphibia; order Anura; family Ranidae; genus Rana; species Rana temporaria. Next base: position 89,759,852 of record NC_053500.1, on the reverse strand, counting down.
TGCCCTATGCAAATGATCTTTTTTCCACTCAGCAGTGGTTTGTGCCTATTTTCAGGGCAAATTTTGCCCAACTGCTTGCACTGAGCAAAAAAAATGGGGGCAGACCTGCGCAGGAGTCCTGTGCAAAATTACATCCTGCTTGTTCCACCCACCCCCCCCCCCCTGAGCAAGGTAATTTTGCCCTTTGCTGCGAGATGGCACCTCCAGGCCAAAAAAAAAGAGGAAGGCTTATTTTGTGGCAGCGGAGATGGAGATCATGCTGGCGGCACTGACGCGCCATACTGCTGTTCTGTATGGCGCTGAACGCCAAAATACTACCGTAGCCCAAAGGAGGGCATATTTGAGGCGATAACCTTAGACATCAATGCCCTGGGCTTTGAGGACCGGACTTGGTGGACATCCAGAAAAAGTTCACGGACATGCGGCGTCGCGTCCGGGACAAAATTGTCCTCATAAAAAGCACAGCAGGGGCACCGGAGGAGGACCAGCCTGTTCTGTGCGACTCAATCCGGAGGAGGAGGTCATCTCTCAGAGTCTAGCGCTGGAGCAGGAGGAGGGACTGCCAGGCCTATGACTCCACTGTTGGGGACTTGGGGTCTGGTAAGTTTTTTGTTCTCATATCTGCTGTGTATCATGGGAGGGGGTAGAAGTGAACATATGAGGGGGTAGAAGGGAACATGTAACAAGTTTTTGTTTCTCATATCTGCTGTGTATCATGGGAGGTGGTAGAAGTGAAACATATGAGGGGGTAGAAGGGAACATGTAACAAGTTTTTGTTTCTCATATCTGCTGTGTATCATGGGAGGGAGTTGAAGTGAACATATGAGTGGGTAAAAGGGAACATGTAACAAGTTTTTGTTCTCATATCTGCTGTGTATCATGGGAGGGGGTAGAAGTGAACATATGAGGGGGTAGAAGGGAACATGTAACAAGTTTTGTTTCTCATATCTCTGTGTATCCATGGAGGGGGTAGAAGTGAACATATGATAAGTGTGTTGCTCTAGCACATTTTTGTTTTGTGTCATCCCCACAGATGTTCATGATGAGGCTGGGCCGTCGTCGGTCTGTAGGGCGACCCACGCCATCCCCAGAACATCATGGGGTGCAGTCAGGCCCTCTGCAGATCCTGGGCATGTTGGTGGAGGAGGATATCGGCCAGAGTCCATCTAGGGAGGAAGAAGTGGTGGAGGAGGCCGTTATCCTCAATCTGGAGGAAGCAGTGTCCCTCCAGGAGGATCCCACCATCCCTGACCGACCCACCACCCCCCGACCATAACATCATCCCCCTCCATTGTCCCTCCCTCCAGTGTCACTCCCTCCAGTGTCCCTCGCTCCAGTGTCCCTCCCTCCCCTTCTGCTCCCTCAGTTCGTGCCCCAGCCTCTCCTCCAAGGAAGGCTCTTTCTAAAACTAGGGGTGTACCCTCCAGCCTCCGTGAGGGTCTGCAGGAGGAGCAGGCCCGGCAGACCCACCATATAGGGGAGATGGTGGGAGACCTGAGGCGGGTGGCGGACAGCCTGGCATCCTCCCCCTCCTCTGTCCAGCAGGCCCTCACCCACCATGCTGACCGGGGGGACCGACAGAATGAGACCCTGGAGGATGTTAGTGGCAACTGCGCAGCCATTGTGACCTGTCTGGTTGAACAGCAGGATGCCACTGCATTATTAACTTCGGAGGTGAGCAGGTTGGCAGGTGCGGTGGAGGCCAACACTGCTGCTGTGCGAGAGGGGAGACTTACCCGACGGCAGTTGAGGATCACCACCACATGGCAGATGAGGATGTTGGGACAGACCAACACCGTCCTCAACCGCCTGGCCAACGCCATTGAGGGCTTGCAGGCACCACCTGCCAGGAGAGATGAAGTAGGGGTTGATGCTCCCCCCCCTCTATCCCCACCCCATGCTCCACCACGGCGTCTGAGGAGCTAGAGCCGGGGCACCCTTGGGCCAAGGATGTCCAAAAGAAAAAAAAATTATGACCATTTTTTTTTTGTGGCTCAGATTATGAGCTTGTTTTTTGGTTATGCTCAGATTTAGATTTTTTTTTTTTTTTATTGATGCTCAGATTATGAGCTTTTTTTTATTTTGTAGCTGCCCCTGGCATGTTGGCACACAGATGTGAGATCCAGAAAGTGTGGGTGCTCTGCTTGTTCAGCTCGTCCGTCTTGGTGCTGCTGTAGTTGCTCTCCAGCTGACCTGTGGCCATCTGTTGCTAACTTGCCCCTGCTTTTATAAAGTGCAAATTTGCCCCGGCCAAACAGCTTGTGCGCTTTGGGAGCAAAATGCTCCTCACACGCGCAAGTTTATGAATCAGTGGCAGTTGCTCATTTGCATATTTGCTGAGGGAAAACCATGAGAGCGCAAGTTGCTCCCTGAGCAAAATTGCCCCTTAATTGCGCCGGGGCAGAGAAACTGCCTCCGTGCAAAAATGGCACATTTCAGGCTTAGCTTGCTTTCTGGGTCACCCGCAAATTTGCCTGGGAGCAAATCCGTACTTGCGCAGCGCAAATCACACTTGCTCCCGCGCAAGTCGTACCTGAATCTGGGCCAGTGTCAGTTTTTTTATTTCTTTGTTTAGTTTTTTTAGTTTCTTTGGAGAAGATGAGAGAGCTCCTTTGCTGTGGCTTGACTCTGTTATAAGCTCTTTTTAGGCATTTGTGACTATATCCTCTTTGTTTTAATCTGTTTAATTATGTTTTAAAATATAACCCAGCAAATCAAGAATGAAGGTGTTGTATTTAGAGGTCAGTGGGCCTCTTTCAGCTATAAATGACCTCTAAATACAACACCTTCATTCTTTTTTTGGTTTTTGGTACGTTTTTTGGCTCTGCGTAACTTCTGCATACTTTCAGCTATTGAGACCATTCAACTTTTAAAATGTTCATCTCGTTCAGCTAACGATGGGACTTCTTCAAGTTTTTTTGTACTATTTATACTTTTTAAAATATTAAGCTTTTAGACACTTTTTTTTAACATTGAAGTCAATGAGAACATCCTTTTTCCTGCTTCAAAACACACGTTCTGCCAAAAGTTTCAGCTCCTTTATACTTTCACTTACAGACACCAAACAAACTTTAAAGCGGTCACAAAATATTCAGCTATCCAAACATGACTTTTTAGATTGATATCTTTTACGTTTTTTGTGAAAACGCAATTTACGTTTAGTGAATTTTTCAGAAAATGTTATCCGTTATAATGTGTTTCTATGGAGCAGCTTTAGAGTGTGTCATGTGACCATTACAGCACAGATCATCCACAAAAAAAAAATCTTTAAAAAAGGGGGAACAAATTGCTCTCACGCCCACAAGATCTACTTGTCATACACAATTTATATATCAAAACGTAGGTATTTTTGTCTGTTTTCAGGCAATGTGATCAGTTTTGCGATAGGCATTTGACTTTTAGTTCCAGAAGCTTCTAAAGGACAAGAGCCCCAAAATTCCTCCCATTGACTGTAATGTTAAAAAGTCTAAAAAATTTCCCAGCAAAACACACAAAGACGCTCTTTTCTAAATCGCTGACATGGCCACATTTTTAAGTTTATCAACATAAATTTCATATTGATGCGTTCACAAGGGCTGTGTCTTTCAAACGGTGAAGTCGCTGTATCGATCGCATGTACGGTTGTGGATTTATTAAGGTTTGTTTGAAGGCTTATTTCACGTATTTGGTATGTGAATTAAAAGCGTTTGTAATGGTATTTCTTTCCCAAATTAGCTTTCTTTACCTCAGTGAAGTCCTCCTCACTGACCTGGGGGGGGAAACCTCTTGAGGGGGGAGGGGCGACCAGGAAGTAAAGACACTCTCTACTTTGCAGATAGAGAAAGGAGCTGTGTGTCTGAGGCCGAGTACTCACGAGCAGACATGTCCGATGAAACCGGTCCGCGGACCGTTTTCATCGGACATGTCTGCCCGGGGACTTCTGTTCAATGGCTGTACACACCATCGAACAGAGGTCCGCGCGTAAACAATACGCGGGGCGTGTCCGCGGTGTCGCCGCGTCGATGACGTGGTGTCGCCGCGGCGACGTGGGCGGCCTGCCTTTAAAATGCTTCCACGCATGCGTCAAAGTCATTCGACGCATGCGAGGGATGGCGGGCGGCCGGACATGTACGGTAGGTCTGTACAGATGACCGTACATGTCGGGGGGACAGGTTTCCAGCGGACTGTTTTAAAGCAAGTCCAGGAAACAGTTGTCCGATCTGCCCGAAAATGGTCCGCTCGGGCCTACACACGGCCAAACATGTCTGCTGAAACTGGTCTGCGGACCAGTTTCAGCAGACATGTTTGGTCGTGAGTACGGGGCCCTAAAGATAGTGTAGTGGTTATGGTGAATGGCTTTGGTGCGGGCTCAGCAATTCAGCTATTCAGCATTCCCACGCATTTTCCTCAGGAAATGCATTTTCTAGTTACACTCCTTTGTTGCATAGCGAGAAATTTCCCCTTAATACAGGACACAAAATAAAAATAACTTTTTTGTGTCTTTACAAGGTTTCTAAACCCCAAGAGCCCCTATGAGATCTCTCGGTTCCTTCACTGATAGGTGGAGGATTGAAGAGGGCATGCAAGCAACTAATCTATTTTATGCCTTGTTTAATTTATGTATTTTTCATATGTTTACCAAACTCTATGGCATCAGCCTGCACAATTAGAGTATGCACACTAGATGGCGATGGTTGTGAGAGAGGGAGGTGTCTTGTGCCAAATAGATCCCTCTCCCCTTCCGTGCTATTAGACTCGTTCAGCTAAAAGCACTGATGAGTATAGAATTTTTTAAGACCCGTGACATTCCGGGAAGCGAATATGTTAAACTTTTAATTAATAAACTTTTTTAGGAGCTACATCCAGTGCCTTGGCGGTGTCACGCCGCGCTGCCGTATATGGGCACATTTACCATAACAAAGATGGCGGCTTTGGATCCACTGTGCTGCCTTTCACATTGAGTGGCAGCTATATAATGGTGTCTCACTGTCTAAAGCCCTACCCCCATTGATAACGTCCTAGTAGTGACGAAACGCGTCTGGGAGGCTACGTCAGTGACGTCACCACGCTAAGGAGGAGGGCTCCTACATGCCGGCCGGCATTTGCAGTTTTATTACACATGTTGTTTTAAGTACATTACGTTTTTAAATTAAATTGATATTTTGCGGAATTACGCTATATGCACCTTTTTTTCCAACTGTACCTTTATGATCCTCGGAGTGGCTTTTATCGGATATTTGGGACGCAATTGCTCCATCCGTCATCCCTGGGGAGCCAAAGGCCGTGGCTGGGTTATAGCCAACTGATTGCATTGCTTGCCATCTGGTAAGCGGCTTACTATTACGGTGGAGGGTTCACACTGAATGCATATATGTCAACTGGTGATATGGAGAGTCAGATCTGTCATCTCAGTTTATCAACTTCTATGGAGCTATACCCTGCTGCTTAAAGAACTACTTATTTCAGCTTTGATTATCACTTAGTGTTATCATACGGTGTATATGTACTTCCTGGATCATCCTAATTTACCATTTTTACCATACTCCAAGAGTTTTGTTATCATAATGTTTTAAAATTTTTGGCGCAGCTTTTTTGTTTCCTATTGTCTTGTGTGTATCGCACGTTAGCTGCTGCCTTTAGATTATCTGTGTAGTAGCGCGGTTTTTGTTTTCCCAGGAAAACCAACAAGTAGAGAAAAAAAAAATCTTTCCCTTTCTTGTGTTTATCTTTATGTTCCTTACCCCATCTCACCCTGCCAATACACCCCATAACAAATAGCGGAGAAAAAGGAAGGAAGAAAAAACGGAAAATTGTATACTTACCTTTCCGTAATTTTCCTTTCCTGACGCATCTTCATGGCAGCACACACTGGGTTGTGACTCCGCCCCCACAACCTGACAGGATTGGTTAGCTATAAATTCGAAGAGGAGACACCCGGCATTATTCTCCGTAAATATCATCATTGAACAGTAGGGTGGGCAGCTGTGTGCTGCCATGAAGATGCGTCAGGAAAGGAAAATTACGGAAAGGTAAGTATACAATTTTCCGTTTTCCTGACGCATTCATGGCAGCACACACTGGGAAATAACTCGCCAGTCGGGAGGGTTCAGTGCAAAAGTATTTTATTCCCTAGAGAGCAGAAGAATTGGCCCTGATGACAGATCTGCCAAATTCGGCCGTAGCCAAGAGAGCGGCGTCCACCCTGTAGTGGGAGATAAAGGTATGCCTGGAAGACCAGGTTGCTGCTCTGCATATAGTTTCCGCAGAAACACCACAATATGCTGCCCAAGAGGTTGCCACTGCCCTGGTTGAGTGTGCCCTGACGCCTTCCGGGATCTCCATCTGCTGAGTGGAATACGCTTTTCCAATAGCCCTGACCAGCCAAGAGGCGATGGTGCGGGAAGTGGCCGCCTGGCCTCGCCTGGCCCCGTGAGGTATAATCAAGAGAGCGTCTGTTGATCTAAGATGAGTAGTAGCCGACAGATATTTGGAAATTGTAGATTTAATGTCCAAGGCATGAGGTTCGCCATTCTCGTTAGAAAGGCATGGTAAGACGATGTCCTGGCTGTAATGGAAGGCCGAAGTAACTTTGGGCAGGAAACGGTCTGACGGTCTCAGAATCACCCTGTCGGGATGAAAAATCAGGTATGGCTCCTTAGACATGAGAGCTTGCAACTCCGACACTCTCCTCGCCGAGGCAATGGCAATGAGGAAGGATAACTTTAAGGTCAGATCCCATAGAGAAATCGAGTTGAGTGGGAAGAAGGGTGGATTGGAGAACGCCTCGAGGACCACCGAAAGATCCCAGGACGGGAAGGACGGTCTTCTGGGTGGTCTGATCTTTACGCATGCCTTCATGAACTGGATGATCAAAGGATGCAAGGCCCACCTGGTGCCAGTTTTGGCGGACAGAGCGGAGATCTGTACCTTTAGGGTGCTTGAATTTAGTCCCTTGTCAATTCCTGTTTGCAGGAACTCCAGGATCTGGTAAGGATGGGGTGAGACGGGGTTCCAACCTTTGAGTTGCGCCAACTGGGCGAATTTTTCCCAAATCCTGGTATAAATGGAGTTCGTGGAGGAATATCCTGGCTTGCATTAAGGTTGTTATAACCGCCTGGGAACATCCTTGTTCCCTTAGTCTAGCCCTCTCAACCTCCAGGCTGTCAGGTGGAGCCTGTCTGGGGCTGGATGGAGAGACCGACCTTGGAGTAGGAGATCCGCTGTAACTGGAAGGTGGATTGGAGGTCGGGTATTGAGCTGTAGGAGCGTCGTAAACCACGGTCTCCTCGGCCAGAATGGTACCACTGTGATTACTGTGGCCGACGACCTTCGGAGTCGAGATAGAAACCTCGCTATTAGAGGAGTTGGGGGGAAGATGTACCCCAAATTGAAGTCCCATGGGTGAAGGAGGCAATCTGTCCCCTCTGCTGTTGGAAAGGGTACCCTGGAAAGGAATCTCGAACACTTGGCATTCGCTGGTGTTGCTGCCAGGTCTATCTCCGGAACTCCCCAGGTTTCCGTCAGAACGGGGAACACCCGGGGATTCAAGGACCACTCGTTGTTGGATAGAAGTTCCCTGCTCAGAAAGTCGGCTAGCGTATTCTGTGCTGCTGGGACATAGACTGCTCTCAGGTCCAGAAGATGTATCTGGGACCACTCCATTATGGGGCGAACTTCCTCCAGAAGAGTGAGGCTTTGGGTACCGCCCTGCCTCTAGATGTAGGCTACCGCCACCCTGTTGTCCATCCGAATTAGGACGCTCTTCCCCTGTAGAAGAGGCGCAAAGGCTAAGAGGGCCTGGAATGCCGCTCGGAGCTCCAGTATATTTGAGACTGTCCCCCGAGCAGGGAAGTGCCAGTGACCCTGGGCTGTCTGATCCAGGTAGTGAGCCCCCCAACCTCTCTCGCTGGCATCGGATGTCACTATCTCCGGTTCCGGAGGAGCTATGGGCCTGAATCTTCTGAGGTTGGAAGGGCAAGTCCACCACAGAAGGGAGTGTCTTACATGACTGGGGATGCTGATGGGTTGGTGCATTGATGCTCCGTCCCAATGCCTGAGAAAAGTGTTCTGCAGGGTTCTCACGCGCCATTGGGACCATTGTACCATGGGTATGGTGGATGACATCGAGCCCAGCATACTGAGGCAGGTTCTGGAAGACGTGAGACTGGAGGACAATAGATTCCGCACTTTCCGGACTAAGGGATTCACATTCTCTAAGGGCAGTTGTACCCTGTTCTGTTTCGTGTCCAATTCTGCCCCCAGGTAAACCATGGACTGTGATGGCTGAAGGCTGCTCTTTCGCCAGTTGATTAACCAGCCAAACTTTTGGAGGGTCGAGATTAGGATCTCCCGCTGGAGGAGTAAAGTCTCCCGATTTGTTGCCAAGAGCAAGATATCGTCCAGGTAATGATGCACCCGCAGCCCCTTCTCTCTGAGGAATGCTATGAGGGGAAGCATAACCTTCGTGAACGTCCTGGGAGCCGAGGAGATCCCGAATGGTAGACATCGGAGTTGGTAGTGATGTTGGCCGATGGAAAAACGCAGAAACTTCTGGTATGCGGTATGTATTGGCACATGGAGGTAGGCGTCTGACAGGTCGATCGACAGCATCCAGTCTCCAAGATTTACTGCCAGGAGGATGGACTGGAGACTCTACATTTTGAAGGCCTCTATCTGAATGCTTCTGTTGAGCCGCTTGAGGTCCAGCATGGGCCGAAGGTCCCCTGATTTCTTTCGAACCAGAAAGAGAGGGGAATAAAATCCCCTGCCTCTTTGGTGCGAAGGAACTTCCACGATAGCTCTTTTCTGAACTAGTTTTAAGATGTATTGAGTGAGCAGTTTCCTTTTGTCTAGGGAAGACGGTATTTTGGTGGGTTGACAGGTAACGTGAGGCAATACCCCTATAAAGTTCCATCTGTGGCCATGCTTTATTGTAGAAAGAGTCCATGGGTCCTCTATGTGGTCCGACCATATTTGCGCAAAACTGCTGAGCCTGGCGCCCACCTGAGCTGGGTGGGCAGGCAAGACTTCAAAAAGACTTCTGCTGGTCCCCTGCAGTAGTGACCTTGGGCTTCTGCCCCCTCGTAAAGGGTGGGCGATTGGTCTCCATTCTCTCCTGAAACTCCTTACCGGGACGATAGGATCTGGCCTCCCTGTACCTCTCAGCAGATTACGCCTGAAGGTAGGACCTTTCTGAGGCTTGGGTCTTCTGTCGGAGGGAATAAGTCCCGATTTTCCACCAGTGACCTTGGAGATTGCCGAATCTAATTTTTGTGCCGACAGGTTCGTGCCATCATATGTATCCTGCACCAGTTGGCTTTGAAGCCGCGTCAGCGACCCAAGGCTTTAACCATAAGGCTCTGCGGGCCATAACTGAGGCTAACATGGACCTGGCCAAAGAACGAATGATATCCACCGAGGCCCCCGCCATAAAGTCACCGGCTAGCCTGATCTCCTGCAAGGAGGATATGACATCCCTCGATCAGCACCTTCCAGGAGAACCTTCTCAGCATTGGCTGCCCATGCGGAAATGGCCTTGGCGGACAGCTGCTGTAGCAATTGCTGGTCTACATGCTCCCCCCGACGTGGAGTAAGCCTTCTTTAATTCTAGGTCGATCTTACGGTCGAGAACATCCCGGAATGATACTGCGTCCTCTATTGGCAGAGTGACATGCCTGGCGGAGTCGCATAAGAGAAGCATCCACCACGGGAGCGTTAATGAGGGAAGCGACTTTAGAGTCTTTCAGAGGTACAGTTTAGAGAGTTTGTTGGACAGACCGGGACGCTTGTCCGGTTTCTCCCACTCCTCCTTAATGAGGTCTTCCAATTCTTCGATGAAGGGAAACAGTTCGGGAACCCTCCTTAACTCGGGAAATATTTCCCACCTTGGGTGGTTCCGTCACGGGTTCTTCCCAACCTATTGTCGCCTTGACCGAGCGGGCAAAAGGTTCGACTAGACCATAAGTCAAATCCAGACACAAGTTCTCGATCTTCATGATCGGAATGAGCCTCTATTAGTTGGGCATATGGGCCGGAGGCGGATGAAGTGCCGGAGTGGGCTCATCACAGACCAAAGGAACTGAAGTCCACATTGATTCTTGCGCTGACTCCCCACGAGCTGTTGGGAGGAGAAATCTGTAGTCATCCTGGCGCTCGTCTCCTTTTCTCTAGTTGCTTCATTAAAGCAAGTCTGACATGCGCTAGCTTTCCTGGCAAAGCAGTAGCAACGCACACCCAGCAAGCGTTAGCTGCAGGACGGGTATGATAATGCTCGCGGTGAGATGAGGGGACCGTCTGCGATGCGACCGGCTATGACGGAGCGGCTGCGGCGTGATCGGCTATGCCTTGATCGATGGTAGCGGGAGGAAGATCTTGACCGACTTTTACGGGACCTCCTGCTCCTGATGCATGCCTGGACCTCTCCCTGCGCCGTGGGCTTGCGTCTCTTGGCCCTGATGGGACTGCAACAGAAAGGCAGTGTTTAGTGGCCGGCTCTCTTTTTTGTCTCTTCTCTACTTACCCGAAAGTGATGGTCTCCATACCTCGTTTGTTGGTAGTGGTCTGCGAGGGCAGTGGGCTCCATGAAAAACACAGGGAAGCAGCAGAAGGATGTACTGGAAGAAAGCAACAGGTGGTTGAAAAATAAATAAACAAAACACATAACAAGGCATAAGCAAAGGGAAAGGGAAGCACCTGCATACCCTGGGAGAAATCCCTGTGGAATTCAAGCAAAGCAGCAGCCTCAGGGAAAAAAAGAAATTTTCAGGCTTTTTAAATTTGGCGCCGCCGTCGCGGCGCTGATGACGCGTACGCGCATGCGCAGTAGCGTCCCGCGCGTCCCGGCGCCATCTTGGATGAGGGCGAGGGAGGTGTCCGGCGTCATCTTTGTGCTGCGCGCATGCGCAGTACGCCCTGGGAACACGGCGGTGCGAGGGACTACATGGCTCAGAGAGCCTGCTGAAAAAAAAAGGTACAGATGTACACAATAAGCACAGCAATGAAATGGGAACCTTCAGGGGGCACAATTGCAGGGAAAGCTTTGTCATATAAAACGAAGGGCATACCCAGAAGAGGAGTGGAAAGAGAAAAAAAGTTAGAGAGCCACACTGCCTGTTTAAGCTTATTTAAAGCTTGCATATATGCCAGGAACTTGCCGGGATTAACCCCTGAGACCACCAGAGCGGGGCTCCCCCTATAAAAGCTCTATTAGAGACTGTACAAGGGGGACTTCCAAAACAGGAGAGGCTGAACCTGCTGGGGCGATAGCGGTAGGAGACAAGCTGTACGTCCACGTCCTGTCAGGTTGAGGATAAAAAAAGAGAATAATGCGGGTGTCTCCTCTTCGAATTTATAGCTAACCAATCCTGTCAGGTTGTGGGGGCGGAGTCACAACCCAGTGTGTGCTGCCATGAATGCGTCAGGAAAACAATTTCCCTCCCTCCCTTTATTCACATATTATTCACATATTCCTAAGTGCTACTAACTCTCGTTCTCACACAATATTTTATATTAAATACTTATAATTGCTTATTCTTAGTGTATATCCCCTTCTTACCTACGGGGAAGAAAATGTATTATCATACAATGTTATCCTATATACCCCAATTTATACCTACCCCCTCCCCAGTAAAGGAAATAAAAAAAAAAACACAAGGAGGCCCCATATAGCTCAATTATACATTTATACTTAGAGTCAATCTAAATGTCCCCTTATGATTGAGGATCTTCTCTGTTAACCTCCAAAAAAAAGGAGAAAAAGAAGGGAAAAAAAAAAACATTAAATTAAAAAAAAAATTCACACAGCCGGTCCATCTATTTAGTATCTAACCATTCCACCGCTTGGGTTGGAGTTTCGAAAAAAAGGGTACGTGCCCCGTCCGTCACTCGTAGTTTGCTAGGGTATAGGAGACTATACTTTAACCCTTTCTCCCTTAATCTTCTACGGATTTCTGTAATATTCTCTCTTTGCTGCTGGATCTCAATCGGGTAGTCAGGAAAAAATAATAGCTTAACATTTTCATATTGGATGTCTGCCCTTGCCCTGGCTGTTGACAAGATTTTATCTCGATCTCTATAGTTCAATAGACGTATCAAAAATGGGCGTGGCGGCGCCCCTGGTTTGGGGAGGCGGAAAAAAATCCTATGTGCCCTTTCCACCACAAACGTTGTAGATGCTTCCGTCAAATTCAATATTTCTTTAATAATTTTTCTGAGAACCTAACTGAATTATCTCCCTCATGCACATTATTTCTTCTTAGGCAGCTCTCTGTATCTATTGCTCTGTCCTGTAGCTTTTATTTGTTTTTTCAATGTGTGCCAACCTTTATTATCTTTTTTAGTTCCTCTTCAACTTTGGAAACGCGGATTTCTATTTCTGCCATTTTTTTCTGTATTTTATCAAACTCACGTTTTATTGAGCACACATCTACGGCCAGGGCATCAATTTTGTTTAACAACACTTCACTACTTGCTTTAATCGCCTCCAAGATGTCTTTCCCAGAGGGAGCACACTCCATCTCCCCTTCTCTACCAGTTTGAGTCTCTGCTGTTACCCATTTTGTTGGAGATTTTTGAGGGGATTGTGAGGGTTTCGCTGTTGTCCCTGTTACTTTCACCTTCTTGGCTGCCATAGCCATGGGGGAGGAGCAGGGAGTCACTGTCTGTGGTTTTACACAGGGTTTAGTCGGTGCCATTTATCCTCATACCGGTTCACTTATTATTTCCACTAATTCTTTCTTTGTATCCTTTGTATTTTTCCTCCCTTAACGATTTTGTTCATATAAAAACTTATGAGCCACCAGGCACACCTGACAGTTACAGGGGTTATTAATCCGAATATTACACAGCAGGTATACAGTATACAGCAGGTATTCAGCAATCAATTCACTTTTCCCGGCTCCACTTAAATTAATATCTCCCTCACGCAGCCTCTGAGCCTCTCCCTCCTTTCCACTTCCACTCAGTTCTCTTCTCAAGAAAAGGAAACTTTTAAAGCCTACCGTTTTCCAGTGGGACTCTGCCAATGACTCTGCTGGAGTTTTGCTTGTCTCAGTTCAGATCATACCATCGTCTGTAACTGGACTGTACTGAACAGGGAGGGGAAGAAGCACGGGAGCCATTGCCCTCTGTCAGCGGGAGGGAGAGGCAGGGTGAGACACCCCTGTCGTCTCTGGTGCTGGCTGTTCACACTGGAGGGATAGCAAATTGTCAGCCCCTGCATCCACCTATACCGGGGGACAAGCCATCCGTCGCTGTAGTGTAGGAGCCGGGAGGAGGGACCAACAGTCCACACTAGGAGATGAATCAAGCCGGGGATCCAGCTGGCTGAATCGTTCTATGCGGGGGACTAGGAGCGATCCATCGGCGCTGGCGTATAAGGCAGTCCGGCTCCTGTATCAAGCTTGAAACTCGGCGCTTCTCGCTGGCAGCATCACGAGGTCAGAGCCCGCCCTCTCTCACACGTCACACGCACTCACGCATAGGGCTGCATTTTTAATAGTGCAAACTGGTGGCATTTTACAGGGAAACCTGGTGGTATTTGAGGGGGCAAACTGGCAGCAATTGATGGGCACAGTGGTGACAATTGATTGGCACAATGGTGACAATTGATGGCACAGTGGCTGCATTTGGCACAGTGGCGACAATTGATGGCACAGTGGCGACAATGGCACAGTGGCTGTGTTTGATGGCACAGTGGCTGTGTTGGATGGCACAGTGGTGACAATTGATGGGCACAGTGAGGCTGCAATTATTTATTTTTTTAAGGTTTCTTTATTAATTTTTTCCAACATTACAAATAAATAAATATACATTATTTAAAAGACACACGTTATACAAACAAACATATACACGGTTTTAAAATGACCCCCTCATAAAATGTAACTAATATTTATATTGTTATTTTTATAGTTATATATCCCCTAATCTCATACACATCCTCCCCAGTCCTATACCTTCCGACTTCTCCATCTGAATTAGTGAGGCTGCAATTGATGATTATTATTTTTTTTTTCGTTTGTTTGCGCCCCCCAAAAAAATGTGAGCACCAGCCGCCACTGGTCCAGTCAGTAGGGAGTATGAGCTTTGCTGATTGCAGTACTATAGGTCTGACTCAGCAGAGGGCACATCAAACCTACAGAGGGAGCTTTACTTCCACACAAGAGCAAAGGACCAACTCTACAGCATGCTATCAAGGGATAGATTTTTCTGCTTTAGTATGTGGCTGCTTTCGAAAGAAAACAAACAGACCTTTCGCACCTTTCTTTTTGTTGCACCTGGAATGGATTTAACGGATTTCAACTAAAATTGAAATTAGGCTTTAAACTTCTCTAATATGGTTCAGTTGTGATTGAGCCATATCTCTGATTAAAGGATAGGTTCACCTTTTGCACCCATTTAGGGTGTAACCTTTTCCAGCACAGCATACCCCCCTCGCCACCACACTTCTATAGCTTTGAAATTGACAGCCCCTGCAGAAGTATGGGCACATAGTTGTAGGCAGTGTCTGCAGGATCCTGACATTGTACCTGTGATCCACCTATCGTAGGTGCAATGCGCTGTAGCCTTCTGTGGAAAAAAAACGGCCCTTTTTTTTTTTTTTTACAAAGGTGAACTTAGCCTTTAAACTGTGTTCTTTCCTTCCCTATAAAGAATAGTCATTTACATAAATGACCTCCATGCATAACAACATGCTTAAGAACTTCTTACCTGTCCTTCCTGTATAACATTTAAATGGCCTCTGCCGCATGTTCTCTTGAAAATCTGTGGTACGTATTGTTTGCTGCTGTATTACATGCACATCTAGTAATGCAATAGATATATTTTACTTCTCTTGTGTGGCTACGAATCTTCATTTTAAACACTGCAAGTTAAAAGTATTTTTTGAATTCTGTATTCTTTATTAACAACCTGTAATTTAAAATTTACCAAATGCATCCATTTAAAATACGCACATATACAGTATGTAATATTTTTATATTGGGCTTGTACTGGGTTTGTGGGTCATGTTTTTTTTTTTTGTTTTTTTTTACATACACTTAATTCTTTTTCCTGCCTTGAATAAAGTATTCATACCCCTTAAAAAAGTTGTCCTGTTACAATCAAAAACATGAATGTAGTTTATTGGGATTTTATGTGATAGACCAATACAAAGTGGCACATATTTGTGAAGTGGAAAGAAAATGCTAAATAGTTTTACATTTTTTTTTACAAATATGTGAAAAGTGTGGTGTGCATTTGTATTCAGCCCCCTTTACTCTGATAACACTAACTAAAATCAAATTGTACCAATTGCCTTCAAAAGTCACCTAATTAGTAAATAGAGTCCACCTGTGTAATTTAATCTCAGTGTAAATACAGCAGTTCTGTAAAACCCTCAGAGGTTTGTTAGAGAACCTTGGTGAACAAACAGCAAAATTGTGAAGTGAAAGGAAAATGATAAATGGTTTTCAACATTTGTTACAAATATGTGAAAAGTGTGGTGTGCATTTGTATTCAGCCCCAGAGTCAATACTTTGTAATTACAGCTGCATGTCTTTTTTGCAGATGTTTTCTACCAACTTTGCATATCTAGAGAGTGAAAATGTTACCCATTCTTTTCAAAATAACTCAAGCTCTATCAGATTGGATGGAGAGCATCTGTAAACAGCCATTTTTAAATCTTGTCTCAGATTCTCAATTAGATTTAGGTCAGGACTTTGACTGGGCAATTCTAACACATGAGTATGCTTTGATCTAAACCACTGCAGTGTAACTTTGGCTGTATGTTTAGGGTTGCCTAAGGCCCCGTACACACGACCGAACATGTCTGCTGAAACTGGTCCGCAGACCAGTTTCAGCGGACATGTTCGGTTGTCTGTACGTCCGACCGGACAATTTTCCGGCGGATCGGACAGGTTTCCAGCGGACAAATGTTTCTTAGCATGCTAAGAAACATGTCCGCTGGAAGCCTGTCCGTCAGACATGTTCGGTCATCTGTACAGACTCACCGGACATGTCCGCTCGGCCGAAAGCCCTCGCATGCGTCAAAGTGATTCGACGCATGCGTGGAAGCATTGACCTACCAGGGCTGCGCTCGTCGCCGCGTCATCATCAAGGCCACGACGCGGCCACGTCACCGCGTATCGTGTCTGCGCGGATTTCTGTCTGATGGTGTGTACAACCATCAGACAGAAATCTCCGAGCGGACATGTCCGCTGAAAACGGTCCGGCGGACCGTTTTCAGCGGACAGTCCGTCCGTGTGTACGAGGCCTAACAGGTTTTCTTCAAAAATTGCCCTGTATTTGTTTCTGTAACGAAACGTCCCACACTCCGCTTGAGTGCTTTCGTCATATACCACTTCTTCCCAGTCTGAATATAGATAATCAGATATTCCAAATGCTGACAACTACAAACAAGACGATACTTGCTTGATTGCTGAACATGAACTGTTAATTAGAACCAGAATACAAGTCTTATACACAGTAGAAGAGGACGTTCGCCCCTCCTGCTCATAATACTTTAACAATACACTTGTAACCAGAAACATAAATTAACATGAGCTAATTAACTAATCCCTTTAAGCAGCCGATGTGGGGGGCGTGGCCGGATGTGACCGAGGCAGCAAGTGTTTCTCTGGAGCTCCGTGCTGATCCTGACTATTCATCCGTTTTTCGGACGATTTACCGAACTATTCCCTGCTTACAAGGTCGGGCAGTGTTTGTGACATCCTGGACATGAGAAAGGGTGGGCACCGGCAGGGGAGGACAAGGCAGAACTCGCAGCGCCAGACCCGCTCTACACGTGGCATTGATCCGGGAGCAGCCGCGGCCATCTTGCCTCCCTGTCTGCCTAACGAGAACAAGGGGAGGAAGAACAGGAGCATGGAGGAGCCTGAGGTGATTGGGGGTAGCGGCCCGGAAGACCACCAGCCTGATCCCCGGGAACTCGGTGCATCGTCAGACGCCATCACCAGACCCATCCTGGAGGCCATAGATGCCAGCAAGGCGGCGGTGATGGTGAGAATCGACCATGTCGCCACAGAGTGCACGCTCATTCGGCATGACATAGACAAATTTCGGGGCCGACTCACGGAGGCTGAGGGACGGATATCCGAGGTGGAGGATGTGACCCACTCGCATGGAGCTCAACTGCTGGAGCTGCGGGAACAGGTGAACTCCCTTCAACGCAGAGCGGATGACGCGGAAGACCGCCAAAGAAGGAATAATGTCCGGGTAGTGGGGCTGCCTGAGGGGGCCGAAGGGACCGCGGTGGTCACTTTCGCCGAACGTTTCTTTAAGGACATCCTGAAACTGGGGGATCTTCCCCCTACATACGTGGCGGAGAGGGCGCACAGAGTGCCCACAGGGGTGCGCCCCCGGGTGCATTCCCGCGCCCTTTTCTCGTCCGGTTCCTCAACTACCGAGATCAAGACATGATCCTGCGGGAGTCCCGGAAACATCAGGAGCTGCGCTTTGAGAACACCAGGGTAATGTTCTTCCCGGATTTCTCGGCGGAAACCCAGCGCAAGAGACGTTCCTTCAATGATATCCGTAAGAGGCTGAGGGATAAAGGGATCCAATACAGTATGCTGTACCCCAACAGACTCCGGGTTCAACATAAAGGATCGGTCACATTTTTCGAATCCCCGGCGGAGGCCTGTGAGTGGCTAGACAGTAACCCGTGATGTCGGTGGCGATTGCAGTAAGCTGTTATTGAGTGTGCTCTGAAGATGTTCTCACTCTCCCTTTTTTTTTTGTTTCCTTGATTTTTTCCTTGATTTTTGAGAAGTTGTCCCTTGGTTTGGGGTGCCTGATGCATCTTACCTTCGCCTGAAGTGGCTGCAGGCGACCTGCTATCCATGGATCTCTGTGATGCACTTTCCTTGCTGCACAGGTATGTCTGGGGCATCCCCCAATTTTGGTTGCTTTGTCCCCCCATTATGCTTCTTTATTTTTGTCTCCCTGAGCCAAGGATTCCCCCCCCCTTTTCTATTTTTGTTCCAAGCCCACTGACAATGCCTGTGAGTAGCCACTAGGTGGCGTTCCTGGACTGCAGGTCTGTCCCATGCAGCTCGGACAGTGTGCAGGAAGTTTTCATGTTTTCTCATTGTGTCCTAACTTTATCGCATGGAGTTCCCTGGAGATACACTGGAACTTTTTTTCGTTTTTCTTTTTCGCTTGCTGAACTATTCGTTGAGAGGTCAGAGACTCCCTACGTAATTTTTGTTTTCTCCCCTTTTTTGGGAGTTTGGGACTAAGCTGCGTACCAAGTTTTTGTTGTTTAGGGGAGGTATGATAGCAGGGGAGGGAAGTTATAACTCAGTTCACCACCTACTAATAAGAATCAGGGTTACACACCTGAATCAGGGGCCGGAAGTGTCTAACAGCGCAGGTTGTATGTGTCCTATACTACCCCCTGGCGGGTTGCAGTCATTTATTTTTCAGTTATGGTTTCTATTATATTTTTGTCCCATCAATTTACAGTGGATAGATGGCGGATAGGGTCAATGTAATGTCTTGGAATGTACGGGGACTGAACAACAAGTTTAAAAGGGCCTCAGTCTTTCAAATGCTTAAACAGTGTAAACCTCATATCGCCTTTCTGCAGGAGACGCACTTGGATGGCAGCAGGGTCCTGGCTCTATGCAGGGCCTGGGTCCAGAAGTCTTTTCATGCTACCTACTCCACTTTTGCGAGGGGGGTGTCCATCCTCATTAGTAAAGCGTTGCCATGCACTATACACCAGGTGTTCTCCGACCCAGGGGGGCGATATGTGGCGGTCCTCCTAGACATATTTAATTATAAGATGTTAATGGTAAATGTTTATCTGCCTCCGCCTGTGAATATTCAAATACTTTATGACTTGTTTGTTCGGCTGGCCCCATTTGCTCACCTCCCTATGGTGGTGATGGGTGACTTCAACGCCATTCTGGATGCGTTGGACTCGTCTAATCCGGGGAGGCTGGGGTCAGCGGAACTACTCTCGTGGGCATCAGTGACTGTCCTAACGGAGGTGTGGCGGGTGAGGAACCCACATCGGAGGGCCTACTCCCACATTTCTGCGGTTCATCACTCCTCGGCCAGGATAGACTTGGTGTTTGGGAATTCAGATCTACTGCCTATGGTGCAGGACGTTACTTACCTGGCAGGGGGGTTTCTGATCATTGCCCCCTGTCTCTCACTCTGGGCCTGTCCGCTGGGAGGGGGAGGGGGAGTTGGCGGTTGTCACCAGGATGGCTGCAGAATGACCAAGTGGTGGACCGTTTGAGAGAGGCGGCTGCCTCTTACTGGCCAATAAATGAGGACTCTGCGGATCCGCCAGTGGTGTGGGACTCCTTTAAAGCAGTAATGAGGGGTGAATGTGTGTCGGCCATCAAGGCAGAGAGGGTGACTCATAATGCTGAAGTACAAAAATTGCAGGAGGCTGAACGGGAATGGGCGGAGAGACATGCCAGCTGCCCCTCCGATGCTTCATATATATCCCTGATGGAGGCTAGGCGGACTCTCTCCGTGCACTTTTCGGATCTGGCCCACACAGAGGTTCGACATAGAGCCGAGTCGGTCTTCTCGGAGGGGGACAAGAATGGGAAATTGCTGGCGAGACTGGTGGCGGTAGACAATCACATCACCAATATCCCGGTAATTAATGATAGGGATGGGACCCTAGTTAGTGACCCCTCTGAAGTGTTAGAGGTTTTTCAAAACTATTTCTCAGACCTTTATGCCCCGATCTCGAGCTATGACTCCGCTGAGTTGGATACCCTCTTGGGGGGCCTGGCCCTCCCGGGGTTGTCTGACGGAGAACGGGAATTGCTGGATGCCCCCATTACTAATAAAGAGATAGTGGCGGCCATTTTTTCTTTCCCCCCTCATAAAGCCCCGGGACCCGATGGCTTCCCGGCGGATTTCTACAAATGTTTTCCTGAGAAAATTGCCCCTAGATTAAATGCCCACTTCGCTCGGTGCTTGGAATTGAATAGGCTCCCTGCCTCTATGCTAGACGCCTACATGGTACTGCTGCCCAAACCTGGCAAAGACCCGCTAGAATGCTCTGCATACAGACCTATTGCCCTTTTGAACGTAGATCTAAAAATTCTAACGAAAATTCTGGCCACACGGCTGGTGGGGGTGATCTCCTCTCTGGTCGATATCGACCAGACGGGGTTCATGCCCGGGAAATCTACAGACACGAATTTGAGGCGTCTGTTTACGCATCTTCAGCTCCCTGGACCAGAGGGGGGTACCAGAATTATTGTGTCAATCGATATAGAAAAGGCATTTGACTCAATAGATTGGGGGTATATGCACCGAGTTCTAGAGAGTATGGGGTTTGGTCCGGTTTTTAGACAATGGATAACGCTACTATATAGTGCCCCTAGGGCAGCAATCAGAATGGGCCGCTCAATTTCCCCTTTTTTCTCAGTGAGTAGAGGAACTAGACAGGGATGCCCGTTGTCCCCTTTTCTTTTTGCCCTTACCATGGAGCCCTTGGCGGTGGTGCTTAGGAAATCTACTGAGGTGGGAGCTATTCGAGTGGGCACGATTCGGGAATGTCTGGCGTTATACGCCGATGACATGCTATTGTTTCTTGAGGACCCTGGAACCTCGCTTCGTGCGGCCCTGAGGAATCTGAATGAGTTTACGGGGGTTTTCAGGACTGAAGGTAAACTGGGGCAAGTCCTCGGTTTTGCCATTAGATGAGGGAGCCAGGGCGGGGGCGGACCCGACGTTGCCACTACAATGGGTTTCGTCCATCACTTATCTTGGGGTCAAGGTCACGGCCGACAGTGCAGACTATATGGCCCTTAACTTGATCCCCCTCTTGTCCTTTTTTAGGCAGAAAGCTCAGACGTGGCAGAAACTTCCGCTCTCACTGATCGGTCGAATAAGCCTACTGAAGATGAAAATTCTACCAGTAATTTTATATTTCCTAAGGCACGCTCCAGTGCGAATCCCTAAGTCCTTCTTCAAACAACTGGATAGCATTACTAGTTCCTTTCTTTGGCCCCCAAAATGCCGCGTATAGGGCTCAAGGTGCTTCAGGAACCCTGGGGACAGGGGGGGCTGGCTTTGCCCGATTGGAGGAAGTACTACCTTGCGGGCCAGATGGTTTTCGTGCACAGGTGGCTAACCTCCGACGATGGGGATTCTGCCACGGTGCTAGAGGCAGCTCATTTGGGGTCGTACGAGACTCTCAGACTGGCTGTACATAGGGGAGGGGGGTCGGACCTGCCTCTGACGTCGGCCATGCGGGCGACAGTTAGAGCGTGGGACGAGGCAGTGGCCCTAGCCTGCCCCAGCTATTTGGGATTCTCGCCACAGACTTCGCTGTGGGGGAATCCCAGGCTGCCTCACTTTTATTCATACCCGGATCCAATGATATGGGCGACCATAGGTATTAAACTTCTCAAGGACATAACCAGCTATGGGGACCTACTCACTTTTGATCAGCTCAAGGCCAGATTTGACCTCCCAAACTCCTATTTTTTTAGGTACATTCAGGTTCGCCATGCCTTCCGGGCTCAGTTCCGGGAGAAGGCGGTGGAGTCCATTAAGTCGTCTCTAGAAGACACGCTCATGGAGGAAGATCTTCATAAAACCTTGTCGGTCACTTATAAAGAAATGTTCAAGAAACGTCCGGCGGCGCTGAATAAATGCAGGGAGAGGTGGGAGAGGGAGGTCCCTGGTATAGATGGTGAGGATTGGGACGATATGTGGGATTGCTCCTTTCAACATTTGGTTTCGGCAAGGGACAGATTGATACATTTTAAATTTCTGCACAAAATCTATTACACCCCAGCGAGACTTTCTGCTCTGTTTCCCTCGGCGGCCTCTGAGTGCTGGCGGTGCTCCTTTGCACCAGCTGATGCCAAGCACATCTTTTGGGAATGCCCGCTAATAAAAGTGTTTTGGGAGGGGGTGGTTTCTTGCCTGAAAGATATTCTACTGGTGCCTGTCCCGCTATCGGTACAGGTGTGCCTTCTGGGATTGGTGGAGGACGTGGTCCCATCCAGGGCCCAGAGAACCTTGCTGAATATATTACTATTCTATGGGAGGAAGGCCATATTACTTAGGTGGAAATCACCTGCTCCACCGGGTATAGCGTTTTGGAAAAGCTTAGTGAACTCGATGATGCCCTTCTACAAGGCGACATATCTCTCAAGGGGATGCAAAAAGAAGTTTAACAAGGTCTGGCGGGCCTGGTTTGATGCAGATGCCACTGCTGGTTAGGAGGGAGGGATGAACGGAGAGCCTCACGTTTGACTTAATTACTATACATGAGAAACAAAGGGGCACACATCCGAGAATATGGGGGGGGGGGGCGGGCAGTGCGGCACTCCTCCAGACCAATCCGAGGCGGGTCGGGGCGTATGGTCAATAGCTAATAAATAATGAGTTGGGTGATATATATCTGCCATTACCTGTATTTACCGCCAGGAAACATGTACCTGATCTTCAATTCTCCAGACACGGATATCTGAGGTGGTGGTGGACTGAGTTAAGGGGCTAAGGGAGGGAGGGAGGGGGGGTTAGGGGTTGGGAGTTATGTGTTTCTTGAAAGGTAGCTGCCTATGTTAGGTAGGATGCCAATGATACGACCATGTTGGTCGTGAGAGACATGGTGTTGTGCCGTGACACTCTCTTGTTTGTGTTTGTCTGTCATGTTGAAAAATTTAAATAAAAAGAATTTTACAAAAAAAAAAAGCAGCCGATGTGACTTTGTGCCCCATTGGGCATTGTTATGATAAATCAGGATTTCACTACAGGTCAGACTTGTTGTTACCGAGCTTCACACAGTAAATGATACATTATCATAAGTATATACACAGGACACCTTCACACAATAGCAAGAGTCAGCCTGTCCCCTACATTGTACAGAGGCCAATGTGATCAGCTCTCTCAACTAACATGTTCAAAATTAAACAAACCAAGATTAGCCTTTACATATATCCTGGGAGATATTGGCCGGGATTCAGAAAGGACTTACGCCGACGTATCTATTGATACGCCGCGTAAGTCCACGGATGTGCCGTCGTATCTATGCGCCGTATTCTTGAAACAAGATATGCCTGAATTCTGACTCCATCCGACCGACGCAAGTCTCCTACCCCGTCGTATCTTGGGCGCATATTTACGCTGGCCGCAAGGGGCACTTCCATTGATTTACGCGTCGAATATGTAAATGAGCAAGATACGCCGATTCACGAACGTACTTACGCCCGTCGCAGTAATCTACGCCGTTTACGTAAGGCGTACGTCCGGCGTAAGTTTACCCCTCATAAAGCAGGGGTAAGCCATGTTAAGGTATGGGCGCGGGAACAGCGTTGTATTGTACGTCGTTTACGTAAGTCGTACGTGAATGGGGCTGGGCGTAGGTTACGTTCACGTCGAAGGCATTGAGCCGTCGTATCTTAGGGAGTATATGCAACGTGATTCTGAGAATGTGCGCGCATGCGCCTTTCGTTCGGACATTCATTTACATGGGGTCACGCTTCATTTTATTACAGCACGCCCACTACCTTGCTACTTTGAATTAGGCGGGCTTACGCCGGCCCATTTGCGCTACGCCGCCATAACTTAGGGAGCAAGTGCTTTGTGAATACTGTTCTTGCCTCTCTATGTTACGTCGGCATAGCGCATATGAGATGCGCTACGCCCGCTCAAATATACGCCGCTCTACGTGAATCCCGGCCATGGTGTATAAATGTGTCTATCCCATTTTAAGTAATCCAAGACATATTTTCTCAGTCACCCTGTGCCAGGATGAAACAGGGTGATTTAGACATAAGAGGTGCATGGGGAGCTAAAACAAGAGTTTCCCAACCTTTCCAAGGCATTCTGAGTTCCATGGGCCCTCCCGTCACATCTCTCCCCCTTCGACAGAAGACTAACACAAGAGGAGACCCCAGACGGGTTGATTCCAAAGTTAGTCCATAGTTCCAGTCCTCTAATGCCTGTACCCACACAGTACCCCAAACAAATTGTTCCAAACAGAGCATTACTCACCCAGCCAGCCTTTGCCTCTCTCATAGAACATACCCTCTGCTGGGGGAAAGTGCGGACTGGTCCTTCCCCCCTGAAGTCTCTTTAGCCGCAGGAGAGAAGACGGGGTGGCTGGGCTCAGTCCATCATGCTATCGGGCATCCCTGGGGTATACAGGTGGGGACTGCGGTCCCATCCACCTTTACAGGAAATCTGTCCTCTGTTAGTTGAGGGCAGAGGCCAGCAGCACTATGCCCTGTTGCCAGCCCTTCCTGCTGGAAACCCCACACCATCTGCTCTGGCTAACTGTTGGGGAGGGAGGCTGACTGCCCTGGTTCCCTAGAACTCTGTAGTTGCCAGTGCTGGGCAGAGTTTGGTAGCACTCTGGCCTGCTGCCAGCACTTCTGCTGGGGACTCCACATCATCCGCTTCGGCTAACCGTTGGGACAGGAGGCTGGATTCCTCCACTCCCAAACTTTGTAGCTGCCATTGGGGCGGTAAGCCGGCTGCTTCCTTTTCTGTTCTCATCTTTCTGCTGGGACAACATGTCTGTGGTACTGTCTCCCAGGTGTACGGATCTTTGCTGGGGAGGAAGGACCACTTCCTCCACCCTGGCTGACTGTTGGGGAGGGACAATGAACACCTCCTCTCCCTTCTCCCCCTGTATCTGCTGTTTGGAAGTAATCACCACCTTCTCACCCTAAACCTCCGGAACTGCCACAGGTGTGGGGCAGAGGTCTTGGACCTTCTGTCCGGTGACCAGCGCTTCACCTGGGGAAGTTCCTTGTAATTCCACAGATACTGCTGTTGGTTCTGGGTAGAGCACAGTGAAGTTTGGCCCTGATACCAGCTCTTCTGCTGGAGGCTCATTAGGTTGTTCTTCCTAAGCAGAAACGTTTATCAAATCCCCTGTCTCTGCAACTGGTGTCTGGGGATAGAGGTTCACCATCTCCTGTCTGTGGAACCCAGAAGCTGCTCTCAGTGCTGGGCAGAGGTTAGCAGTGCTCTGCCCTGTTGCACTTCAGCTTTGGGGATGGCAATCTACAGATTTCCACTGCCGATTCTCTGGCATGCTGGCACATTCCTCCATCCAGGATCATCCCATGCAGAAACAGGATCATCAAGGTCAGTCAGCACTTGCTGCATCCACCATAAGACCTCCACTTCCATAGCTGCAAGGGCAGGTTGTCATAGCACATTGTTACTTTGACACATTGCCGGCTCTTCAGTCAGGATTTCAGAGTTGTCAATTGGTATATCCTGATAGTCCCAGGCGAAGGGAGCCCAGCCCTGGCGCTGAGCAGAGTCTAGCAGCCGTCTGTAGGTGATCTCCAGCTCCCATTCCTGAATGGCCAGAAAATCTATTTCTCTTTCGTTCATGGACGGACACAGCCTTAATCTTGACAAAGTGGGTATTAGCCTTCCTTTAGGAGTGACTAGGCAGAAAGTGTTAACAACTTCAAAGCTGAACAGCCTCACCCAGGGGGCGGTCCTACTGGCCATATCCCCTCAGCCTGCACCAAGCAGCTCAGTTTTTTTTCTGCCTAGTTAAGGAGACGACATGGCTCCCTTCGGGCCCATAGGCTTTATTTCAAATCTACTTTGGATTTTTGGTTTTATTTTTTAATTTATTTTTTTCCTTTGATCTTCGATCAACTGCCGACTGGGAGACAGACTGGATCCCAGATCCCTGTAGTCCCCCCAGTTTCGGCTATCGGGCGTGTGCCGACCATAGCTACGCACTGGGTCATCCACGACAGGCCCGTCACTCTACGGGTGGCCAGTAAGCTATACACTCCAGGGCATGCATATGACCGGTCTAGAGGACCGAGTCAAAGCAGCCGGGCCGACAGTCACCTCCATCACCATGTGGGAGATGGTCTGTCTAGGATGCTTCCAGCACAATCCTCAGGAAGGGTAAGTAGTAATCCCCTGCATCAGCAGGAAGACAGAGCTTGGCATCCCTGGAGAGGTGAGTAAAGGGCCCTATTCTTCCCTTCTCCCCTCCCTTCCTTCCCTTCTCCCTAGGCTCTCTGAACTAGCTGCTGGGGCGGGGGGTTCTCCTGGGGAGGGCTTCACCTGGGAACTGTGCATATACGTCCGCTAAAGCATTGTTATAAGCTGCCTAAAATATTTTGCTTACCTGTGTGTCCTGCTCCATGCTGTCGGTGACCATTTTTGCTGTGATCCATGCTGTTTTTTGTGATTTTGCTGTGTTTACTTTCTACTGCACTGGCGGCCGAGTTCTTGTGGCCGTGCTGTAATTGGCCTCTATCTTCTGCTTGGCGGCCATCTTTGCTGTGATCCAGGTGGTGTTTGCCTATTCATGCTCGGCGGCCATGTTTTTGTGGCCTGCGATCATTATTGGCCTCTAGTGGCCACTCGGCGGCCATTTTGCCATCTATCAGACAGCACTTAAACGGCACAGACTGACAGACACACGATGTAGCGTCAGTAGCAGATGCTTTTTCCCCTGTAACACCTGAGCTTGCAATTGATGCCCCTGCACCCGATGTATCAGTGGACGCTATGTCGGCAATCCTAGATGCCTTTGTTGCCAAGGTGGAAGCAGGGCGTGGGCAAACGGAGGCTAGAAAGTGTCCTCTCCCCCCCGCCATCTTCTGGGGACAACTCCGATGCGGAGCCGGGTCCAGCCACGGCTCATGACCCTGGCTCTGAGGTATCTGAGAATGCAGACCGGCCAGACAGTGAGGATGACTCCGGATCCGGGTCAGCACGCGATAGGGCTCTGGTAAGTGACCTTATCACCGCAATGCGAGATACTCTAAAGATTGCGGGGTCTGCAGAAGCAATTGAAGCGCCGGCCCTCTTTGGGTTCCGTAAGGCGACCCGCACTGCTAAGGTGTTTCCTTGTGTGTCTTATATATACATTCTTTTATACAAAGAGTGGGACAAACCACAGAAGGTTTTTTTCAGTCCCTAAAAATCTGACAGTGCGTTACCCTCTTGAGAAGAGTTTCTTGAAAAGATGGACCTCGCCCCCCGATAGTGGACCCTCCTGTGTTCAGACTAAACAAGCTAACCACCATACCGGTGGAGGGGGCTCCTCCCCTCAAGGACCCTGCGGACAAGAAGGCTGAGGCGATCACCCGCAACCTATACACGGTAGTAGGTTTGGCTGTAGGCCCAACCATAGTTTAGGCCCTGGTGTCTCAGACAATCACGGAATGGGCAAAGATGCTGCTCAATGGGTTACAAGCACGTCAGGCTTCCCCGAACGAGGTAGCTTTGACTGGCCAACATTGTATCAAAGGAATCGACTTATGTAGACGTATGTAAATTATGAACGTTTAACCACTTAAAAACCAAACCTTTTTCTGACAGCTCTACCGCACACAAGACTTCAGGCCGATAAAGTGCCTGCTCAGAGAAAGAGATGTCCCTGGTTTTGCAAACCTGCAGACAAAGTTATGTCCGCATGAAGGTTTGCCCCCACCCATCTCTTGTCCCGATGGACATCTCAGGTCCCCGACCGGTGGGTTTGCGAGGTAGTCTATTCAGGGTACAAGGTAGAATTTTATCTTGCCCACCAAACAGATTTTTTCCCTTCAGCTACAACCGTTTTGTCGGGAGGCCCTATTTGGGGCAGTTCAAGACCTGCTGAAACATGGTGTGGTTATCCCTGTCCCAGTACAGGAACGGTTTCAGGGGTTTTACTCAAATCTGTTCATAGTACCAAAGAAGGAGGGCCTTCGCCCAATTCTGGACCTCAGGGCCCTCAATTGCTTCGTGAAGGTACAAAGATTCTGGATGGAATCGGTTCGCTCTGTCGTCACTGCCCTCCAGCCGGGGGACTTTCTGGCATCCTTGGACATCAGGGATGCCTATTTACATGTCCCCATATGCACAAAGCAACGGAGATATCTGCATTTTGCGGTCAGGGAAGACCACTATCAATTTGTGGCTCTCTCCTTTGGCCTGGCATCGGCACCAAGGGTGTTCACCAAGGTGCTTGCCCCAATTCTCGCCCTAAGACAACGTGGCATCGCTATCGTGGGCTACTTGGACGACCTTCTTCTGAGAGCAGCTTCAAGCTCAGAATTAGAGGTGAGCCTGTCAAACCCTCCGACACTTTGGTTGGGTACTGAACACTCAGAATTCAGTAATGGTGCCGACAACGCCTAGTATATCTGGGGTTGATTCTGGACTCCTCTGAAGTTGGCACTTCAGGACTAGAGGTAATCAACCTTTCAAGTGAAAACCTGACCACTGAACAAATCCATGTACTTGGCCTTGGACTAACTTTTTGCCCATCAGCTGATATGGACAAATTTCAGCTGATAAAAGACACACATTTATTTGCTCGACGCTTACTATTTAAGGTTCTTTATGATAAACCGAAACAATCAGACAGCATTGATTTTTCATTGATGGATTATACTGATCGGGAACTCCAGGCAATGGATGACCTGATGTGTCTATGGGAGGAGGGTCAGACTGGAGATGATACCACACCAAGATCTGTTGGTCTGGTCGTCTCGGGTGTGACCTTCCCTCCCCCGGCTTCATATAAGCCCAAAACGAGATCTTTTCCATCTTTACAGATGAATCCCAACCTTTGGGCTTTTGTTCAACAAGTGACAAATGAAATTCAACTTATGGACTTGAACAGGAGGGTTGATAAAAACTTGTCCCCTGCTCTGTTGAAAGCTGTGTCTGACTTGCAAAACCATCCTGGATTGATCATAAAGCCAGCCGATAAAGGCGGAAACGTCGTTGTCATGGATGTCGGGGCATATGAGTCCATGTGCCTCGACATCCTTGGCAACAAAGACTGGTACAGACCGATCTCTAAGACTTTAATAGAAAACTTCAATAAGGAGTACTATGAACTGATTTTTGAAGCCTATCAAAAAGGCACGATCGATTTAAATACCTGGAATTTTTTGAACGTGAGGGAATCCAAAATCCCTACATTCTATGCACTACCAAAAGTTCATAAATCTTTAGAACATCCCCCAGGTCGACTGATCGTTTCGGGATGCAACGGTTTAACAGAAAAAGCCAGCACCTTGGTGGACAGATATTTGTTACCACATGTTACGTCTCTTCCCTCTTATGTAAAGGACACCATCCACCTGCTCCAAACTCTGGATGGTAAGTCCATTCCACCTGGATCTTGGCTGGTGGCCCTCGACGTGGAGAGTCTGTATAACTGTATACCACACTCCAAAGGCCTTGAAATTATATCCATAGAATTACAGGCACGTGGCCTAAACTCTGATCCCTACAATGCTTTTGTCCTGAAACTTTTGAAGTTTATCTTAACAAGAAATGTATTCATGTTCGACTCCTCCCACTTCCTCCAGATACAGGGAGTGGCTATGGGGACCAAGTGTGCCCCCAGCTACGCCAACCTGTATCTGGGGGGGGGGTGGGAGAAGGAGATCTTTTCGAACATATGTCTGTCAAAACTGTTGTCTAAGGCCATTAAATGGTACAGATATATAGACGACATACTGATTTTGTGGTATGGCTCTAGGGAGGAACTCACACTCCTTATGCAATTATTGGCTATTAACACCTTCAACCTAAAGTTCACCATGGAATGTAGCCAAACTGATGTAAGTTTCCTGGATCTGCGTATCCATGTTGACCGTATGGGTCGCTTGCATACATCACTGTATCGCAAGCCGTCTGCGGGCAACACTGTTTTGCACGCGACCAGTGCCCACCCTGAACCACTCTTGGATAGCATTCCTTACAGCCAGTTCCTGAGGCTCAAAAGAAACTGCACCAGAGACACAGATTTCCACGCTGCAGCTAATGATCTATACTGTAGATTACTCTCCAGGGGCTACAGTCGATCCTTGCTCAAAAGATCATTCAACAAGGTGATCAGACTAGACCGATCTAATCTTATTTATTCAAATGCCAACAAACAACCTAATAAAACTGACTCTATCAGAATAGTGACCAAATTTTCGCAACAGCATATTCAAATGCGACAGATTTTTTAAAAATTTTGGCCCCTACTTCTAGCCGACAATACGATATCAAAATATATAAAACCATATCCTGAAATCACATTTAAACGGACTCCCTCACTGAGGGATCGCCTTGTCCAAAGTCACCACACCAGAAAGGAATGTGAGACATCTACTATTAAAGGTACTTTTTCTTGTGGTAACTGTGACATTTGTCGGTTTATATATACCAATGACTTCACTCTTTTACCCAACGGTCGCATTCACAAACTAAAGTTCCGTGTCACCTGTCAATCGGTGGGCGTCGTCTACTTGGCATCTTGCCAATGTGGATGTTTCTATGTTGGCAAGACCAAGAGACCGTTTTTTAAACGCATTAGAGACCATGTCAACCCTCTATATAAGCGTCTAATGACCACTGCTTTAAATAGACATGTAGGTTGCCTACATGACTTTGATCTTAACGCTGTAAGTTTCTCAGCCCTGGAGCATGTTCCTATACATGTTCGAGGTGGAGGAATTGACCAGACCTTACTCCAACTTGAAACCAAATGGATACATCAGTTAGATGCCACTAAATTTCCGGGGTTGAACGAATATATCAGTTTCAAGCCCTTTCTGTGAAAGAAATATTTATAAGAAATTATATTATTAAATAAAATGGTGTGGCCTCTACGTTATTCCATCTAAGAAAGGTGTTATGGTCTGGTCATTTCCTCCCTCCTCATTACATCCTGCTCTATTGCCACTCTCCAGCAGGTCCTACATGTATCCTACTTTGACCACCAAACTCTTTGCCCCATATTCCACCTAGTGGGCAAGTTCCGGCACTGGCTAAAATCAACCCACCTGCTCCCATTTATGATGGGGGCAATAATGTGTTATATATTGCTATATATCATTATAACAACCACATTTACTTCCTTTGAATATTGATGTATAATTTATGAATCAATAATAATGTTGTCGATTTTTGATTGTATGTATTGAAATATACTGAATACATATGTTTGTACATATAGTGTAAACCCTACATTTTTCATTTTATTGGTAAATATGTTGTATATAATTTTTTTCTATTTTGGCTTGGGTCTCTGGCTTGGCAATTTTTCCTTTCTGGGTTCACCTATATGTGGGACTAGCTTGAGCCCTAATTAGTTCTGGAGGTAATGCGCATCCTTCCCAATAAGCCACTACAGCCCTTTTCCATACATCAGCCCATTCACATCCCTGTTCAGGGTCTCTCTCCCCTTCTTATTAGTGATTTTTTGTTTGTCTTAATTCTTTATTATATTTTGACTTCTACAATATAGGATCTACTGCTTTTGCTTTCATGTTTGATTGCTTGGTTTGCCTTGATCAGTCAGCTTGCGGTCATGGTCCACGCCGCTCTGTGTATGTGTGACTGTTTTGGTGCTGCTGGCTGGCGATCGCTCTCTTTTAGTGCTCTGTGTTCCTCCCCTCTGCACTCATACGTTTTCTTCCTTTTTTCCTTTTTCTCCAGAGTGCGGCTCCGCTGATTGGCCGGTGTCATCATATGACACGGCTGCTTCAGCGCTAAGGAGTGTGGGAATTGTAGGCATCTCAGCGACCATGTGACCTCTGAGATCCAATCGCGATGCACCCGCCTCCCCAACAGGCTATATATAGCATGATATGATCATTATCTGTCTGCTACCAACAGGGTACTGACAGATGTCTTTATTCCTCTTAAAGATAGGTAAGTTTCCATCCTGCAACCATTCACTCTCCTCACTATTGTCTCCTCTGTGTAAGGTTTGAATACTTATGGCTAAACCTTCACTTTTTCATTTATTTTCATTCATTTTCTACCCTTTTTAAAGGAGATTATCTGTGGACTTTTCAGCTGCAATTGACTGGTCCTTGATTTTTGCTGCAAACGACTATCCTTTGACTTTCTATCACCAGCTGATGTTTGCTTGCACTCAGACTGTTCATCTAGTTAAATACTCCATGTAAGTTGATCCCTTGCTTACACTTAATAATTTAGTTACCCATGTTCTCAATAACTTTATGAAGTATACTAAATCTATTCAAACACTTTTTTTTTTCTCAGATGAATTAAGGCTCTTCAGTGCCCATGTTATTGTCTTACTTAATTCCCCTGTATTCACCTTGATTTTATTACGCTTCAAGGTATGGCTGTTTTACATATATTAACCCTATTGACTCTATTATGGATTTGTTTAATTAGTTGAAACAGATCATAATTTAATAACACATCTTCTAACATAGATTCTTTTTCTTCTGTATTTTTAAGTCCTGTCAGTTGAACTTGGATTTCAATATCCACCCTGAGGGGGTTTTTCCTTGACTGGCTGTGCATGAAGCTAGGGTAGGTTTTATTTCTCCTACCTATGGAATTTTGCTGCCAGCCCCCTCTCATGGGCTGAACAGCATTGGCTGCTACCTGGCTGTGGATATATGCGCATTTGCTCCTATGAACTTTGGTTTCTCTTGCCCCGCCAGAGATCCCAGCCAAACTTTTGTTTGTACTCTATATACATGACATGTTTTGTTGAACATATATAATCGAAGTTCTTTTAGAGCTTATATTGTATGCATATGTTAAAATTGTTTTATTCTTTTTCATCTCTTTAGAGTAATCTAGAGAGACGATCTTGTCCTAATTCCCCTGAAGAAGCCAAGAGGCGAAACTAGTAGGGTCGACCTGATCGAAAAAATTATTTCTAGATCTTGCTCCCACAAAATAATCTATGCACTATTTGTATATTGAATTACTATATTTTGTAAAAATTGAATGAATAAACCTTTTTCATATATTTTTATATATACATACATACTTTGTCTGGTTTCCTTCATCGCACCGCAATAATCCCCTCAACTCTTCCAAAAAATTCCCCTCCTCTGAAGCTAGTTTTTTTTTCCCTGTGGACTGCAATGTGGCAGTTGACATCCCAGAAATGGTCGTCACTTCGCTTTTGCATGCGATTCCTGGGCCTCATGGTGGCCTCCTTCTTCCACAGGTTTGCTTTGTCCTCCTTTGGCTTCTCGCAAGCTGAAAATGAGATTTCTCATGGCTTTCTTTCAACAATGGCTTTCTTCCATAAAGGCCAGGTTTGTGGAGTGCATGACTAATGGTTGTCCTGTGCACAGATTCTCCCACCTGAGCTGTGGATCTCTTCAGCTCCTCTAGAGTTACCATGGGCCACTTGGCTACTTCTCTAAATAATGTTCTACTTGCCAAGGCTGTCAGTTTAGGTGGACGGCCATGACTTGGTAGGTTTGCAGTTGTGCCATACTCTTTCCATTTTCGGAAAGCGCTCTGTGAGATGTTCAAAGCATGGGATTTTTTTATAGCCTAACCCTGCGTTAAATGTCTCCAAAACGTTATCCCTGACCTGTCTGGTGTGTTCCTTGGCCTTCATGATGATGTTTGTTCACTAAGATTTTCTAATAAACCTTTGCAGGCTTCACAGAACAGTTGAGATTACATTACACACAGGTGGACTCTATTTACTAATTAGATGACTTCTGAAGGGGGTATCAGCATAAAGGGGGCTGAATACAAATGCATGCCACACTTGACATATTTATTTGTAAAAAAAAATTAAAACCATTTTTCTTTCACTTCACAATTGTGTGCCACTTTGTCTTAGTCTATCACATAAAATCTCAATAAAATACATTTACATCTTTGGTTGTAACATGACAAAATGTGGACTTTTTCAAGACGAGTTGTGCACCTCAACCTGTTTACATAATATAGATGTTTGTTTCTTGAACTAAAAATCTGCGCCTAGCTCTTTGGGACATTACCAGAGTATCCTGCATACTTGTCTTAATTTAGTGTTTGTTGATTTTTGTTCTGCAGGTTCAGAAAGCATGGGATCTTCTCCAGCAAAGGATCCACTATAATGCTTCCAAAGCAAGCCCTGTTTTAACCTAGGATGAAAATAGAAGCCCTGTTTTAGAATATTGACATTTTAAACTCCTCACCTTTCACTGTCTGTGTGGTTTTATTTTTGTTTTTATGTATCTCAAAATGTTTTACGGTCTGAGCACATTTACACATTGATGTGACAAACGTAGGTGATGCACCAAGTTCCTTACCTTTTCATATCTTTGATCAGTAAAATTCGATTTCTGAATGTATGAATGTTTTTTGATTCCTTAAGTAGTACATGGGGTAAAAAAAACAACAACAAACAATGGAACCAATTTATGAAACTTTGAGTATGGAAAGGCATGGCTATTGACAGCTGGCTGCTCATGTAGTAGAACTTGGCACGTGCTTCGTCCTTGTCGGCAGCCACCCTTTTTTTATTTTGCTCTTTATTTTGTTCCTAAAAAGATTTAACAGTTGTGTTTTAATAAATAGGAGAATTGTATTGAATTGCTGATTGTGGAAATATAACTGGTTTAAGTGTTGGTTAATGGAAAATAAATGCAGCTGTTAACAAAGGTTGTACATCTTGTGCATCTGCCTGCTGAATAAAATCTTTGTTAAATCTGAATTTGAATCTGCATGTGTTTTTTTTTACAAGGGGTATGAAGATAAGCTTCCCTTAATCAGTGGACTTGAAACTATCTACCTGAAACCATACCTATACAGACCGATATATTTTCCTTCTCCATGAATCAGCCCTTTGGCTTCAGCCATGCCTCTTATGATACATAGCTGCTTCACCATTTGTTGCCAGTGTGCTGATTCTTGGCAAATAACTGCAATTTGTGTGCAGGCCTTAAATCTTCACCAGTGCCTGAACATGAATCGTACTGCTATGTGAATCTTCAAGGAAATCTTGTGTTGAGAGAAATGGGTTGCTATCACAGTGCGAAAATGCTTGCTACCTGGCTACCATGCTAATGCAGAGGTCTCAACAATTGGAATATCTGACACAAAGTTATAAAATCAGGGCCAGCATTCTCAGCAGAAGGTCTGCAATGGCAGCCTACATAATTTGTTCAGTACAGGTTCCCTTTAACCTCTTGACCACTGGGCACTTAAACCCCCTTCCTAACCAGACCAATTTTCAGCTTTCGGTGCTCTCACAATTTGAATGACAATAACTTTCTTTTGGTGGTATTTGATCACCTCTGGGGTTTTTTTTTTTTGCGCTATAAAAGAAAAAACACTGAAAATTCTGTAAAAAAAATAAATAAATCTTGTTTCTGTCATATTAGCAGGTATTGCGGAGTATTGCAGAGTATTGGGGGTATTGCAGAGTATTGGGGGTATTGCAGAGTATGGGGGGTATTGCAGAGTATGGGGGGTATTGCAGAGTATTGCACAGGGAGGGATGGCTGGATCTGTGACTGCATTTGTCACAGAGCCAGCCCACAGCAGCTGCTGCTGCTGCTTCCGCTCTCCCCCCTCTCCTCTCACACTGTACCGATCGGTACAGAGAGGAGAGGGAGGAACCGGCGTCATGACATGACGCCGGTTTGTTTACAAGTGATCGCTCCGTCATTTGACGGAGCGATCACGTGGTAAACGGCCGCTATCAGCGGCAATTTACCGTGATCTGTGATGCGCCGGGTCTTCTAGACCCAGCGCACACAGATGATTCCGGGAGCGCGCCCCAGGGGGTGCGCGAGTGAAGGATTCTGGGAGGACGTCCCAGGGACGTCCTCCCAGAATAACTCCACCGCGCTGTAGATGTCTTTTGTCTATGGCGCGGTGGGGAAGTGGTTAATGTTTTTTTCTGGTTTTGGATAGTATAAAGAAGGGATTGAACCTCTGTGTCTCCACTGAGAAGAAGGATGAATAATCTGTCATTTTGACCATCGTCAAATAGAATGTGATGGAAAATCCAAAAATTTGCAGCTATCACTAGAACAAGAAATCCTCCAGTGGGGGCCCTTGTTTTAGTGAGGGGTTCCCTTAAAGGAGTTGTAAAGAAAAAAAAAATGTTTTGCTGAAATGACTGTTTACAGTGTATAGAGACATAATAGTTAGCTGATTTCTTTTAAAAATGATTAAAAATAGATAATCAATCATATAATGTACCTGTAGTTTCAGTTTAGTTTATGCATCTAGTTTCATGCTTCTGTGAAGTACAGAGCCAATAGAGGGCAGTGATGGCTTGTAAAATGAAAGTGATTGGTTCTGAGGGTTAAGACACACAGTAATCACACCTCCTTGATTAGTGTCACAGAGAGAAAGCTCCCATGACTTTTTTCATCAGGAAACAGACTGTTCAGAACAGAGAAGGATTACAGCAACATCATAGCAAAAACCAACAATGAGGACATGAAAACAGGACTGCAGTAAGTAAAGGAAGCTATTTAGCTAAAAAAATATATATATTTTAGTGACCCTTTAACTTTGGAGAGATTTTCTTCTTTTTTCGTTACATCTCCAGTACAGGAAATGAATGGCAATCTCCCCAACCAGGACACAGGTAAATAGAAAACCCTAATCTACCAAAAATTAAATAACATTGTTTTTCTACATATACTTTAACTCTGCAAGAGATGGTCAGTTTTTCTTAGATTAATACTACTAAACTATTTTAATAGGTACATTAAAGGAGTTGTAATTGGAAAAAGTGTTTTCACCTAAATGCAATCTATGCATTAAGGTGAAAAAACATCGCATAACACCGAGCCCCCGTTATACTTACCTGACCCCTCAAAAGTCCTGCGCGGTCCTGATATCCTCTTCACTGCTCAGCCTGGCCGCTGATTGGCTAGAGCGGATGGGATTGAGAGCAGCGCAGCCATTGCCTGGCACTGCTGTCAATCACATCCAGTGACCTAGCGGGGCCGAGTGATACAGTGAGCGGCCATGGCCACTCGCTGTATCACGTTAGCGCGCCCGCAATTAGTGACCACCATGCGAGCTCTCGCATGACTGTGGTTACTAATTGCGGGGAGGACCGAGACAGCCGCCAAGGGACCCCAGAAGACATGGATCGGGGCCGCTCTGTGCAAAACGAACTGCACAGTGGAGGTAAGTATCACATGTTTGTTATTTTAAACGAAAAACGAATTTTCATGTACAAATGCTTTAACAAATGTTTAAAGCTGAATTCTAAGTATGATTTTAATGCAAAGTTCCATTGGTCCACCTTGAAACAATGTAAGTATGCATATTTCATACCTGACCAATCACTGTGGAAGCTGAAAAGCACTGTAGTAATTGCTGTTACTACAGTGAGAGCAGCAATCTTTTGGGTCCTGTGACACCATTCACATAATTAGTTTTTATGATTTCAAAATGTTCTTTGCCACAATATCCACCTCTAGCCCCCCTCACCCCCGCCCATAGTTACTATGCAGAAGGGAAGCTGCTCCACACAGGACCTGGAAGATTTTTGCCATCACTGTTTAGCCCTGGTTCACACCAGTCTTTGAAGTCTCGCTACTTTAGTGAGATTTTATGTGCGGCTTGCTGACATTGTGCGACTGCATTTAACAGGTGTCAATGCAAGTCACACTGAAATAGTGCAGGATCCTCGCTATGACATGATGAACGACACTGGTAAATAAAAGATCTTTAGACAGGAAGTGCCCCATCCTATATAACCCATCCCATAAGGGAAGCACATCAGTTTTTTTTATCAGTGTCTACGAGGTGAATGGCAACGGTTTGTTGGAGCTCTCTGAGCTCCAGGTCTCTATTCTCACAAACAGTTCCAAAATGAATCAAGGGATTGACTGATCGGATCCATTTGAATACAGGCTTTTATGCCTAAATAAATGGTACCCGAGCCTCGCAAAAAGAAGACTCGATCCTGCAAGGTTTTGCCTGTAAGCTGCCTTTGGGCACTGGACCCTCTGGAGTGTAAATCCTGGAAACTTTAGCACTAAGGCATTTCCTGCAGGGTGCTATACAATCAAAATGTAATATGCAAATACAGTGCTACCTGATGTGAAAAAAGGTATCAAATGTGATATTAAGCAGCACTCAAGAGAATAAAAAAAAAAAAAAAAAAAAAAAAACACATATAATATTGCTAGACTATTAAGTGAAAAATAATGAGTGATCCACCCTCTATGTGAAACAATATATCAGTGTCAAAAAATAGGTGTCAATAATACACCCAAAATAACAGGTGGGCACAAAAAAATCCATAAACTGATTGTGTGAACGTAAATGAAGTTCATAAATGGAGAACAGAAGAAGTCCCTTCACGATCTTCAGACAGTGCTTTCACCACACCACAGTGACTGCGTGATTCCACCACCCATCAGAATGCAAACTCACCACAATAAATGGCCTGACACTCTCGTGTTAAGGCACACAGGCTTTTTAACTGAACCACTCAGTTTAATTGATGGAACTCCCTCTTTGGAAACTGGAGCACTCAGTTAAATAAATGGAGATCCGTTGGAAAAAGGAAAAACTCCAAGATGACAGCCACATGTATAATGAAGAGAGAGAGCACAATAGTGTGATATTGCAACACAACTTTTAATAAAAACACTAAAAATCTCCCAATAGATGCACTCACAAAAATGACTCTTGTCATAAGCAGTGATTAAATCCAAACATCACACGGTGTAAACACAAACGAAAATTTTCCTCCAGGTGAACCAGTGGTCACGGCGGACCAACAAATAGCCCAGGTTTACTCACAGCCCTATGAAGGTGTACTGGAGTCGCTCTTCAGATGACTATATTGGTGACAGATGGACCGTTCCACGCCCGACCAGTTCAGTTTAAGGTATGCGGTTGTAACTTTGTACCCACGCCCCGACATGTTTCATCATACTGATTTAATCATGGGGATGCTTACCAGATGTCACATGCCGCTATATGTAGCTGCCAAGTTCCCCCCCTCACTTGCACATTGGTGCACGCCTTCCGTTCATTACAAGCATCAGCTGTGTGGACAAACGTCCCACTCAGCTGTGCTGGCATGCAAGTGTGCAGCTCTGACCAAACAGAGCAGCATAATCATGTGTGCGAGGTGGAGGCCCCCAGTGGTGACGTCGGTGTACTACACCTAATCACACTGCCTGTATTCAATGAGGTGTCCATCACCAGTGGTGAAACTGGTGTATGACACCCATTCCCACTGCCTATATTCGATACAGTGTCTAACCCCAGTGGTGAAACTGGTGTATGACACCCATCAAGCATAGAGTGTACTGCAAACTGAAAGAAGGGGGATATCCCTCTAAGAAATAACTAACAGCCATTCGGGTGTCCCCATGACCACGAGTCACCTCCAGGTCTATACAAACACGATCTAACAGTGTAAAGTCAGAAACACAAAGTACAATATCTCTCATTAATCTAAAGTGAGAGCATACTACATGGTTATATGAATCTAAAAAAGAATATATATTATTCCATAATCTAAAAACACATAATCAACCATAAATATATATAAAACTGAATTAAATACATATAGTATAGGCGGTATTCCTAAAATTATATTGAAGAGTTGCATATATTATTATCCATCATAAAATTTCAATAAAATGGTGGTAATCAAAATGAATTTTATTTTTATTTTATTTTTATTTATTTTTTTTTATTTTTTTCTACATATATATATATATATATATATATATATATATATATATATATATATATATATATATATACACAAAAGTTATTATTTTTAAAAAAGATTTTATAAACTGGAAAACGATTTTACACTGGGGCATGTACTTTGAACGAGATATACATAAATATGGGCAAATTTAGACATGCAATGGTTCAAATTAAAGTGGGTGAACTTCATCATCTCCATATGCATGGCATAACAAAAATTTAATTATATAGTCATACAGAGCCCATGATCATAGTGGGTGGCCCAGTTGTCTGGCCCCCTTGTAACAACATAATTCATGACCATACTATATATATGTACACCTTAAAACCTGCTCCTAGTCTAAACATTACTGATGAAGCAGTTCACGTCCAACTCTATGTTAAGGCCCCTCGGAAATTGACTTTTTAAAAGAAAGATCCATTGAGTTTCTCGCTGCGATAAATCTCTCACCCTGTTTGAACCTCTCCATGAAGGGTGTACGCAGTCAATGCCACAGAACTGAGCTAACGAAGGATCTTGGTTATGTTTTTCCTTAAAGTGGACTGACACACTGTGGTAATCAAAGCCCTTCTTTATGTTTGCCAGGTGTTCAGCCACTCGTATCCGCAATAACCTCTTAGTTCTTCCTACATAAAGTAGTCCACATGGGCACCAAATCAAATATACTACATGAGAAGAGTTGCAGGTGATAAATTCTTTAATAGAGAAAATCTTCCCATCACTGCTCGTGACCTGTTGTTTTCCTCTATTGCTTATCTGCACAGTTCTGCAACAAATGCATTTCCTGCACGAGTAGAACCCCTTGAAATCTATTCTGAGGGCCTGCTGATCTGGGGGATCTAGAATCTTGCGGACCACCTTGTCACCGAAATTAGGAGCCCTCCTATAGATGAATCGTGGTTGACTCGGAAGTATTTCGGCAAAGTGTCTGTCCTTCCCCAGGATGTGCCAGTGATTCTTGATGATAGCCTCTACCTCCCTGTATTGGGCATGAAACCCAGACAGGAAGCCCCATTGGTGTTGGTTATTATTTGGCTGTTCTACCTTCTTCTCTAAGCATTTTTCTCTAGGGATAGCAGCAATTTCTTCAATCATTGTGTTCAGAGCTGGCTCATCATATCCCTTCTGAACAAATTTATTCTTCAGTGTTTGTGCTTGTGAGAGATAATCGTTGGCATCTGAGCAATTGCGACGAACTCTTAAAAATTGCCCCTTAGGGATATTTTTAATCCATGCTGGGTGGTGTCCACTATTAATGGACAAATAACTGTTACGATCAGTTGGCTTGAAAAAGACTTTAGTCTTTAGTTTATTTGCTTCT
Organism: Rana temporaria; assembly: GCF_905171775.1. Lineage (NCBI taxonomy): Eukaryota > Metazoa > Chordata > Amphibia > Anura > Ranidae > Rana > Rana temporaria. The sequence continues at coordinate 89,719,146 of NC_053500.1, read as the reverse complement.
CTTTGAATAGTGACATCCAAAAAGTTGACCATATTTCCGCTAATTGTATATTCCAATTTAATGTTGTTGGGATTACTATTGAGGTCTTCCAGAAACTTTAGTGCATCTTGCTGCGATCCTTCCCATATAAATAAAATATCATCTATAAATCTCCGATAAAATAATAATTGGGGTCTCCGGTTATGAAAAACATGCCTGTCCTCCCACTCAGCCATGAACAGGTTGGCGAGGCTGGGGGCAAACTTTGCCCCCATAGCCACGCCAACCTGCTGGGAGAAGAAGGAGCCATCGAACCAGAAATAATTATGGGACATGCAGAACTCTAATACATGTCCCATAAATTTCTTCTGAGTATGCGGTATATCATCCCTCCTGCTAAGTGCCCAGTTCAACGCCAGTGCCGCATCATCATGCTGAATAATGGTATACAGTGATGCCACGTCAGCTGTTACCAAAAAGATGTCTGTTTCAGGTCTGATGCTCACTTTGTCTAGGGACTGTAGCAGGTCGGTGGTGTCTTTCAGATACGCCTTGGTTGTGCAAACACTCAGTTGGAGAAATCTGTCAAGGTATTCTCCCAATCTGGCTGTGACTGATCCAATCCCGTTAACTATTGGTCGGGCAGGTGGGATAATTTCATTTTTGTGGATCTTAGGCAAAGTGTAGATCACCGGTATCCTACACGCTGAGGGAGCTAAGTACTTTTTCTCTTTCAGATTCAAAGCTCCAGTATGATAGCCCCAATCTACCAACGCATCAAGTTGTACCTTGTATGGTTCGGTAGGGTCTGATGCTAGTTTTCTATATGTAGAAGTATCGCTCAGCATATTGGACAACTGGGTGCAGTAGAACTCCTTATCCAGGACCACCACCCCTCCCCCTTTGTCCGCTGGTCGGATCACAACATTCTTCTTATCCTCCAAAGATTCAATACCTTCTTTAATATAGCGGGGATTCACACCCTTCTTCACAGGTAATTCCTCAATGTCTTTGAGTACCAACTGTTTAAAAACCTCTATAAAATGATTATTGGAAATCTGAGGATTAAATAAGGATTTATTCTTGAGTCCACTGTCAACTTTCGTTGCCACAATGGTACTTTTCATAGAAGACGTGACAGGGTGGCTCAAGAAGTATTTTTTCAAATTCAGAGTCCTGACAAATTTGTGTGTGTCTATATAGACGTCAAATTTATTCATTGTTCTTCTAGGAGCACACTTTAAACCCGTGTTGAGGATATTGAGCTCTTTCGGGCTCAACGTCACCTTACTCAGGTTGTATATTCCTGTGGTTCCACCTCCCTCATTCTTTTTTTGGGATTGTTTCCTTCGGCCTGCCCTGCATCCACGTCTTCTCTTTGATATGTTTCTGGTCCTCTTTGCGGAAATTTCGGAACGACATGCTTGTCTCCTCCTTTGTTGTTCCTGGTCTGTGAGTTCCTCCTCGGAGTCCCACCTCTCCCCCCCCTCCCCCGATGCCCTAAAAAAGGCTGTTGAGAGTAGTATCCATTATGATAGTCCTCTGCCAGAGGTTGATACCTATTGCCCATATGCCCATACTCTGGTCCTGGATAGTATCCTGGAGGGGGCGGATGGTGGGACCACTGTTGGTAATTATGTTGTGGAGGATAATTAAACTGATCTTTCCTCCCATAAAATTGTGGTGTCCGTGGGGACTGATATTGATAGCCATACTGTTGTCCATTTCTCTCCTGCCTTGAAGGTCCAGGTGATGCCTGTTGAGAGGCATATTGATCTTTTTTACCAGTGTTACTACCACTTCCTCGAGCTTGATTCGATGAGCTCCGATCAAGCTTCGATTTTTTATTATTGTTGGTACTCTGTTTAACAGTAGTTTCCTTCTTGGGTATAGCATCCAGGATTCTTGATGGTTGTTGTGAGGCCACAGTGGCTTCCTCATCAATATCATTGTTAATGATTCCTGTGCTTTGCCAAGCATAAATTCTATTATTCTTAAAGTCCTCCGAATCCCTATTGAATTTTTTTACTTTCCTTTTCTGTGTTTCTCTGTCAATTTTTTCCAGTTTCTTTTTCATATTAACATTAAAATCCTTTATTAAACTGGTTTCCTTAATTGGTTCCAATTTATTTCGTAAAACCTGAATTTTTTCATTCAGTAGGGCCAGTTTGATTTCTTTCCTTTTAAGAACTAAATTCTGCAACTCTTTCCCTGCTTTATTGAAAAAACTTAACCATTCGGTCATGTACTTAGTGTCGGTTAAACCGTCTTGAGGTGTCACCTCCCACCTCAAGCTTCTGAAAATAAGACCCTCCTTGTTATAGTGTTCAAAGGTGAACACGTCCCACCAGGCTTTAACCTGTTTTTCTAATAGGTTCTCTAAAGCTTTCAGAGTTCCTGGATAGTCTTCCTCACACTCTGCCATTTCCTGGTTGGTGGAGAAAACTGATTCTGCATTAATCTGTCTATTCGACAAAAAATTAATGACTTCCATAGCAGCAGTGAGTAAAAATAAATATGTATGGGAAAAAGGTGGAAATAAGGGCCGTCTAATTGAGCCACCCCCACTGCGCGTAACTGGAGAATATAAGTGAAAATATAGTGATATTGATAATATAAATAAATAAATTAATAAATAAATATATGTGAGCTGCTGCTCTAAAAGTTAAACAATCAAAATGTAATATGCAAATACAGTGCTACCTGATGTGAAAAAAGGTATCAAATGTGATATTAAGCAGCGCTCAAGAGAATAAAAAAAAAAAAAAAAAAAAAAAAAACACACATATAATATTGCTAGACTATTAAGTGAAAAATAATGAGTGATCCACCCTCTATGTGAAACAATATATCAGTGTCAAAAAATAGGTGTCAATAATACACCCAAAATAACAGGTTGGCACAAAAAAATCCATAAACTGATTGTGTGAACGTAAATGAAGTTCATAAATGGAGAACAGAAGAAGTCCCTTCACGATCTTCAGACAGTGCTTTCACCACACCACAGTGACTGCGTGATTCCACCACCCATCAGAATGCAAACTCACCACAATAAATGGCCTGACACTCTCGTGTTAAGGCACACAGGCTTTTTAACTGAACCACTCAGTTTAATTGATGGAACTCCCTCTTTGGAAACTGGAGCACTCAGTTAAATAAATGGAGATCCGTTGGAAAAAGGAAAAACTCCAAGATGACAGCCACATGTATAATGAAGAGAGAGAGCACAATAGTGTGATATTGCAACACAACTTTTAATAAAAACACTAAAAATCTCCCAATAGATGCACTCACAAAAATGACTCTTGTCATAAGCAGTGATTAAATCCAAACATCACACGGTGTAAACACAAACGAAAATTTTCCTCCAGGTGAACCAGTGGTCACGGCGGACCAACAAATAGCCCAGGTTTACTCACAGCCCTATGAAGGTGTACTGGAGTCGCTCTTCAGATGACTATATTGGTGACAGATGGACCGTTCCACGCCCGACCAGTTCAGTTTAAGGTATGCGGTTGTAACTTAGTACCCACGCCCCGACATGTTTCATCATACTGATTTAATCATGGGGATGCTTACCAGATGTCACATGCCGCTATATGTAGCTGCCAAGTTCCCCCCCTCACTTGCACATTGGTGCACGCCTTCCGTTCATTACAAGCATCAGCTGTGTGGACAAACGTCCCACTCAGCTGTGCTGGCATGCAAGTGTGCAGCTCTGACCAAACAGAGCAGCATAATCATGTGTGCGAGGTGGAGGCCCCCAGTGGTGACGTCGGTGTACTACACCTAATCACACTGCCTGTATTCAATGAGGTGTCCATCACCAGTGGTCAAACTGGTGTATGACACCCATTCCCACTGCCTATATTCGATACAGTGTCTAACCCCAGTGGTGAAACTGGTGTATGACACCCATTCCCACTGCCTATATTCGATACAGTGTCTAACCCCAGTGGTGAAACTGGTGTATGACACCCATCAAGCATAGAGTGTACTGCAAACTGAAAGAAGGGGGATATCCCTCTAAGAAATAACTAACAGCCATTCGGGTGTCCCCATGACCACGAGTCACCTCCAGGTCTATACAAACACGATCTAACAGTGTAAAGTCAGAAACACAAAGTACAATATCTCTCATTAATCTAAAGTGAGAGCATACTACATGGTTATATGAATCTAAAAAAGAATATATATTATTCCATAATCTAAAAACACATAATCAACCATAAATATATATAAAACTGAATTAAATACATATAGTATAGGCGGTATTCCTAAAATTATATTGAAGAGTTGCATATATTATTATCCATCATAAAATTTCAATAAAATGGTGGTAATCAAAATGAATTTTATTTTTATTTTATTTTTATTTATTTTTTTTTATTTTTTTCTACATATATATATATATATATATATATATATATATATATATATATATATATATATATATATACACAAAAGTTATTATTTTTAAAAAAGATTTTATAAACTGGAAAACGATTTTACACTGGGGCATGTACTTTGAACGAGATATACATAAATATGGGCAAATTTAGACATGCAATGGTTCAAATTAAAGTGGGTGAACTTCATCATCTCCATATGCATGGCATAACAAAAATTTAATTATATAGTCATACAGAGCCCATGATCATAGTGGGTGGCCCAGTTGTCTGGCCCCCTTGTAACAACATAATTCATGACCATACTATATATATGTACACCTTAAAACCTGCTCCTAGTCTAAACATTACTGATGAAGCAGTTCACGTCCAACTCTATGTTAAGGCCCCTCGGAAATTGACTTTTTAAAAGAAAGATCCATTGAGTTTCTCGCTGCGATAAATCTCTCACCCTGTTTGAACCTCTCCATGAAGGGTGTACGCAGTCAATGCCACAGAACTGAGCTAACGAAGGATCTTGGTTATGTTTTTCCTTAAAGTGGACTGACACACTGTGGTAATCAAAGCCCTTCTTTATGTTTGCCAGGTGTTCAGCCACTCGTATCCGCAATAACCTCTTAGTTCTTCCTACATAAAGTAGTCCACATGGGCACCAAATCAAATATACTACATGAGAAGAGTTGCAGGTGATAAATTCTTTAATAGAGAAAATCTTCCCATCACTGCTCGTGACCTGTTGTTTTCCTCTATTGCTTATCTGCACAGTTCTGCAACAAATGCATTTCCTGCACGAGTAGAACCCCTTGAAATCTATTCTGAGGGCCTGCTGATCTGGGGGATCTAGAATCTTGCGGACCACCTTGTCACCGAAATTAGGAGCCCTCCTATAGATGAATCGTGGTTGACTCGGAAGTATTTCGGCAAAGTGTCTGTCCTTCCCCAGGATGTGCCAGTGATTCTTGATGATAGCCTCTACCTCCCTGTATTGGGCATGAAACCCAGACAGGAAGCCCCATTGGTGTTGGTTATTATTTGGCTGTTCTACCTTCTTCTCTAAGCATTTTTCTCTAGGGATAGCAGCAATTTCTTCAATCATTGTGTTCAGAGCTGGCTCATCATATCCCTTCTGAACAAATTTATTCTTCAGTGTTTGTGCTTGTGAGAGATAATCGTTGGCATCTGAGCAATTGCGACGAACTCTTAAAAATTGCCCCTTAGGGATATTTTTAATCCATGCTGGGTGGTGTCCACTATTAATGGACAAATAACTGTTACGATCAGTTGGCTTGAAAAAGACTTTAGTCTTTAGTTTATTTGCTTCTCTTTGAATAGTGACATCCAAAAAGTTGACCATATTTCCGCTAATTGTATATTCCAATTTAATGTTGTTGGGATTACTATTGAGGTCTTCCAGAAACTTTAGTGCATCTTGCTGCGATCCTTCCCATATAAATAAAATATCATCTATAAATCTCCGATAAAATAATAATTGGGGTCTCCGGTTATGAAAAACATGCCTGTCCTCCCACTCAGCCATGAACAGGTTGGCGAGGCTGGGGGCAAACTTTGCCCCCATAGCCACGCCAACCTGCTGGGAGAAGAAGGAGCCATCGAACCAGAAATAATTATGGGACATGCAGAACTCTAATACATGTCCCATAAATTTCTTCTGAGTATGCGGTATATCATCCCTCCTGCTAAGTGCCCAGTTCAACGCCAGTGCCGCATCATCATGCTGAATAATGGTATACAGTGATGCCACGTCAGCTGTTACCAAAAAGATGTCTGTTTCAGGTCTGATGCTCACTTTGTCTAGGGACTGTAGCAGGTCGTGCTATACAGCTCCAGGGGAGTGGACCCTAAAACTGAAAGGTCACCCAGTCCTTGAAGGTCCTATGTGACTGGAACCTACCGTGAAGAGTGAAGATTGGGCCCTTAGTTTCTAAGTGGCCCTGCGCCTGGATGGGTAAGTGAGACCCCTTTATTATTATTATTATTATTATTATATTGTGGGGTGTCCTAATAATTGTAACAATCAGTCAAGCTAGCTAAGGGCTGGACACCTGTGTGCGGTGACCATATGGGGAGTTTCTAGCTAACTGGGTGTTTGCAAAGTGTACCTAGCTGTTTTTTGTTTACCTGTATGATGTTCATGATCGTGCGCATTTTTTCACTTGGTTCACCATGGCGCACAGGCGCTCGCAAGTGACTGTTTTCAACAATTGTTATTTTGGCGGCCATGGCGCATGCGGCTTTGTAGGCTTTTTTCTGGCACACAGAGATTGGCGACATACGCAATTACAGCTACGCATACCCCTGGGACCACGTGCGTGAGTGCGCACGCATAGAACGTCCCAGCGCACACTCAGCGTATTTAAGTTGGGTAATCCAAGCATGTGGTGCTTCCAAAACGGCAGATGTGGGACACAGAGCAGGCTCTGAACAGGAGTGGGACTAACACTACAGGGAAGGGCACTCCTATGTCATCAGTAGTTCTGATAGTGTTGTATCCCCTGAAAGACCAGAGGTTTCCGGGCAATCTGAGCCGCTGCGCCTATCTGGTATTGTGCCTACAATCAATGCTGTTGCTTCACCCTTTATCACCAAGGATGAACAGTCCTTGACACCCATCCGGGTTAGAGCACAGGATTGCCTCCATCCCACAGGGTGCCATGAAGCGTGACCAATCCCCCTCCCTGGAGTCTCCTAGTTTGGAGCAGGAATAGGTTGAGAATGGGGAAGAGCTAAAAAAAGCTCAGGATTCAGTGGAGTGCCTGTCAGATAAGTCTCCTTCCAAGCAATCTGGACAAGAAGATATCCAGTGGCTGTCTGCCTTGCAGTTGCAAAGGCCTCTCATCCAGACCCTGACTGAAATGGTTCATTCTGCCTTTAAGTTGCCTCTTTAAAAAACAGAGGTAACTGAGCCCCCCTGGTTCTCTGGGATCCCTGAGGCCTTTTTAGGCCACATATTATTTCCCTCTACACCCCCTGCTGGAACAGGCAGTGTATGCCGATCGGGAAATCCTGATAGGACCCTTGCTCCTAAAAGATTTCCCTTCCCTCTCCCATGGAAAGGTCTGTTAAAAATGGAGCATGCCAGCAATAGATGCAGCAGTCTCTTCCTTAGATAAACTCATCCAGACCCGAAAGACCCTGTGGACAAGAAATTGGAGTTATTATTAAGGGCTTCCTTTTTTCTTTGACCAGTTCAGCTATTCAGCCAGCTGTTGCAGCACTTGGTATTTGCAAGTCCCTAAGGGATCGGATCAAGAGCCCTAATAGGCCTAACCAGGAGAATGATCTGCCTTAATATAGGACAGATATTCCTTGAGAGCTAGGTTTTGCTGTTGATGCCTTTAAAAGATTCTATACAGCAGGTTTTTCATCTGGCTCTCAGGTCTGTACATATGCGCAGACTTTATGGCTAAAAAACTGGTCAGCCTAGCTTCCTTGTAAAAGGTTATTAGCAGGCCTTTATGGGAAATATTTGTTCGGTGATCACTTGGACAAATCCCAAAGATTTCCGGTGGGAAGAGTTCTCTACTTCCTGTGAAGAAAAGCACCAGACATCCCTCTTCAAGCTTATGTGACAAAGATCTAAATAATGTACTGTGAGTGGGGTGTATTTCCGCGCCAAACTTAAATAAGTATATAACAATTAATCACAGGTGGAATAATAATATCTACTTATGTGACAATCTCCTCAAAGGTTTTGCGGCATCAGGGCGGTTCCGCTCCTAACAGGCCACAAGGCCAGGACTGGAAAAAGCCCTGGGTCTAAAATTCCTCTAAAACCCAACACCAATCCCTCCTTTGAGGGGACTCCCCCACTCCATCAAATGGGGGGAAGGTTGCTGGACTTTGCGGACATTTGGATCATAACATTTCAGGACGAACGGGTCATCACAATTCTCACAGTTAGACTGGAGTTCTGGGGGATGCCCCCCAGAGGTTTTTAAGATCCAGCGTCCCCTCGGATCCTCAAAAAAGAGGCTTGTTACTCCAAGCACTACATCACCTAGTGCATCAAAGAGTAATTGTAGAAGTTCCGATACTCGAAAGGGGCACAGGGTTTTTTCTCAAACCTGTTTATGGTTCAGAAACCAAACAGGAACACCAGGCCCATTTTTGGACCTAAGATTCATGAACAAGTATCTAACGATACAATCCTTTCGGATGGAGTCTGTCCGCTCCGTAGTATTCTCACTTCAGAGGGAAGACTTTTTAGCCTCCATTGATATAAAAGATGAGTATTTTCACATACCTATTTTTTTCAGCCACACCAGAGGTTCCTACATTTTACAGTAGAGGAACGTCAGGACAGGTCAAGTTTTTGTTTGCGCAAGAAATAGCTGCATCAATAGCAGGTACCCCCCATTTCTTAGTGAAACCTTCCTCCATAGGATAAAGGAGGGAAAACTGCCTAGGAGGAGAAAACAGTTTATCTGGGTGAACCCAGTCATCAAACATCAGTTTATCCAGCAAGGGATGAACTGGAAAGGCGCATGCAGCCTGCAGGGATTTCCAGGATCCCAAAGAGGAAACGGGGGCCTGCCAATAAGTTCCGGCATGCACGCGCACACTACTGCACAAGTTCAGCAACAGCAGCTGCCCGTACCTGTGCGCCAATGGCGCACGTGCACGTTAACGCACAATTGGCGCCATTTTGCCCTTCAAAGCCAGCAGCTGCAGTGTCACTTTGCTGTCTGATCTGCAGCTTTTGTGCCAGTATCATGTGACCCTGTTTGAACCAGTACCGACCCGGGTCCGTCTGACCACCCGAACCTCTCCAGTCCGACCTTTTGGCTTGCTCTGACCTTGCTCTGCTCTTATACCTACCGTTGCCAGACTTCCTGTCTGAACCTTGACCACGCTTGCCCTACGAGATCCTCTGCCTGATTACTTGCTTGACCCGGCCTGCCTGAACCCGCTACTGTCTGATTGCTCTGTACCTAACCTGGCTTGCCTTCCCCAGCTCCTGCTGCCGCTGTTCCAGTACCTGTGCCAGCTCCAGAGTCGCTGACCCGTCACTTCTGCAACAGCCATCTCTGCACCAGCCTTTCCTGGAGGACCAGCATCCTGTGCCTGACTACTGCCATCACCCAGGCACTCCTACCTCCCTGTGCTCCCGAGCTCGCTGTCCCCACTCCAGCGGCTCCTGAGCCAGGGCTGTAAGAGAGGCCTCCTCCTGCAACTAGGCTCTGACTACCAGGTACGTTCTTGTACATAACATTATCAGACAGCCATGACAGAGCCTGCAGGAGTGGCCCCTGCCATAGAGGAAATTTGCAAATACCTGGCAGCCCTCACACAAGCAGTAAAGAGCCTACAAGAAGGTTACATGAGGTTAGAAGGACAAGTTAAAAATCTGTCCGTCTCTGGCGATGCAGCCCCTACAACCGCTGCCAGGCCTTTACCAACTGCCTCCGCTCCCTCGGTGGTGATGCTGCCACCTGAACCAAGAGTCCCTGTGCCGGAAAGATTTGCAGGAGACCGAACTAAATTCCGGGCCTTCCGTAAATGCCTGCCAGCTGTACTTTGCCTTGCAACCCCGGACTTTTTCTTTGGAGGCCACAAAGGTGGGGTTCGTGATTTCCCTACTCCAAGATGAACCTCAGACTTGGGCCCATCGGTTGTTGGAAGAGAATGGCGTCCAGACCCAGTCCCTGCTAGCCTTCTTTGAAGCCATGGCCCAGCTTTATGATGACTCCCAACGAGCTGCCACCACCTAGTCTGCTTTGCTCGCTCTCCAGTAAGGTCGTAGAGCGGCCGAGGACTAGGTCATGGACTTTAGACGCTGGAGCGCAGACACCCACTGGAACGACGCAGCTCTTAGGCATCAGTTCCACCTGGGCCTTTCCTCCAAGGGGCTTAAAGATGAGCTTGCCCGAGTTGGGGTACCAGAGACCCTCGAAGACTTGATTACCAAGGCCATCCAGATTGATCGCTGACTTTGCGAAAGCCGGGCCGAGCGTTCCTCCCAGCAAAGTCGCCCAGTATGGATGACCACAAGAGCCCTGTTGCCCGCTTCTCGTTACCTGCCTCCCACCTGCTTGAATCCTCCCAGCGTCATTCCAGATACCTCTGAACCTATGCAACTCGGTCTCATGCGACCAACGCTACCACCTGAAGAACGGGCGCGCCGCCGCCAACTAAACCTGTACCTCTACTGCGGTGAAGCAGGTCACTGCGTGCGCAACTGTCCTGCCAAGATGCGTGAGTGTCCTTCTTAACCCCTGTTAATCTGTCAGCTCTGTCTGCCAACGCAACCCACTTTGCTCTTCCTCTCATGTTGCAGCTCCGGGGAAAGGACGGTTCCCGTCAATGCCATCATTGACTCTGGCGCATGTAGCTGCTTCATCGACTCTACCTTCGCTGACCTACACAACATTCCCCTTCAAAAAAGACTCATGGTCGATGGCTCCCGCATAAGCTCAGGACAAGTGACCCAGGAGACCCTTCCTTTGCCTACCACAGTCACCCCCCAACATAAGAAACTATTGACGCTGGACGTCATCTCCTCTCCTCTGTTTCCCGTGATCCTAGGTATACCCTGGCTCCAGGCTCACAACCCTCTAAATAACTGGGTATCCGGAGAAGTGTCATTTCCGTCCCCCTACTGCCAGAAGTACTGTACACCTGGACCTCCTTGCTTACCCACTACTCTGCTATGTATGGACTCTGACCCAACCCCGCTTCAGTCTATTCCAGAGCCCTACCATGAATTTGACATTTTCAGTAAACGGGGGGCCAACTCCCTTCCACCTCATCGCCCCTATGACTGCCTAATCGAGCTCCTTCCAGGGGCCAAGATTCCTCTTGGGCGCATTTTCCCGTTTTCCAGCGGGCGCAGGAATATTTTTCGTCACCAAGAAGGAACAGTCTCTTAGCCCATGTGTGGACTATCGTAAACTAAACAACATCACGGTTAAAAAAACGTTATCCGCTACCCCTAATATCTGAGCTCTTCCAGAAACTAAGGTCTGCTATCATCTTCACCAAGTTGGATCTGATGGGAGCCTACAATCTGGTCCGCATCCGGGACGGGGATGAGTGGAAAACAGCTTTTCGCACCCGATTCAGTCACTGTGAATACTTGGTCATGCCCTTCGGTCTGTGTAATGCACCCGCCACCTTCCAGCACTTTATCAATGATGTATTCAGAGACTTTCTCGACATCTTTGTTATTGTCTATCTAGATGACATACTAGTCTTTTCCGGGTAACTGGAGAGACATCGGGAACACGTCCGTAAGGTCCTAAGCCGCCTCCGCTTACACGGACTGTATGCCAAAGCAGAGAAATGCGAATTTGAACAGCAAACCATCCAATTCCTGGGCCTGGTGATCTCCCCATACAGGAATCAAGATGGATCCCCAAAAAGTGTCTGCTATACTGGACTGGCCGGTACCCATAGATAAGAAGGGAGTGAAAAGCTTTGTGGGGTTTGCAAATTTTTATAGTAGGTCCATCAAAACATTTTCTGCAATAATCTTGCCTATTACACAGTTGACCAAGCAAAATTTACACTTCCACTGGAACCCGGAAGCCCAAAGGGCCTTTGACACACTTAAAGGACTTTTTACATCAGCCCCGATTCTTAGTCATCCTTATCCGGCGCTGCCCTATCTCCTTGAAGTAGATGCATCCGAGGTAGCAGTGGGGGCTGTCATCTCTCAACGCCAAGGGAGCAAAGATCTGATGCATCCCGTGGAGTTCTTTTCTCAGAAACTCTCCCCTGCAGAAAGGAACTACGATTTGGGTGACTGAGAACTACTTGCCATCAAGGCCGCCTTGGAAGAATGGAGGTATCTTTTGGAAGGCGCCGCACATCCAGTATTAATTTATACCGATCACAAGAATCTGGAATATCGAAGATCCGCTAAACGTCTGCAGGCTCGTTGGGCACTATTCTTTTCACGCTTTTGTTTCCACATCACTTACCGTCCTGGTTCGAAGAACATCAAGCCAGATGCACTATCACGGATGCACAACAACCCCAAGAATATATCTGTTCCCGACACCATTCTACCGGCAGGTAATTTTTTACTCCTACAGACTGATCTGCTCTCTCGAATTGGGGAGACATCCACAGACTCTTCCAAACCTCCCGGTATCACCTTAACACCCAGGGACGGGCTTTTCTGGAAAAGGAGCCATATTTTTGTTCCAGGAAGCACTTGAGTAGAAGTCTTGAGGCTCCTATGCGACCACACGTTGGCAGGACACTTTGGCATTCGCAAAACTCTGGAACTGGTACGTCGTACCTTCTGGTGGCCAGGCTTGAAGGAATTCTGCAAATCCTATGTCAACGCATGCCCTATCTGCAATCAGAACAAGACTACAAGGAACTGAGCCTGGGGATTACTAAAACCCCTACCTACCTGATAGACCATGGAAGATGATTGCCGTGGATTTCATAGTAGAGCTTCCATGTCCCGAAGGGTGTACAGCAATTTTTGTGGTTGTAGACCATCTATCTAAGATGGCCCATTTCCTCCCATTGAAGAGTACTCCATCGGCTGCTGAGACTACCCGTGTCTTCATCAAGGAGATTGTCAGACTACATGGAGTCCCTTCAAACATCATGTCAGATAGGGGGGTCCAGTTCACGTGACGTTTTTGGAGAGCCCTATGTGAGGCCTTGAAAATTGAACTTGCCTTCTCCTCAGCCTACCACCCCCAACCCAAAGCAATGGGCAAACTGAGAACAAATCAGACCCTTGAACAGTACATTAGATGCTTCACGTCCTTCTCTCAAGACGACTGGGTCTCCCCGCTGCCTTTGGCAGAATTTGCCTATAACAATGCCAACCATTCGGCAACCGGGCAGTCCCCCTTCTTCGCCAATTATGGTTTAACCTAATGTTTTTACCTGATTTTCTTCCAGAATCTCCAGTCCCGGCGGTGCAGAGCACGGTGGATTTTCTCAGCCGCAACAACCAGGTGTTGCAGGAAGCAGTGGCCACAGCCCGAGCCGACAGCAAGAAAGCCTTTGATAAGAAGAGGAGAGGGGAGCTGGACCTTCAACCGGGTGATCAGGTATGGCTTTCTACTAATAACCTCAGGTTGGCCTGTCCTTCCAAGAAGTTGGCACCTAAGTTCATGGGGCCCTTCCCAATAAGAAGGAGAATCAATGAAGTATCTTATGAACTGTCCTTACCTGATTCCCCTAAAGTCCATCCGGTATTTCATGTCTCGTTGTTGAAGCCTGCAGTTCCCGATCCCTTTCCTGACAGAGGGGCCAGTCCACCTGAACCAATTATGGTTGATGGCTGCGAGGAATACGTGGTGGAGGCCATCCTTGACTGCAGGAAATGGCAAGGGCAACCTCAATTCCTGGTCAAATGGAAAGGGTAAGGCCCAGAGGACAACTCCTGGGAACCAGAGAGCAACATTCATGCCCAAAGACTGATCCGTGCCTTTTTTTCTGCCCACCCTGAGAAACGAGCCCCACTTGGCATCCGGAGGCTGCCCCTTGGGGGGGGGGCAATGTCAGGGACCTGACAATAGGTTCCGGCGAGCTGAATAGGGAGCTGAAGACTCCCTATTCAGAGAAGTAGGCCACACGGGAGAAAAAAAGGCCCCCCTAGGGTTGCATTGATACTGATACTAGTATCAGTGCCAATATCGAGCATTTGCATGAGTATGCAGGGAGTTTGAGAAGGCGGTCGGGGGGCCACACGTCACAGGGCCCAGGAATATCAGAGAATCAGCTAGTGACTGAGAGCGGAGCCCTGCAGGACTAGGATGACCAAGCTGAGGCAGAGGCTGGCCCCAGAAGTGGAGGAGAAGGTAGATCAGGGCTGTGGAGGGGAGGGGCCTGCTGGGATCATCCAATACATGGAGGGGGGCACAGGGCTTTACCATATACTCCCCACCCTCACAAGTGTTGCAGGGCTTTCCCATTCTACTGGGAGAAAAACAAGGCTTGCCAAAAACTAAGTGCTGCAGAAGATGCAACGAATGGTATATTTAATTAAAGCGGTGGTTCCGCGGGATATCGTTTTTTTTTTTCCACTTATCCACAGGGATTACCTTTACTCCCGCACTAACAGGGTGTCCCACTCCTTAAGCCTGCCTAAGCGCTGTAATTCAGTAAAGTATGTTTTATATTCTTAGGCAATGGACGTTTCCATCTTACCTGTTGGCACTGTGAAGCCGACAGGGTCTTCTTCCGGGATACGGTGAATGCTGGCCTCCCCGCATTCACCGCTCGATCCCGCGCATGTGCAGTGTTTTGACGGCGAGCGTCGCCATCAACACTACATGGTTGCCATAACAACGTCCGGCGTAACAAGCTCACGCTCCGTTGTGCAGACTTCTACCTTTGCTATCAGCTGCAGCTCACACTTGACGACTCACGTGTCCGGAGATATCTCACGCGATTACAGCACAGCGCGTCTCCGGAGAATTTACAGAACAAGATTGACAGGACTTGGGAGAATGGACTTGCACGCCCATTCCCCGCGGGGGATTTTGATTGACAGGTCGGAAACAGCAGCTGAAACGGGGTAAGGAGGACTCAAAAAAAAAATCGTTTGGTTTCTGTCTATGCATAGCATTTGCATAGACATAATGTGTTAAAACAGGGTGAACCACCGCTTTGAAATCAGCCAAATGGCTACTCACATTAATATAAAGATCAATAGGCATATAACAGTATAATACTGTGGTCACTCAGTGGGTCCACGGTGGATGGTGGTGTGTAGATGTTAACACGAGAGAAGAGGAGGAAAAAAGGGCTAGAATATCCGTCTTGTCCTCTCTAAACCAGCATGAAACACATGGAGTTGTATCGGAAGTGACGTCAGAACATGGTGATAACATTTCAAAGCATCCGCTTCTTCATCAGATCTAAATGGCTATTGATCTAAACAGTCTGTATAGAAATTCATATGGAGCACAGACCAGAGGCAATATAACGTATTGTGAGAAAGCATCTAAACAATTAAAATACATGTTAAATATTGACATCCAATATCATGAGGCAAAACAAGGTATATATCTAAATGTGGGTATTGTTGTTCATTCTTATGTCTTTTAGGACAATCCGTAATGATCAACAATAAAGAAGCTAATGACTGTGGGTAAGAATGTATTTAAATAAGGGGTATGTTATGTGAAAGAGATATTTACCAAAAATTATATATTCATATTGGGTTATATTAAAATATGTAGAGAGAGTATAATTTATTTTAAAATGAGGGGGAAATTATTTAAAAGGAATTTATTATGGAAAGTTCCAACCAATATCAGTCTCAATGAGGTGATTCAGGTTCTATATGTCAGTGGTTAAAATTATTTAAAAACAGTTATTCTATCTATGTATTGTTAACTATATTCACCAAATCTCCACATCCACTCACCACACCACGAGCAACAGATGGCGGAATCACAAACGGAAACCCAGATCTCTAAAAAATCTAGAAATATATAAGATGATCAAAAGAGGAACATTAGAAGGCAAGATACTGGATATACATACGTATGCATGCACACAAGCACACACACATATATATATATATATTATATATCAAGGCATTTAAATACAGTGGAACCTTGGTTTAAGAGCGTTTTGATTTGCGAGCAACTTTTTTTTTAAAATTCTGACTCGGTTTGCGAGTGTTGACTGCCAAGACGAGCAGAATTCAAGCTAAATAGGCCTGCAGTACCTCATTTGGCCTGAGGTACAGGGGTGCAGAGATGAAAATAGGCCTGCAGTACCTCATTTTGCTTGAGGTACTGGGGCGCAGGAGCAGAGAAAAGCCGAACATTGGCCTGCAGTACCTCATTTGGCCTAAGGTACGGGGGCACAGGAAACAAGCCGAAGTGTCCTCTTGCCTTTTCGGCCGTTTTCGGTGCTCTCTGGCCGCATTCGGTATTGCATCCAATTGAAGTCAATGCGGAAGAATTATTTTCATTTCCATTGACTTCAATGGGAAAACTCACTTTGATATGCGAGTACTTTGGATTACGAGCATACTCCTGGAACGGATTATGCTCGTAATCCGAGGTTCAACTGTAACTATTTATTTCAATTTCCTCATTAAATCTTTTGGGCACCAAAGTCTCTATAGGTATAGATCCAAAATATTTCCTGTTTAGACAAAAGTTGAAAACACTCAGCAGGTGAATATTTTTCAGGTATGGATTCAATAATCCACACTTAAGGTTCAGCTGTATTTTTACTGTGGTGTTTGGCAAAATGTTGTGGGACACTGTATTTGGGGAGACCTTCTTGAACCAATCATACAGAGCATCATGCTAAAAGAAAACATTCTAGATAAAGGATATCATTCCAAATTGATGACGCCTGTTCTTTTTATCTGTCAGATCTTTCTTCTTCATCCAAAAAGGTCCAGGAACCCACTGCCCGTTTCATTACTCAATATCATGCAATACATCATAAGATGGAAAACATATTCAAGAAACACTGGTCTATCCTAACACAGGATCCTTATTTAACAGCATCCATCCCAGCCTTACCAAAGTTTGCGTATAGAAGGGCAACTAATGTAAACAAAAAGCGCTATGTCTCATTTGCTCACATGTTCCTCATGATAAAAAAAATCCTTTACAACCAACGGCAATACTTACACCATTAAGTCGTTTTATAAGTGTTTGACAACATATGTTGTATACTGTTTATCCTGCCCATGTGATTTGCTTTATATGGGCAGAACCATCAGGACACTGCGGGCTAAGGTCTCCCCAAATACAGTTTCCCATGACATTTTGCCCAACACCACACTAAAAATACAGCTGAACCTCATGTGTGGATTATTAAATCCACACCTGAAAAAATATTCACTTGCTGAGCGTTTTCGACTTTTATGTAAACAGGAAACATTTTGGATCTATACCTATACTTTGGCGCCCAAAAGACTTAATGAGGAAATTTAAATAAATATAGTTATTTAAATGCCTTGAGATTTTTTATATATTTGTGTGTGCTTGTATATGCATGTGCATATATATATATTTATGGTCGTTACCCTCTGACCGAGAGAGATGTGGATCACATAAACACGCGACAAGACTTACAACATAAATAGACCTGAAGTGTGCCTTGGTGGTCTGGTCAGTATGCCAAGAAAAGGGGGCATACCCAAGGTAAGTAATGGGTAGTTAATTGAAGAAGGATATGCTGAGAAGTGCCCTGAAAAAGGGAAGGGCGGGAGGGTGTCGAATGCAATTGAATGCGCAGACTCACGGACATGAGGTGAGCTGGGAAGAGTCGGCCCAGTGACGTGTAGTACCGCACACTGAACTGACAAAGAGCATGTGTGAGTGGGCTGCTTAAATACCCTCCGGGCTCCTCCCATAAACTCAGGCCACCATACTGGCCTTCTTATTTATGGTCGTTACCCTCTGACCGAGAGAGATGTGGATCACATAAACACGCGACAAGACTTGCAACATAAAGACCTGAAGTGTGCCTTGGTGGTCTGGTCAGTATGCCAAGAAAAGGGGGCAAAAGACTCAGGGAAATAGTTTATATTGATTTCTTGTATTTATTGAGCCAGCTTGGCAAAGGCTTGTGCCATTCCTTCATGAGGATTTGGGATGTATGTGGCAAAACAAGGAGACTTCCATCAGCCTGATATCTTGATTACGTGGTCTGGTACTCCCTGTTGGGAGGCAACTGAGGCTGCTCCAATTCGGAAAGAATGTCCAGAGAACTGACTGGGGTTTGAAGCCCAAGTTACTTAGAAGGATTCTGACATGCTTGACACACTGGCTGACACTCAGGGAGGTGGTTTAGAAAGGGTAGCAACGAGCTACCATCAGATTGGCTGGGTAGATGGAGCAGTAGTGGGTCGAGCACCGTCACTGGGTGTCAGACGTTGTCAGTCTGAAACAGGTTGATGTCAACCCCAGGGGCTGGTTTGTTGCGTTTGCAGACTGTGAGAGTGTAGTGGTTCGAAAGCGAGTCGGGTGGCGTCGGAGCAGTGTGTGACTGCCGGAGCCGCTGACTAAATTCACTAGGTTGTAGGGAACCGTAGAAGGCCTGGTAGATGGCTGTTTGGGTGACTAGTCTGGGCAAAGCCCTAAACAGGGAACGAGTAAGGATTTTAGACATGTCCCTAAAGAGGGGACTCTTGAAAGGTAGGCGCTTGCCACTGACTACAGGTTTGTGCTTCTGTATGCCCTGTAGGAGGGACTTGACTGCATGGGCTCGAGAATACTGACGGTTTACTGGGGTCCTGCAGGGACAGGAAATGCTGGATGCCATCTAGATATGGCGTGATAGTATTGAGAAATGGTCAGCTGCATGTGGCAATACGATATGAAGGCTAGGATGTGTCCAACGTTGCCTATTGCTGCTCCAGGGCAAGGGGCCAAAAATTTGCGATTAGTGTTCCAAGCAGTGCGATAGGCCTTCAGTGTGTTGCGTGCCAAGGAGTGGTTAATAAGTTGGATTGCGTTGGTGAGATGCGACTTCAGTCCATCGTCCGCAATGTCCATGGTGGGACAGGGATAGTTGTTGGGTCGGCTCCAGGCTCTTGCTGGAAAAAACATCCATTCCAAGGTTGGAATAGGAAAGTGCATCAGCTGCTTTTTGCATTTGCCTGGAAAGGTCTACATAAGATATTAACTGGTGACGGAGTGACAGCTGCGCGAGCCTGCGCAGGAAGTGATGGGGAGTGACTTAGATCTACCTTAATTGATGATGTCGGCTGTGGCCTGATTGTGGTGAAGAACAGTGTCTGTCCTGTTCAAGTGTGGTCCCAGACCTGGGCAGCTGCCACGATGGGTGCAGCACGAGGCGTGATGAAGACTGGGTGAAGCAAAAATTGAAGAGAATTTCTGGGGGCCAAGGTTTGGAGAACCAGTGGCGGCCTAAAAATGGCTGCAAAAGCCTTTGGTGGCTCGGCTGACACTTCCGGGATGAAGATTGAAATGCTGTTCTATCAGGTGGGGAAGTTGTCCCACATAGCCAAGTCTGCTACTGATGCTTGGTCTAGTTTGAGAACTTGGACTGGATCTTGCATTGGTGTGAGAAAATCAAGACAATACACAGGTGCTCAACAAGACGATATACATGCACTCGCAGGCCAACGTGCACTTGCTGGTGCTGGATGAAAACCTGAACTAACCGCAGGGAAAAAACACAGAGAAAAGATGAATAGCCCGCGTGCCACTGAAGATGAATGGCCAACTGGGTGCCACTGTGTGTTTGTGTGGCTGATTGTTTGTCACTGAGGTGTGTTTGCAAGTTTAGTTTGTATTCGGGTTTGCACGTAGGTGCGTGCCGCAAAGTGTTTTATACTACTGCAGACAATATTGTGCGGTTGCAAGGGTGTCAGTGAGTGTCAGGTTGCTGGGACGATATTGTGTGGTTGCAGGGGCTTTGAGTATGAAAGTTTGTTTTGAGACGGCATTGCGTAGTTGCAAGGGACTCAGTCTGGTTTGCCGAGATGGTATTGCGTGGTTGCAAGGGTCTCAGTCTGGTTTGCTGAAACGATATTGCGTGGTTGCAAAGGTCTCGATGATTATGAGGTTTGTTTTGAGATGGCATTGTGTGGTTGCACGGGTCTCAACAAGTGAGGGGTTGCTGAGACGATGTTGCGTTTTGCAATGGTCTCAAATGAGTGTCGGCCGCTGAGACAACTTTGTATGGCTGCAAGGGTCTGAATGGGTGTCAGGTTGCTGAGACGATATTGCATTTGCAATGGTCTCAAATGAGTGTCAGGTTGCTAAGACGACTTTGTATGGCTGCAAAGGTCTAAACGGGTGTCAGGTTGCTGAGATGAGATTGTGTGGTTGCAAAGGTCTAGACGGGTGTGAGGTAGCTGAGATGATATTACATTTAGCAAGGGTCTCAAATGAGTGTCAAGTTGCTGAGACAATATTCCCCTTTATTTTTTTATGAAAAGGACTGTGAATGAAACGCTGGTAAACATGAGTTACCGCATCTAGCAGTGTTTACAAGCTGTTACAGGCATTGGCGTTTCGAATGCCTCTGAACATCCGTCTGAACCCATTATTATTATTATTTTTTTCTTTTTTCCCGGGAAGGTTTCTAAAATCAACTGCCTAGAAACGACTATAAATGATCCTGTGTACATGAACTGACAAGATAACATAGAGGAGAAATCAGGGGTGTCTGAAAAACACCCAACTGTTCCTAAACGTCTGTTTACCAACAGCAGTGTACATGAGGCCAAAGATGATTTGTCTGGCTGCAAGGGTCTCAATGAATGCCAGGTTGCTGGGGCGAGACTGCATGGTCACAAAGGTCTTTGACGAGTGGGAGGTTGCTCAAGACGGTATTGCGTGGTTGCAAGGGTCTCGATGAGTGTGGCGCTGCTGAGACAGTATTGTGTTTGCAAGGGACTCAACAATGGTGTGAGGCTGCTGAGACGGTATTGCGTGGTTGCACGAGTCTTGATGAGTGTGGGGCTGCTGAGACGGTATTGCGTTTGCAAGGGTCTGAACTATGGTGTGAGGCTGCTGAGACGGTATTCCGTGGTTGCAAGGGCCTTGATGAGTGTGGGGCTGCTGAGACGGTATTGCGTTTGCAAGGGTCTGAACTATGGTGTAAGGCTGCTGAGACGGTATTGCGTGGTTGCAAGGGTCTTGATGAGTGTGGGGCTGCTGAGACGGTATTGCGTTTGCGAGGGTCTCAACAATGGTGTGAGGCTGCTGAGATGGTATTGCGTGGTTGCAAGAGTCTTGATGAGTGTAGGGCTGCTGAGACGGTATTGCGTTTGCAAGGGTCTCAACAATGGTGTGAGGCTGCCGAGAAGATATTGCATGGTTGCAATGGTCTCAACAGGTGTCAGGTTGCTGGGCCGAGATTGTGTGGTGACAATTTTTCTTGCATATTTTTTTTTTTTTTTTACGTTTTGTAAGGGTCATGTGTTGCAAGGGTCTTAACAAGGGTGTCAGGCTGCTGAGACGAATTTTGCATGCTTGCAAGAGTCTCCATGAGTGTGGGGCTGCTGAGACGGTATTGCGTTTGCAAGGGTCTTAACAAGGGTGTCAGGCTGCTGAGACAAATTTTGAGACGGTCTGTACAGGTGTCAGGTTGCGGGGCTGAGATTGTGTGGTGGCAATTTTATTTTATTTTTTCTGCACTTTTATATTTCTTTTTTCTTTTTTTTCTTTTTTTTGTAAGGGTCATGTGTTGCAAGGGTCTTAACAAGGGTGTCAGGCTGCTGAGACTATTTTGTGTGGTTGCAAGAGTCTCGATGAGTGTGGGGCTGCTGAGACGGTATTGCGTTTGCAAGGGTCTCAACAAGGGTGTCAGGCTGTGGAGACTAATTTTGCGTCGTTGCAACGGTCTCAACAGGTGTCAGGTTGCTGGGCTGAGATTATGTGGTGGCAATTGTTTTTTTTTTTTTCTTTGCGTTTTATATATTTTTTTTTCTTTTTTGCGTTTTTTTTCTTTTTTGCATTTTGTAAGGGTCATGTGTTGCAAGGGTCTCAGCAAGGGTATCAGACTGCTGAGATGATTTGCATGGTTGCAAGGTCTCAATCAATAAGAATTGGGTTACTGTGGGATTTCTACCTTTCTACCTTTGGTTTGTTTGTACCTTAAGCAAGCAGTATAAGGTAGAAGGACAACGCATCATTCGGCTCAGGCGTGATACATTTGTAACTTCCTTCTGCCAAACATACGATTCATTTGTAAATCCATTTGGAGATTAACATGTGTTTGTATGGGTTCTTTGGCAGATTGAGGTGGTAATTGGACTCACATGGTGCCTTGTCTGCACTTGATTAGCCTGGGGGGATGGGTGGTTGGTAGGTGTTCAGTTTCAAAGCAAGGGGTAGCATACACTCTACAACCAATTTGTATCAGATTCGTTCAATACTCCTTACTATCAATTCGTATCGGATTCATTTCATGCATTTTACAACTGTTTTGTATCAGATACATTGCATACTTTCTACCATTGTCATTCATTGTTTCCCCCATGTCGTGTGTTTTAGTTCCCTCAGCGGAACTTACGAATTGCTTGTACACGGTTCTTCTCTCTCATTTATTTACCAAAGTTATTGCCTGTGTGTCATGCATGGCACCACACCACACTCTTGGGATGTGTTGCACATCCACTCGAGTCCAAAGCAAACCGCACGTTCACTGTCCCAGGTAGGATTCGTTAGCTTGTTTGTCATGTCAAATTTGTGGCCACTCATGGTGTCACCCGTACCATATGTTTGGTTCCCGCAGTGGAGCTTACAAAGCATTTATACGCACTTCTCGTGTTCTATTTTCTACACCAAACCTCGTTGTTTTGCCCCATGCACAGCATCACGCTACACGTTCCCGACATGTTTCACTCCAGCCACAGTCCGCCGCAAACTCACTCGCATGGCCCACTGTCGCAAGTAAGATTTGTTATTACATTCTTTATGTCTTATCAATTTGCTACCATTCGTTGTCTCCCATATCGTTCATTAGTGGCCCCTGCGGAACCTACGATTCAAACAGGCGTTGTCCTTCTACCTTATACTACAAACAAACCAGGTGTTTCTATCCTTTCTCAGTAACCCAATTCTTATTGATTGAGACCTTGCAACCATGCAAATCATCTCAGCAGTCTGATACTCTTGTTGAGACCCTTGCAACACATGACCCTTACAAAATGCAAAAAAAAAAAAAAAACAATTGCCACCACGTAATCTCAGCCCAGCAACCTGACACCTGTTGAGACCGTTGCAACCACGGAAAATTCGTCTCCGCAGCCTGACACCCTTGTTGAGACCCTTGAAAACGCAATACCGTCTCAGCAGCCCCACACCCATCAGCAGCCCCACACCCTTGCAACCACACAAAATCATCTCAGCAGCCTGACACCTTTGTCAAGACCCTTGCAACACATGACCCTTACAAAACGAAAAAAGAAAAAAAATATTATATATATAAACGCAAAAGAAAAAAAAAACAAAAAGAAAAAACCCAAAAAGAAATATAAAAGTGCAGAAAAAAAAAATTGCCACCTCACAATCTCGGCCCAGCAACCTGACACCTGTTGAGACCATTGCAACCATGCAAAATTGTCTCAGCAGCCTGACACCCTTGTTGAGACCCTTGCAAACGCAATACCGTCTCAGCAGCCCCACACTCATCGAGACTCTTGCAAGCACACAAAATCGTCTCAGCAGCCTGACACCCTTGTTAAGACCCTTGCAACACATGACTCTTACAAAACGCAATAAAAAGATATATAAAAAAAATATAAAAACACAAAAAGAAATAAAAAAGTGCAGAAAAAAAAATTTCCACCACACAATCTCGGCCAAGCAACCTGACACCTGTTGAGACCATTGCAACCATGCAAAATCGCCTCAGCAGCCTGACACCCTTGTTGAGACCCTTGCAGACGCAATACCGTCTCAGCAGCCTCACACTCATCAAGACCCTTGCAACCACACAATACCGTCTCAGCAGCCTCACACCATTGTTGAGACCCATACAAACGCAATACCGTCTCAGCAGCCCTACACTCATCAAGACCCTTGCAACCACGCAATACCGTCTCAGCAGCCTCACACCATTGTTGAGACCCTGGCAAACGCAATACTGTCTCAGCAGCCCCACACTCATCAAGGCCCTTGCAACCACGGAATACCGTCTCAGCAGCCTCACACCATAGTTCAGACCTTTGCAAACGCAATACCGTCTCAGCAGCCCCACACTCATCAAGACTCTTGCAACCACGCAATACCGTCTCAGCAGCCTCACACCATTGTTGAGTCCCTTGCAAACACAATACCGTCTCAGCAGCTCCACACTCATCGAGACCCTTGCAACCATGCAATACCGTCTTGAGCAACCTCCCACTCGTCAAAGACCTTTGTGACCATGCAGTCTCGCCCCAGCAACCTGGCATTCATTGAGACCCTTGCAGCCAGACAAATCATCTTTAGCCTCATGTACACTGCTGTTGGTAAACAGACGTTTAGGAACAGTTGGGTGTTTTTCAGACGCCCCTGATTTCTCCTCTGTTATCTTATCAGTACATGTACACAGGATCATTTTTAGTCGTTTTTAGGCAGTTGAGTTTAGAAACCTTCCTGAAAAAAAATAAAAATAAAATGGGTTCAGACGGATGTTCAGAGGCATTCGAAACGCCAATGCCTGTAACATCTTGTAAACACTGCCAGATGCGGTAACTCATGTTTACCAGCGTTTCATTCACAGTCGTTTTCATAAAAAATAAAGGGGAATATTGGCTCAGCAACTTGACACTCATTTGCTAAATGTAATATCATCTCATCTACCTCACACCCGTCTAGACCTTTGCAACCACACAATCTCATCTCAGCAACCTGACACCCGTTCAGGGTTCATAATCATCGAGACCTTTGCAACCACGCAATATCGTCTCAGCAAACCAGACTGAGACCCTTGCAACCATGCAATACCATCTTGGCAAACCAGACTGAGACCCTTGCAACCATGCAATGCCGTCTCAAAACAAACCTTCATACTCAAGGCCCCTGCAACCACGCAATATCGTCCCAGCAACCTGACACTCACTGACACCCTTGCAACCGCACAATATTGTCTGCAGTAGTATAAAACACTTTGCGGCACGCACCTACGTGCAAACCCGAATACAAACTAAACTTGCAAACACACCTCAGTGACAAACAATCAGCCACACAAACACACAGTGGCAACCAGTTGGCCATTCATCTTCAGTGGCACGCGGGCCACTCATCTTTTCTCTGTGTTTTTTCCCTGTGGTTAGTTCAGGTTTTCATCCAGCACCAGCGAGTGCACGTTGGCCTGCGAGTGCATGTATATCGTCTTGTTGAGCACCTGTGTATTGTCTTGATTTTCTCACACCAACGCAAGATCCAGTCCAAGTTCTCAAACTAGACCAAGCATCAGTAGCAGACTTAGCTATGTGGGACAACTTCCCCACCTGATAGAACAGCATTTCAATCTTCATCTTGGTAGTGTCAGCCGAGCCACCAAAGGCTTTTGCAGCCATTTTTAGGCCGCCACTGGTTCTCCAAACCTTGGCCCCTAGAAATTCTCTTAAATTTTTGCTTCACCCAGTCTTCATCACGCCTCGTGCTGCACCCCATCGTGGCAGCTGCCCAGGTCTGGGACCACACTTGAACAGGACAGACACTGTTCTTCACCACAGACAATCAGGCCACAGCCGACATCATCAATTAAGGTAGATCTAAGTCACTCCCCATCACTTCCTGCGCAGGCTCGCGCAGCTGTCACTCCGTCACCAGTTAATATCTTATGTAGACCTTTTCCAGGCAAATGCAAAAAGCAGCTGATGTGCTTTACTATTCCAACCTTGGAATGGATGTTTTTTCCAGCAAGAGCCTGGAGCCGACCCAACAACTATCCCTGTCCCACCATGGACATTGCTGACGATGGACTGAAGTCGCATCTCACCAACGCAACGCAATCCAACTTATTAACCACTCCTTGGCACGCAACACACTGAAGGCATATCGCACTGCTTGGAACACTAATCGCAAATTTTTGGCCCCTTGCCCCGGAGCAGCAATAGGCAACGTTGGACACATCCTAGCCTTCATATCGTATTGCCACATGCAGCTGACCATTTCTCACAATACTATCACGTCATATCTAGATGGCATCCAGCATTTCCTGTCCCTGCAGGACCCCAGTAAACCGTCAGTATTCTCAAGCCCATGCAGTCAAGTCCCTCCTACAGGGCATACAGAAGCACCAACCTGTAGTCAGTGGCAAGCACCTACCTTTCAAGAGTCCCCTCTTAGGGACATGTCTAAAATCCTTACTCGTTCCCTGTTTAGGGCTTTGCCCAGACTAGTCACCCAAACAGCCATCTACCAGGCCTTCTACGGTTCCCTACAACATAGTGAATTTAGTCAGCGGCTCCGGCAGTCAGACACTGCTCCGAGGCCACCCGACTCGCTTTCGAACCACTACACTCTCACAGTCTGCAAACACAACAAACCAGCCCCTGGGGTTGACATCAACCTGTTTCAGACTAACAACGCCTGACGCCCAGTGACGGTGCTCGAGCCACTACTGCTCCATCTACCCAGCCAATCTGATGATAGCTTGTTGCTACTCTTTCTAAACCAGCTCCCTGAGTGTCAGCCAGTGTGTCAAGCATGTCAGAATCCTCCTAAGTAACTTGGGCTTCAAACCCCAGTCAGTTCTCTGGACATTCTTTCGGAATTAGAGCAACCTCAGTTGCCTCCCAACAGGGAGTACCAGACCACGTAATCAAGATACCAGGCTGAGGGAAGTCTCCTTGTTTTGCCACATACATCCCAAATCCTCATGAAGGAATGGCACAAGCCTTTACCAAGGTGGCTCAATAATTACAAGAAATCAATATAAACTATTTCCCTATATGAGTCTTTTGCCCCCTTTTCTTGGCATACTGACCAGACCACCAAGGCACACTTCAGGTCTATTTATGTTGTAAGTCTTGTTGCGTGTTTATGTGATCCACATCTCTCTCGGTCAGAGGGTAACGACCATAAATAAGAAGGCCAGTATGGTGGCCTGAGTTTATGGGAGGAGCCCGGAGGGTATTTAAGCAGCCCACTCACACATGCTCTTTGTTGGTTCAGTGTGCAGTACTACACGTCACTGGGCCGACTCTTCCCAGCTCACCTAATGTCTGTGAGTCTGCGCATTCAATCGCATTCGACACCCTCCCGCCCTTCCCTTTTTCAGGGCACTTCTCAGCATATCCTTCTTCAATTAACTACCCATTACTTACCTTGGGTATGCCCCCTTTTCTTGGCATACTGACCAGACCACCAAGGCACACTTCAGGTCTATTTATGTTGTAAGTCTTGTTGCGTGTTTATGTGATCCACATCTCTCTCGGTCAGACCATAAATAATTATATATATATATATATATATATATATATATATATATATATATATATATATGTGTGTGTGTGCTTGTATATGCATGTGCATATATGTGTGTATCGTGGAAAACCTCTGCCATTAAATACCTTGGGATTCACATCACGCTATATGACGCTAATTTTAAACCTCTCTTCTCATCTATCAGCTCTCTTCTAACCAAGTGGAGACACTACCAGATTTCACGGTTAGGTCGTATAGCATTGATTAAAATGACGGTTCTACCCAAGATTTTGTACTGTTTCCTGACTTTACCAGTGCCTATCCCTTTAGCTCACCTTAGGAAGCTCCAGATAGATCTCCTGAACTTTGTATTGAATCACAAACATAGGGTGGCTCATTCTGCACTTTTTGCCTCTCGGAATGAGGGAGGCCTGGCTTTCCCTAACTTCATACGCTACTCTTATGCTGCCCAATTGAGGGCTATGGCTTCCTGGACTACTCTCTTGGCTTATAACCATTGGACTCAAATAGAAAAACTCTGGGTAGCCCCGATCCACCTGAATAATTTATTATGGAATACTGATGCTAATATTCCTTCAGCCTCTCTCCTGCACACCATGGCTTTACTGCGCAATATTTGGCAACAGCTAAAGCGAACACACTCCCTCCAACCTGAGGTTTCTTTACTGACAGCCTTCCTCTACAACCCAGAGCTGTCAGAGGAATCATTTCCACTACGGTCATTTAGTTAATCCTGTGTCAAGAGCACTACTCTTGTTCGAGGAACTCAGGGAAAAACAGTGCTTTCTTCGGTTATCTTCAAATACATTATACATTATCTATATAGTGTATCTATATTAATCCTATATTATATTAATCCTGTGTCAAGAGCACTACTCTTGTTCGAGGAACTCAGGGAGAAACAGTGCTTTCTTCGGTTATCTTCAAATACACTATACATTATCTATATAGTGTATCTATATTAATCCTATATTATATTAATCCTGTGTCAAGAGCACTACTCTTGTTCGAGGAACTCATGGAGAAACAGTGCTTTTTTCGGTTATCTTCAAATACACTATACATTATCTTTTACACCCAATCTCCGGTTCTCTAAATTGTCCCCATTTGAACAACTGATCCTTTCAGGTCCCAGGCTTAATATCGGATATATATAAAATATTAAACTTGTATAATATAGATACTCAGGGCAAACATAGCTATGTGATCAAATGGGAGCAAGCTCTTGGGGAAAAACTCTCTCTCACAGTGGCAGATCATCTGGTCTCTGTAATGGCTACCCACTCGTAGTGAGGGGGTATCAGCCGTTGGAGACGTCCTTTTCTCTGGCAAGTTGTGATATGCAGGTACAGCCGGTATATCCCATCTAACGCCCTTTCAAAAACGAGACGAGGCTACATTTGAGGGGTCAAGTAGACTGTTTACTGGCACATTTCACCTAGCTTATATGTGGTTACAAACTGTACAGGAACAATGACAATCTCCGCCCCCCCTCACACAGGGGGGCTTCAATACAGATACTTTGAAATAATGACATCCCCTTGAGCTAATCAGTCTCTAGACTGTTTGGCTCCGAGCTTACATTTAACATGACCTGATCAGACACCTTCCTTTATCAATAGAATTCAATTAACCTTTAGAACAATTACACACTCACACATAATCCCATCAGCATACACCTGACAGGAGGCTGTTACCTACACAAAGGAGAGTCAATTAGCTGGAGAAAGGGAATATTAGCATTTAGCAGTGAAAGAGTCCCTTCTATAATTAACCCTTTGAGCTCAGAATATAATGTGGTAAATCCAATTGTAACAAGTCATGCAGTCCTTTGTAGGCCTCACTGCATGAGGATTATAGATGTCCAGGCAGAATAGTTCATAGGTCCGTTACTATCTCAGACAGCCAAAAGTTTTATCTGCACTCTGTATAAAGAAAACTCTTACAAAGTGTTATTCTTTTGGTAAATGAGCTTCCCGCCTAGACGCCATACACCCATTGTCCTCAAATCGCTGCTGTAGGTATTGTTGATCCAGATCAGCTCAGGAGTCTGATTCTTTGTGGACCCGGGGGGGGGGGGCCGAGCCTTGTTCTCTCACATTTCTTACTTCTCCTTCCTTTTGTTGTATGTTGGCCTATATTATCTTTTCAAATCCAGTTAGTATCTGGTGTACTTTACAGGGTCTACAGGCAATATTACATCTCCATAGGAACCTATCATTATGCTTTTATTTTTTTTTTTATTTCCGTGCCTGATCCTCCTGATTTTCTAGTAACCCATGTATTATATGTTAGCTGTATTTGACTTCAGATCTGGAGCCTCTATACAACATTTGAAAGTGTCAATGTATGAGACCGATTGCTCTTGGAATTTTGTAAAATTTTTATTGTTTATTTTTCTTCTCTCTATTTTTGTATTGGAAAAATAAGAAACTTCAATAAAAATTGTCAAAAAAAACTAACAAAAAACCAAGGTTGAACTTTTTGGCTATATTTTCAAAAGATATGTTTGGCACAAAAACAACACTGCACGTCACCAAAAGAACACCATACCCACAGAAAGGCATTATGGTCGCAGCATCATGCTTTGAGGTGGTTTTTCTTCAGTGGAACACTCAAGGTCGAGGAAATTATGAAAAGTTCCAAATACCAGTTAACATTGGCACAAAACATTAAGGCTTCTGCTAGAAAGCTGAACATTAAGAGGAACTTCATCTTTCAGCATGACAACAACCCAAAGCATACACCCAAATCAAGAAAGGAATGGCTTCACCAGAAGAAGATTAAAGTTTTGGAATGGTCCAGCCAGAGCCCAGACATGAATTCCTTCGAAGATCTGTGGGGTGATCTGAACAGATTTAGAGTAAAAGAAGAGTGGGCAAATATTGCCAAGTCAAGATGTGTCATGCTAAAAAGTAATGTACTCCCGTAGGGGATGCCCAAAGAAGTATAACAAAATTTGGGACAAGTGGCTGGAGGAACCCTCCACTTGGTCCTCTGGGAACTAGACGCTACCCCCACTCACTATCTGTCCTCTCCCCCCCTCTCCTCCCTAACCCCCTAGTCCTCTTGATCCCCTTCAAAATGCAGTGACTCCCCTTTGTCTGTGCGCCTGGCGCTACCGCGCTCTGGCCGTGTTGTGTCTTCTCCTCCTGTTTGAAACCATCTATTCCCCATATCCCCCTATCTCAATGTGTATCAACTATGCATGTCCTTATGAATGTCGAATGGATAATATCTGCACCTGTAGTGCATGTTGCACTTCTGACCCGATTGTTTACCTACTTTTATTTTATGCTCAATAAAAGTCGTTTTGATAAAAAAGAAAAGATGTGTCATGCTGATGGACTCATACCCCAAAAAACTGAGTGCCTTAATAAAATTAAAAGATGCTTCAACAAAGTATTATTTTAAGGGCGTGCGCATTTATGCAACAATATTATTTTAGTCCCTCCACCTAAAATATTTCAGTTTGTTGTTCAGCTGAGTTGTAAAGTTTATAGGTCACAGTAAAGGTGGAAAAAGTTCTGAAATTATTTATTTATCTTTGTCTCATTTTTTTACATCACAGAAACATGACATTTTGACAGGGGTGTGTAGACTTTTTATATCCACCGTAACTGAAAAAATAAACAAGCAAGATATATTATTATATAGGTGCATATAAAACATCCCTAAATCCTAGATGTTTCTTTAGTATGGATTCAGAAATTGTGCCTTCTGTATGTAATGCAATTCAGTCAAAATCCCCGCCCCCCCCCCCCTAGGTGGGGGGTTTATTTTGGCTAGTGCAGTGAATTTGAGTGTATTCACTCGGTATTTGTTTCTCCGCAATCAGACCATCTAAAATTTCTGTGGTGATATTTGTCATGTGATCCTATTGTGCTGTAACAAAATGTCTGGGTTTAAAAACCTTAGAATTTGGAAGTACAAAACTTTGACTTTCATTTTCATATTGTCAGTATTGTCGTGGAAAAATTCCCTTGGGCTTTGTATGCAAATCCTTATGGGCGCCAAAATGTGCACTTCCAACGTCTAAATGCACACAAAGCACAAAACAATTCCTTTGTGCTTAAATGCATGTTTGCATCAAGCTCTTAGGTACAAGGAATATAAAGTACTTCAATATCACCAGGTAGAATCAGAAACAATGCTGCTTCAAGCTGGAGTGTTAAGCGTCTGTCCTTGGAGAACAGACCCTTGGGTTCTTTATTCATCAGAAACAAAAGAATGACAAACAGGAAGTGATGTCCACAATAGCCAATCGCTTCCTCAATACAAAATGACATCACAGGAAATGACAAACAGTAAAGGGGAGGGCACTCACAGGAGAGAAGGTGGGGGGAAATGCACACGCCTGCATCCACTTGAGGCATGTACACTGCCTCCCCCGCTCAACCAGATGCATGCACATTCACTATCTTAATCAGCATGGAGCCCACTCAATACTGCTCACAGTAAACAGTATCTAGTAAGATCATTCTACTTGTTCTTACAGGCTTGAGACAATCTGCGGGGACATTGCTACTGCTGATGTCAATATAAGCTACAAGTACACTGGCAATGCAGATATAAATGTCCTCTTAGAAAAACAGATATGTATCCAAAAGGGGATAGCAAAGTCTTCAAAATAGATATAATAGGTTTCTCTTGTTATGTGGACTTCGCTTCTCTAATGTGCATAGCCATTTGAAGGCAAGAAGCCCATCGCATTGTGCTTGATACCTTATAGACCAGCAAACGCCCACACACACACAGAATATCAGAGCCCATGAGAAGGTTTTCATACTAATGATTTTTACTGCTGGTCCTGATTCAACCCAAGTGCGCTCTGCTAGAACCCCCCCCTCGATTAAATCAAACACAGGGAGACAGATGACAATCTATAAAACACACATCCTAGAATAAAATGTCCACATACATTTTATATAATAAAATTTCCACAAATTTTGTCATATGCTCCCATGTGTCCCTTGATGAATCTTGATCATCTTCTTACACCTGGAAATGAATCAGTCCTTACAGTCCATATGAGTGCATAAAAAGGGAGACACGTCTACACGACATGTAGACTGTTCTTCTGGAGACATGACTTATATGGAGAGAAAAAAGCAAGTATCCCCAAAACAAGAGTTATGGAATTTTTGAGGCAAACTAAATAAAGAGAATCTAATCAATATAATATAAAAAGTATATCATTTAATGACAAATTAAAAAAAAATATATAAAGGTAAAAAATGGTGTAGAAGACAATGAAATGTAACAGAACAATACGCAAAAATGCAGTGATGAGCCGATAATAATGCTCATTGGTCCACCTGACGCGTTTCGGGACACATGAATAGTCCCCTCATCAAGGGTATGTCTGGAAGGTACGACCATAGCAAATTCTACAAAAACAAAATAAACATACATAATGGAAACCATATATGCACATAACAAATACATTTACATATCCATATAACAGGGCAGGTGGAAATGATAAATCAAAATAAATCTACAAATAAATATATAAACAAAAAATATAAAGGGAGGACAAAAGCCAGCGCTAATGTTAAAACTATAACCAATTTTAATAAAAAAAATAAAAACATCCATGAATCCATACGGCAATAATAGCGTGGCTATTATAATGAAGGAATAATGGTTACTGTTTTGTCGCAAATGGACAGGATACCTCCAGATCAAAAAAGACAACTGAAAACAAGAGATAGAGATGGGGCCAAGTGAGGACCCCTGAGAAGCCTTTGTGGAGAATCAGCCACAGTATACCGAAATTAATTATAAACTTTATTGTTGTATCAAAAGGTGTGCTATAGTTCCGTTAAATGCTAAATGTTACATATGAGGAATATATCATCGTCATATCCATCAATAAAAAACCTACATACAAAACAGTAAAAATAGACAACGTTGTCACACTAAAGGCGCCAGACCTAAGGGCCCCACACATACACATCCACATGTATGTCCAGCTAAGGACACTATAAGGTGCCGCTATGTATCAGGTAAACATTAGCATGGAAATTAGATACTGGTAATTGGACTGGATCTCAAAAGAGATATTGCTCTAAATGTCTATTAAAGACCATTTTCATCGTAGCTAGTCCATAAGTAGTTTTCCTGATGATATATTAATTGATGACTGCTGACCATTTCTGAAGCACAACCAATGTTAATATTTCAAACACAAGCTGTGAAAGTCTATGGACACAGTTCAAGGGGGTGTATAGTGGATTCACCTAAGTCCCATATGATTCACCCCCGGTTTCCTCCCAGAAGAGGCTGAGGCTGCAAAAGCATGCACAGATTCCGTTTAATCACTGCACTTATGGAGGTAAAGTGAGAGGCGAGAGGAGCGGTAAGTACAATTTGCAGTCCAGGTGTCCTTACCCTTCTACTGACAGCGCCGGGATCTCCGTTGTCTCCGTTGTTTTAATCCTCCCGCAGTGATGAAGTTTGCGGACGGAAAAAGCAGTTTGCAATATCAGCTGTGCAGAGCCATCATATAAAGAAAAACGTATCCCACAGGGAAAACCAAGATAGGGTGTTCCTGGGGATATGAGGGGCTACTAAGGCAGTGACGGAGAGGTCACATTAAGTTTATTAAAAAAAAAAATGGGAAGGTCCCCCAGTGGGGTTTTTTTGCGGCATGATGTTCTCGATAAATAAGAGTAGTTGGATAATATTGAAGTTAAAATCTTTACTTGGTTTCAACATTGAATTACAATAAAATGTACAACATGGTTGGAGCATTTGTAAAAAAGTGTAGATAATATACATATAGTACACTCTGATTATACATGAATACAGAAATAACAGTGGCAAAAATCAACAACAATACAATACATGTTACATCGTAGTTCAATTGGTTTCTGTATGAGTACTCCGACGCGTTTCGACCTAAACTGTCACGGTCTTCTTCAGGGGAATTGTACTCTGATAGATATAATTAGAAAAATTATTAAAGTTACATCCCTCTAACAAAAATGTTTAACATCTGCTGGGAGGATATTGTTGAAATTATATTTACCACTCAAGGGTTAATGAATTAACATGTAATCAGAGATGGTTGCTAAGAAGTAAAAATGATCCGAAGACCCCCATAACAAGAGAACCCCCGTTCCGCTTGACGGGAACCCACCAAACCAGGCTTGCAAGGAGTCACAAGTGTGGACCATAGGGGGGAGGAGACGGGGGTCTTCGGATCATTTTTACTTCTTAGCAACCATCTCTGATTACATGTTAATTCATTAACCCTTGAGTGGTAAATATAATTTCAACAATATCCTCCCAGCAGATGTTAAACATTTTTGTTAGAGGGATGTAACTTTAATAATTTTTCTAATTATATCTATCAGAGTACAATTCCCCTGAAGAAGACTGTGACAGTTTAGGTCGAAACGCGTCGGGGTACTCATAGGGAAACCAATTGAACTACGATGTAACATGTATTGTATTGTTGTTGATTTTTGCCACTGTTATTTCTGTATTCATGTATAATCAGAGTGTACTATATGTATATTATCTA
The DNA here is from genome assembly GCF_905171775.1 of Rana temporaria. Classification (NCBI taxonomy): domain Eukaryota; kingdom Metazoa; phylum Chordata; class Amphibia; order Anura; family Ranidae; genus Rana; species Rana temporaria. The sequence goes on along the minus strand of NC_053500.1, from coordinate 89,684,392 downwards.
CACTTTTTTACAAATGCTCCAACCATGTTGTACATTTTATTGTAATTCAATGTTGAAACCAAGTAAAGATTTTAACTTCAATATTATCCAACTACTCTTATTTATCGAGAACATCATGCCGCAAAAAAACCCCACTGGGGGACCTTCCCATTTTTGTTTTTGCATTTTCGGGGTGCGCGGCACACGGACTCCACATATGCGTTTTTCCTTGTTACATTAAGTTTATTAATTAATTATGCAAACATACAAATTATTGGGATAAATAGTATCAAAATCTACAGAAAATACAAGCTACCAAATGCTGATGTTAAAAACCAACTAGCTGTGGCCGGCCAGTACTGCACCAATTAACCTAGTTCATTGAATTGTGCAAACAAACAACACATAAAAAGACATTGACAAACATGGACAACAAATAGCTGTGACGGTCCGGACGCCTAATGGATCACACCTGCTGGAATTCCCATACGATGAAATTACCGTGTATAGTGTTATTTAAGATAATAATAATAATAAGGGAATTAACAGCATGGGCGCCCCCTCAGGAGATTGAATAATATACTAGTTACTGGGCAGTATGCAGAGTAAACTGTTGATAAAAAGTTCACTGACAGAATAGATTCTTGAGCAGTATGGAGAAATGCCACAAAACTGAGTGTGCCTCAGAGCTGTTGTGGTGGTGCGGATTGCAACAAACTGGTTGTCCTGTATATGGGCTGAAAGGGAAGGAAGAAATTCCCATATATTTATTTATTCCCAGAGTTCCGGTGCAATCATCTCTGTTGAGTGCAAGGCGCAATGAACTGCAAGGTACCTGGGCTTATATATTCAATAGTTCAAACAATATAATGCGCATTAAGAATTTTTCATGAAGCCAGGTATTGCATTGTTAGTAGGCACTTGGGTTATTGATGAATATAATGTAACCTAAACGATCTTACCAGTCCCTGAAGGTAGAGATCTAAGGGTAAGTGGCTGGATCTTACATCTGACACCTTCTATGAGAGGTATGCTGCTGCCGGCGTCTGTGACATACAGATGCGCCTCTGCTGGTCAGTGTGTTGGTCGATTGCCGAGCCGTGCGTTCTGGTATGCAATCCTGTGCCTCTATTTTCTCCAAGTCCTTGCGCCAGACTGTCTCGTGTGTCAGGCACATGCTTTTGTACTTGTGTGTACACAGAGCCCAAAGTTTTTTCCAATCTTCCGCTTGGACAGGGAGTAGCTGCTGCGGCGTCCGGCACCGTGTGACGTCAACACGTTTCGCAACTTACAGTGCGTAGCTTCGCCTGGATGGTGAGAGAGGGGCGCGCAACGCTCCCTTATATCCTATCGATGCACGTCCGTCTTTCATTAGTGCAGGTAAATTGGAGTTGAAACAAATATATTATGTGCTGATTGACATTATTCCTAGCTACTAACGTTGCCGACACAAAATGCAAAAAACGTCACATAGACACCATTCATATGTCTCTAGTATCCGGGTAAGTGGCAATAAGAGGTACTACAATTGATACAGAATTATACTGGTAAATTGCACACCCCTGTGGATTGAAACGGAAACACCCATAATAGTATATACATGCTTAAGACTTGAAAAAAAGGGGAAATTTTTCCTTGGAAAAGGGGCTGGTTATTACTGAGGTTGCTTGCCACAAAGACATAGTATATGTCCTTATAAAAAATATATATATTGGCAAAACGAAAAGAAAATTGAAGATTAGGATAGGTGAGCAACTCAGAGAAATAAGGAAAGAGAAAGAAAGAGACCCGGAGAAGGGATATGAAAGCCCAGTAGCTAAACACTTTGCCCAATGTCACCAGGGTAAACCAGACGGGATGAAAGTCAAGGGCATCTATTCCCTGAAGTTGCCGGCCAGAAGGGGTGACTTTGACAAGATATTACTCCAGAAGGAAAAATGGTGGATTTCACCCTGGGGACCTCTGAGCCCTTTAATAAAAAAACAAATATATATAAAAAAAATGTTTTTTTTTTAAATAAAATAAAAATAAAACAAAAAAAAAGGGGGGTTGCCATCCAGGGGCCCTGGAGACCTCTGGGCCCTTTAATAATAATAATTATATATATATAAATAAATAAATAAAAAAACATATTTTTTTATAAAAAATACATAAAAAAGGGAGGTTGCCATCCGGGGCCCTGGGGACCTCTGGGCCTTTTAATAAAAAATAAAAAAATATAAACAAAAATACAAAAAATAAACATTTATGAAAAAAAGGGGGGGTTGCCACATGGGGCCCTGGGGACCTCTGAGCCCTTTAATAAAAAAACAAATATATATAAAAAAAATGTTTTTTTTTTAAATAAAAAAAAAATAAAACAAAAAAGGGGGGGTTGCAATCCAGGGGCCCTGGAGACCTCTGGGCCCTTTAATAATAATTATATATATATATATAAAAAACATTTTTTTATAAAAAATAAATAAAAAAAGGGGGGGGTTGCCGTCCGGGGCCCTGGGGACCTCCGGACCCCTAAAAAAAAAGGGGGCCCCCTATTGAGCGGGGCCCATGGGCTTGAGCCCAGTCAAGCCCAATGGTAAGTCCGGCCCTGCATGTGCCACTGTCACATGACAAAAAAAGTATTGGTAATCGGTATCAGTTAGTATCAGTACTTGTACTCGGTCTTAAAAAACTGGTATCAGGACAAACCCAGTGTATATAATATATATATATATATATATATATATATATATATATATATATATATATATATATGATGTTCATATTGGTATGAGGAGTTTTGAAAAACTAGTAAAGACTCCAAACAGACACTTGTCAATAGAATTTAACGATACATTCCTAGAGGGTAATATTGGTTTAAGGAACATAAAAATCGTATTATTAGATAATTAAACCGCAAGTGGGATATTTTATCTCTGGAATCCTACATTGGCAGACCGAAGGATTCCTTGTTAAATGGCGGCAACAATGCATAAATCACAGATTAGAGGTTATGAAACTGATTGTTGATGAGGAGAAGCAACAGCTAGCAACACTACAGCTAGAAATAGCTGAAAGCACTAGAACCTTTGAAGGAAAACCCTGATTTTAACAAATCTAATGAACTCCTTAAAAAGGAGATAGATAAAACTAAAAAAAAAACTAACACTAACTAAACAATCCACGTTCAAAAGAGACCTGGACAACTGGGCCGGGGGGAGATATTTGATCTCACACCAAGAGGCAGTAGAAGCCGATCCTGGCGACGTAGATTGCCCTTACAATCAGGCACAAGTGGTGGTATACAATCCTCCGGTAGTGAGGATGAATTACACCACTCAGTGAATTTTTTAGAGAAGGACCGTCTGGAATTAGAAGATCCATCACAACCCAAGGGAATACTGAAAGGAGGCAGAGTAGAAACAACTGAAGGAGGAAGAGGAAGAGGGAAGTAGAAGTACAGGGAAGGCAGAGATTCAGTGAAACAAAATCGGACAATGACACAAAGCCAAAAGAATCCATGTTAATCATCCCTGTAATTTCCATTACTCCCTCTAATGACCTAAAAGTCATTAACCTCTCCAATTTTCTTCTTGAGAAGAGACATCTTGATCTCCTTAGTAGGGGATTATCCGTTTCCACCAACACAAGGATGGATCATTTTGATGTCTATAAGGACCTCTGTCTCTTCCTGAAAAAAGTATATTATAAACTAATGTACTCCAATAGACAAATTACTGATCCCCCTATTCATGAGAACAATTTGGCTGATAAAGAGACTCTTGATCAACTAGTGTCCCTACTGGATAAAGGTGGAATATCGTCTGAAGATGAAGATACCACTGAATCTCTACCATCTAGAAGGATACCTAAACTTACAATTAGATCGACATCGATGCCACAGTTTTGCAAAAACAAGTGGCTAGGGGTCTTCCTGGATCTAATACAGGAGGACCTCATTAAAGTAAATTGGACAATCAAAGGTAGTGACAATCTAGGACCCAAGGAAAAATTGGCCCTCGAGGAGCTCCAGAAAGCTGAAAGCCTTGTTATAAAACCGAGGGATAAAGGAGGCAATGTTGTACTTCTCTCCTCTGAAAAATATGAGAAGGAGGTTCGCAGATTGCTCTCCGATACCTCGACAAATAGGAAACTAGATCGGAATCCCTTTGGAGACTTGGTAGCCCTTTTAAATGATAAGTTGATGTCGCATTTGAGGCACAATTGCTTACAAAAAAGAAGTGAACTACCTTAGGGTAGATGACTTTATTATCCCCACGTTCTGTGTCATCCCTAAAATTCATAAAAACCAGGTGGACCCCCCGGTCAGCCTATTGTCTCTGCAATTCGTGGACCTAGTACATTGATTCCCTCATAAAAGATCTAGTAATCACTTTACCCTCATACGTACATGATACAGGAGATGTACTTAATAAAATCGAAAATGTGACCTTTACCAGGGAGGTCCCCCTGGTGGGGATCGGCGTAGAATCGCTTTATACATCGATACGGCATGAATGGGGCATCTCAGCAGTGTTCCATTTCCTTGGGAAAGCGCAGAACTAATTTGTTATTGAACTTTTGGAACTGGCATTAAAACACAATTTTTTCCAGTTCCTTGGTAACAATTAACAACTATGTGGCACCTCAGTATATGCCTGTCTCCATTTGGGCTGGTGGGAAGAAGAGGTTGTGTACGGATTGTTGGTGTACCTGGGCCACTCATGCACCTGGCTCAGGTACATCGACGATATCCTGTTGGTATGGGCCGGTTCCCACCCTGAACTGATTCAGCTCATGGATGAGTTAAACCACAATTCCAGAAACATATGCCTCATGTTCACTCCTCAGTGAACCATTTGAGATCTAATTTTTGGACCTCTCTATACGACTAGAGGAGGGTAAGCTGTTGACCAAGACCTTTAGAAAAACTACAGCAGCCAATACTCTGTTATTGGCTGATAGTCATTACCCTAAAACCCTTATTAGGGGTATTTCGGTGGGCCAGTTCCTCAGAATTAGGAGGAACTGCTCCACCGAAGATGACTATAGACAAGAATCAGACTTATGGGAACAAACGATTCAGAGAGAGAGGTTATTCCCATCGTACTTTGAAGCGAGCACGTAAAATTGCTGCAAGTAAAACTAGGATAGACCTTCTCTGCACTCGAGAATCACACACCAATACTTCTGAGGGACCAGTCAGACTAATTATGCAATACAGAGCCCAATGAAAGGAGATAGAGTCCATCTTACTTAACCACTGGCATATCCTCACACGTCCGGTTGGTCTGATGGACATTGTGGGATCCAGGCCACATTTGGTGGCCAAACGTGCCAGTAATTTAAACGACATGTTGGTCCATTCTGAACATGTCCACACTGTCAGTAGAAATTGGCTCACAGATTTGCCTCGAGTTAAGGGTATGCACCCTGTGGCCATTGTGGAATGTGTCGTCATGTAGATCGCTCTGAGGTGTTCACGGATTCTGAAAGGGAAAAAAGAATTCAAGATTCAACAATTTATTAATTGTGCGACTTCGAGTATTGTATATTCTTGAATGTCCATGCAAAAAGCTATATGTTGGCAAGACTAAACGTCAGCTCCAAATGAAGGATCAGTGAACGTCTCAAAAGCATTAAACTAAAAGAGGAGACCCCAGTGGCACAGCACTTTTTGGAATGCCATGGGGGTAAATCCTCTGGTCTGCGATTTAAAGGCTTCTTTGCTTTGAACCTTTCAGCACGCAGAGGTGACTCCGATCGTGTCCTGCTAAAAAAGGAAAAATCCTGGATTTTTCGATAAAATACTTTACAGCCGAAAGGGTTGAATAATGAGCCGTGATTGGCTTAGCATGGACTAGCGCTCTGTAGGCTGTCTATCTAATGTGCCCTTCCTGTAATTTGACAATTAGGATACATATAGTACATCACAACTTAGTCCCCTTTTTTCCAAGCCTCATGTAAACCTATAGTGCACACCTATGAACATGGTATGTACGCAAATCCTAGGAACTTAGGATCTGATTTAAAGACTTTTTCCTGCGGCTTTTTTTTAGCCGGGGACTTCTTTAAATTATTTGCCGCACAAATGATGTCCCTTGTTTATTGTTTTAAACCACTGAAATTTCCCCTAACTTTACTATGACATAGCACATTCTGATTGTATATTGATTCCTTTAAAAATCAGACTAAAATCTGTCATTTGTCCTGAAGTGCACGGTAAATGCACGAAATGCATCAACGCAGTGGTCGCTAGACCAGCCCCACGCTGCACTATGTGATCCGGCCAACATGTGTAAGATCTCTGCACATCCTGTGGATCCATCTGGATTAGTCTGCTATGTCAGGACTTTTGAGACCTTGGAGCCACCAAAGCTAAAGAACTTTTTCAAACAGCTGACTAAACAAATCCCTATACTCAGCAGAAATACTACTGATGGCTCTGCACATGAACACCACAAAAAGGTGAGCATACCCCTACTGACATGCAGGATACTAATCCCAAAGGACCTATAGATAGTCACTCCTCCAATCTGGAGGACACCACCGTAGCCAAAGAGCCTGCATATAAAGAAAAACGTATCCCACAGGGAAAACCAAGATAGGGTGTTCCTGGGGATATGAGGGGCTACTAAGGCAGTGACAGACAATAGTATAGGTCACATTGAGTTTATGAGTTAATTATGCAAACATACAATTTATTGGGATAAATAGTATCAAAAATTACAAGAAAATACAAGCTACCAAATGCTGATGTTAAAAACCAACTAGCTGCGGCCGGCCAGTACTGCACCAATTAACCTAGTTGAATTGTGCAAACAAACAACACATAAAAAGACATTGACAAACATGGACAACAAATAGCTGTGGCGGTCCGGACGCCTAATGGATCGCACCTGCTGGAATTCCTATACGGTGAAATTACCGTGTATAGTGTTATTTAAGATAATAATAAGGGAATTAACAGCATGGGCGTCCCCTCAGGAGATTGAATAATATACTAGTTACTGGGCAGTATGCAGAGTAAACTGTTGATAAAAAGTTCACTGACAGAATAGATTCTTGAGCAGTATGGAGTAATGCCACAAAACTGAGTGTGCCTCAGAGCTGTTGTGGTGGTGCGGATTGCAACAAACTGATTGTCCTGTATATGGGCCGAAAGGGAAGGAAGATATTCCCATATATTCATTTATTCCCAGAGTTCCGGTGCAATCATCTCTGTTGAGTGCAAGGCGCAATGATCTGCAAGGTACCTGGACTTATATATTCAATAGTTCAAACAATATAATGCGCATTAAGAATTTTTCATGAAGCCAGGTATTGCATTGTTAGTAGGTACTTGGGCTATTGATGAATATAAAGTAACCTGAACAAGCTTACCAGTCTCTGAAGGTAGAGATCTAAGGGTAAGTGGCTGGATCTTACATCTGACACCTTCTATGAGAGGTATGCTGCTGCCGGCGTCTGTGACATACAGATACGCCTCTGCTGGTCAGTGTGTTGGTCGATTGCCGAGCCGTGCGTTCTGGTATGCAATCCCGTGCCTCTATTTTCTCCAAGTCCTTGCGCCCGACTGTCTCGTGTGTCAGGCACACGCTGTTGTACTTGTGTGTACACAGAGTCCAAAGTTTTTTTCCAATCTCCCTCTTGGACGGGGAGTAGCTTCTGCGGCGTCCGGCACCGCGTGACGTCAACGCGTTTCGCAACGTAGAGTGCGTAGCTTCGTCTGGACAGTGAGAGAGGGGCGTGCAACGCTCCCTTCTATCCTATTGATGCACGTCCGTCTCTCATTAGTGGAGGTAAATTGGAGTTGAAACAAATAGGTTTTTCTATATTTTATGTGCTGATTGTCATTATTCCTAGCTACTAACGTTGCCAACACAAAACGCAAAAAACGTCACATAGACACCATTCATATGTCTCTAGTATCCGGGTAAGTGGCAATAAGAGGTACTACAATTGATACAGAATTATACTGGTAAATTGCGCACCCCTGTGGATTGAAACGGAAACACCCATAATAGTATATATATGCTTAAGACTTGAAAAAAGGGGGACATTTTTCCTGGGAAAAGGGGGAGGTTATTGCTGAGGTTGCTTGCCACAAAGACATAGTATATGTCCTTATACGATGGGATGAGAGCAAGGATATTTGTGTCCCGGGACATGCCTATTGACCGCATAGCTGGTACAGATGACATGTCTCAAAGGTATTGGGGAAACGACATCCATTCTATATAAATGTTTATTTTTTTATTTTTGTTTATATTTTTTTATTTTTTATTAAAAGGCCCAGAGGTCCCCAGGGCCCCGGATGGCAACCTCCCTTTTCTAATGTATTTTTTTATAAATGTTCTTTTTTTTTTATTTTATTTTTTATTAAAGGGCCCAGAGGTCCCCAGGGCCCCGAATGGCAACCCCCCTTTTTTTTATATATATATATATATATATATATTTCTTTATTTCTTCTTTTTTTTGTAAAGGCCCCCACCGCTTCTCAATTTGCGGCAGCCCCCCCGCTTCTCAATTTCAGGCGGCAGCACCCCCCCCCTCCCTGGTTCTCTGCTCCAGGGGGCCCATGCCTTAAGCTGTGTAAGGGGCCCAAAAATTCCTGATGGCGGCCCTGCGCATACCTCCCAAAACACGCACGGATTCTGCTGGACTTTCCTGCACAGGCAGCTTCTTCCCGCAGTCCCGCGAAAGGGTTAATTTTCCCGCACTGCAAGAGGAGGCAGCACGGAAGCAGGAGGAACCGGAGCGGTGTGTGGAGGACTGTGGCTGCTGAAGGGAAGAAAGCCGACAGCCGGGCTAATGACAGTCTGTGGCCCCGGCTGTCGGCACAGGTGAGAGGCACTCCCCCCCCGCTCAACAACTGCAAAACCGGAGTGGTGTGTGGATGTCTGCTGAAGGGAAGAGAGCCGACACATTCCGTGCACAGGTGAGAGGCACCCCCCCGCTCAACAACTTTAAATTCCCCCCCTCCCGCTCACCAACTTTAATGCGCACCCCCCCACCCCCCCCGCTCAACAACTTTAATGCGCCCCCCTGCTCAACAACTTCAATTCGCCCGCCCCTCAACAACTTTAATGCGCACCCCCCGCTCAACAACTTATTCGCCCCCAATTCTCGGCTCCAGGGGGCCCCTTCAACACTCAAGCCCAGGGGCCCCCACCACCCTAAGTCCTGCCCTGGGCTCATGTGTCAGTATTTTTATTTTTTGTCAATTTTTATTTTTTACTATTTTTTGTTATGTTTTTTTTTACAATGCTTTCTTTTTTTAAGGGAGGGGCGATGGTGTCGGTGTGTTTGTTTGTTTTTTATTTAAATTTTATGTTTCATTAATTTTTTTATTATTTATTGCAATTTTTTTTTTTTTTTAGCCCTGTTGGGCTTTGGTGAGATATCAGGGGTCTTAACAGACCTCTGACATCTGCCCTTTGAGACAGAGAAAGGGACTAAGGACACAGATTCCCCAGTCCCTTTCTCAGCTGCACTGAAAATGAATAGAGAGGAGACAGGGGCTCCTCTCCATTCATAAACTGAAGCATCAAACACAGGTTACGATGTTTCAGTTATATGAATGGACAGAGTCAGTGATCACTCTGAAAAGGTAGGAGCCACAAAAGCGTTTTAACCACAAAAGCGTGCACTACATATCCATCTACCCACTCATCAATACAGATTTCTGAAGCCACAGTCGAACAATATGGCTTTTCTCTGTATCTAGATGTTACAACAATATCGTGGATGCCTCCTGTTTACTCTCTACCCAAAATTGTATTACAGTACAAAACTTCACATATCAACTGGAATTAAATTTAATGCAGTTGTTGATCCCACCAAAACCAGCATGAACTGACTTCCCCGTTAGAAAACCGAAACTTCTCCCCACAAAACTACACATTTGAGACACCAAATGAACACTTACAAACATTTTAGGCTACAGACACTTATGCCGCGTACACACAATAATTTTTCGGGTTGTAAAAAATTACTTTTTCAGGCTCTAGAAAAAAAAAAAAGTTTTTTTCAACCTGATCATTAAGACGGCCTTGCCTATACACGATCGTGAAAAAAAAAATGCTCTAGCAAAGCGTGGTGACGTACAACGCGTACGACGGCACTATAAAGGGGAAGTTCCATTTGGATGACGCCACCCTTTGGGCTGCTTTAGCTGATTTCGTGTTTGTAAAAGACGATTCGTGCTTTTCTGTCTGTTACATTTTTTACAACCCGAAAAATTATGTGTACGCGGCATTAGGATGGAATCATAGCCGTGGCTGGCCATCCCTACAATTGAAGTTGTCAGATCGTCTGAACTGCCACTTACCCATGGGTCTGTTAGGACAGTTACGCCTTAGATGTTCTTCCTCCCCACAGATGTAACAAGTTCGGGTTTTCCAGCATTGTATCTTTTTCTCACAATCCTGGCCCTTTTGTTCTGCATAAGGGGCTTGAGACACAAGGATTTTGGATGTTTCATCCTGTTTCTTTCTAGCCATCTCTCTCTCTATAGTGGAATGAGTGGATAGAATGGTAGGTATGGCTGACTAAAAATCTCTCAGCGCAGTTTTATGCAATCCCCACGGTTCCTTAGTCTGGTCTCAATTCCCTTAGACTCACATAGTGTCTGCAGATCACCAGTTGAAAATGATTTGCAATAACCGCAATCGGCAGAGAAAACGCCCTGGATGTCACAGAGGGAGACTGATAGAGAGGGTTGGTTACATTGGTGATGGCAGAAGCATCAGAGGAAACTACAACAGATCCAGTGTTGGTGGACCCAGCCTGCCTTAGCAGAGTTAGCCCAAAAAGAGCCTCTTCCGCTTCCAGCATTGGATCACCAGTCACTGCTATCCCCTCGGGCCAAGTGTACATAATGCGGTTCTTCCGGACTGAAACCGCTTTCTGTATACCATGCAGGTTTACCATAATGGACTTCAGAAGCCACAGCTAAGCTACATCTAAGGTCTTTGCTGCCCAGAGCCTGGGTTTAAGCTCAGTTATGAATTTCTCCCATCTCCAGGCATCAAATGTCCCCTCTAGAGTCCCCATGTAGTATCCTTGGACCAACTATACTATTCCTTTAGAGGTTTCATGAGCTTTGCCCCAAAGCTAGATTTCATGTACTGTGCAGCCAGCTGACTGTGGGAAGCCTCCATTCCTTCCCTTGCATGGACCTTCAAGTGCCCAAGGTGATTCGAATCAGCTTATAGTCTTACCCCTTCATCCAGGGAAACCCTTGCACCTATTTAGGAGAGCAACACCTGGTGCCGCCTTCTACGGTGGATTGACAGACTACAACCACTATATCTGGTCCAGTCCCCCAACTAGAAAACCTAACCGAGGCGTTATTAAAGCGTTAGTAAAGGCTGTCTCTGGTCCTCCCCGCAATTAGTCACCACAGTCATGCGAGAGCTCGCATGGTGGTCACTAATTGCGGGCGCGCTCCCGTGATCAGGGCTGCTGTTAGAAATCATGGGGCCCCATACAGCCTACCCAACGGGGCCCCCCACCTCGAAAAAATGCAGCCTTGTCCTCAAATGATATTTGTTTTTCTCCTGCCTGTTATAAATGTGTCCATTTACATCAGGCTGTTACATCTGTCATCTGTCATGTTTAGGTCTGGAAAAATAGAAAAAGGATGCAATCCTTTTCCCATTTTTTTTGTGGAGCTGAGCAGACCAGTGGCAGCCGCTCCATACAGGGCGCAGGGCTGGTCTGTTTTCCGCCCCTGGAACAGACCCGAAATTAGGTGGATATAAACAGACAGAGGTACATTTACATCCAGACTCCTGTAGATCTACATCAAGGTATGTACACAAAAATTGACCAATGGATCCAAGTGGAAGGCTTGGGCAATTAGTTCTTAAATTTGAGTGGTTGGGGCCCTAAAAAAAACACAGCTCTGCCATCTACTGCCCCCAAACACAAATGTAACCAAGCATCTCATGCTTAAGATTATCATCATCATTATGATGATCAGAGCATAGCAGGTGCTGGTATGACTCTGTCAGTGTCACATTGCTGTTGAATGCTGACTGTTATGGCTGTACTGTGTTATGATCTGTAACACACAGTGCAGCCTTAAAGTTAACAAAATCAGCACCCAACAGCATGTGACACAGACACTGTGACAGAACCATAGAGCACCTGCTGTTCTCTGATCATCACTATCATGGGCAAGCACAGTGGGGAGTCAGGGAGGGGAGTATACCTTCCTTCCTTCCTTAGAAGTAAGTGTTGCTGTGCACAGTTTTAGTTGCCACTTGCCTGAGGCTGTGCCCTGCCTATGGATTAAGCCTGCTGCACCCTCTCAGCCTTCCCATTTACATCAATCTCTCCCTCCGTCCACAGAACTTACTGAGGGAGACGTTTACAGGAGCAGTGTAGAGAAGAATCACTCCACCAGGGAAACCATAGGCAGTGGGTGGCTGCTGCCGGATCTATAATATGGGCAGCGCATCGACTTGTCTGCCTGCACCCGAAAAAGGAAAGAAGTCCCTCCCCTGATGTCATCTCCTGGGCCCCTATGTTGACCTGATGGGGCCCAGGAAAATGTAATTACCCTCTGATTAGCAAGTAGAGCAGAGTATGGTTTAGAAAAAAAAAAAAAAAAAGTGTTTTATTTATTTAACCAGTTGGTAACCGCCCTATAGCCAAAATACGGCTACAGAGCGGTTCCTGTACTCTAGGAGGGCGTCAATGTACGTCCTCCCAGAGACTGCGTTGTGCGCGCCCGAGCGGGCGCGCACACGCGATCGCCGGTGCTCGCCGGGTCTACGGGACCCGCAGCAACAGCACTCGCGGTAAGGAGCCAATGGAAGCGGCTCCTTACCACGTGATCGCGCCGTCCAATGACGGCGCGATCACTTGTAAACAAACCGGCGTCATGTAATGACGCCGGTTCCTCCCTCTCCTCTCTGTACCGTTCGGTACAGTGTGAGAGGAGAGGGAGGGGGGGGGATCGGGCGGCAGCAGCAGCCGCCGCACTGTGGGCTGGATCTGTGACAATTGCAGTCACAGATCCAGCCATCCCTGCGCAATACTCTGCAGTAAAAAAAAAATAATGATGAGTGCAATACTCTGCAATACCCCACCCCATACTCTGCAATACCCCACCCCATACTCTGCAATACCCCACCCCATACTCTGCAATACCCACCCTGGGGGGGTGGGTATTGCAGAGTATGGGGTGGGGTATTGCAGAGTATGGGGTGGGGTATTGCAGAGTATGGGGTGGGGTATTGCAGAGTATTGCACTCATCATTTTTTTTATTTTACTCTGCAATACCCACCCCCCCATACTCTGCAATACCCACCCACCCATACTCTGCAATACCCACCCCCCCATACTCTGCAATACCCACCCATACTCTGCAATACCCACCCCCCCATACTCTGCAATACCCCCCCCCATACTCTGCAATACCCCCCCCATACTCTGCAATACCCCCCCCATACTCTGCAATACCCCCCCCATACTCTGCAATACCCCCCCCATACTCTGCAATACCCCCCCCCCATACTCTGCAATACCCCCCCCCCCATACTCTGCAATACCCCCCCATACTCTGCAATACCCCCCCAATACTCCGCAATACCCTCAATACTCCAATACCTTGCAATACGTCGCCTATGGGGATTTTTAAGTAGCAACGTTTGGCGCAATTTCACGAGCGTGTGCAATTTTGAAGGGTGACATGTTGGGTATCTATTTACTCGGCGTAACTTCATCTTTCATATTATGCAAAAACATTGGGCTAACTTTACTGTTTTTTTTTTTTTTAAGCACAAAACTGTTTTTTTTTTAAAAACACGCGTTCAAAAAATTGCTGCGAAAATACCGTGCCAGATAAAAAGTTGCAACAACCGCCATTGTATTCTCTAGGGTCTTTGAAAAAAAAGCATATATAATGTTTTGGGTTTCTATGTAATTTTTTTAGCAAATAAATGATGATTTTTACATGTAGGAGAGAAATGTCAGAATTGGCCTGGGTGCTCCAGAACGCCTGATGGTGCTCCCTGCATGTTGGGCCTCTCTATGTGGCCACGCTGTGTAAAAGTCGCACACATGTGGTATCGCTATACTCGGGAGGAATAGCAGAATGTGTTTTGGGGTGTAATTTGTAGTATGCATATGCTGTGTGTGAGAAATAACCTGCTAATATGACAGAAACTAGATTTTTTTTTTTTTTTTTACAGAATTTTCAGTCTTTTTTCTTTTATAGCGCAAAAAATAAAAACCGCAGAGGTGATCAAATACCACCAAAAGAAAGCTCTATTTGTGGGAAAAAAAGGACAAAAATTTCAGATGGGTACAATGTTGTATGACTGAGTAATTGTCATTCAAATTGTGAGAGCACCGAAAGCTGAAAATTGGTCTGGTGATTAAGGGGGTTTTCGTGCCCAGTGGTCAAGTGGTTAACCACTTAAGACCCGGACCTTTAGGCAGGTAAAGGACCCGGCCAGTTTTTGCGATTCGGCACTGCGTCGCTTTAACTGACAATTGCGCGGTCGTGCGAAGTGGCTCCCAAACAAAATTGGCGTCCTTTTTTTCCCACAAATAGAGCTTTCTTTTGGTGGTATTTGATCACCTCTACGGTTTTTATTTTTTGCACTATAAACAAAAATAGAGCAACAATTTTGAAAAAATGCAATATTTTTTACTTTTTGCTATAATAAATATCCCCCAAAAATATATAAAAAAATGTTTTCCCCAGTTTAGGCCGATAAGTATTCTTCTACCTATTTTTGGTAAAAGAAAATCGCAATAAGCGTTTATCGATAGGTTTGCGCAAAATTTATAGTGTTTACAAAATAGGGGATAGTTTTATTGCATTTTTATTAATAATTATTTTTTTACTACTAATGGCGGCGATCAGCGTTTTTTTTTCATGACTGCGACATTATGGCGGACAATTTTGACACATTTTTGGGACCATTGTAATTTTCACAGCAAAAAATGCATTGTTTACTGTGAAAATGACAATTACAGTTTTTGAGTTAACCACTAGGGGGCGCTAAAGGGGTTAAGTGTGACCTCATCTGGGTTTCTAACTGTAGGGGCTGGACATGTGACGTCATTGATCGTGTTTCCCTATAACAGGGAACACACGATCAATGACAGCGCCACAGTGAAGAACGGGGAAGCTGTGTTTACACACAGCTCTCCCCGTTTTTCAGCTCCGGGGATGAATCGCGGGACTCCAGTGGCGATCGGGTCCGCGAGGTCCCGCGGCCGCGGTCACAGAGTTTCGGACCGGGCCGCTGGCGCGCACCCGCGACCCACGGCTGGGCACTTAAAGAGGACGTACCTGTACGTGCTTGTGTCCAGCCATGCCATTCTGCCGATGTATATCTGCAGGAGGCGGTCCTTAAGTGGTTAAGAAAAAATAA
The DNA here is from genome assembly GCF_905171775.1 of Rana temporaria. Classification (NCBI taxonomy): domain Eukaryota; kingdom Metazoa; phylum Chordata; class Amphibia; order Anura; family Ranidae; genus Rana; species Rana temporaria. The sequence continues at coordinate 89,669,032 of NC_053500.1, read as the reverse complement.
CTTTAAAGTCGTCCGGGCCCCCTGCTGGACAGGGTCCGCTACAACAGGGCTGGTTGTACTGCCCCTGCCCGTGATACAGCTGTATCACTCGGCGCGCTGAATCATGGATGTGATTGACAGCAGCGCCAGCCAATGGCTGCGCTGCTCTCAATCCATCCGCTCCAGCCAATCAGGCTGAGCGGCGAAGAGGATCACGGGACCGTGCGCGGGACTTTCGAGGGGTCAGGTAAGTATAAGGGGGGCTCGGGGGGGGGGGGCGGAAGTCAGTTAAGTATAAGGGGGATCGGGGGGGCCGGAAGTATCGGATGTTTTTTCACCTTAATGCAAAGATTGCATTAAGGTGAAAAAACATTTTCCTTTACAACTCCTTTAACTCTATGGTTTGTTATCCCAACACTTTTTGCACAGAACTACAGAGTACAACTCTTTTACACCGCAATACTGGTAATAACTATGCCCGACTATTAGTTAACAACCACAGACCACCCCCCGAATTATGTCTCTGCCCCTTACAGTGTATGCATACATACCTCTGTAGGACTGTACACTGCGTTGTCAGACTAAACTGCACAGCACACGTACGCCTGTTTTCGCTAGAAAACAATGTGGCTTCTCTAAATAATCACATACGAATAAAATGGGGATAGCCTGTTGTTGTTTATTTCAACAGTTGTACAATGTCTCGGTAGTTACACGATCAAACTAATAATAAACTAACAGTCTGGGCGTGAACAAAAAAATTGACTACTCGCTGTGCAAAAGTAACTCTAGACAATAAAGTTAATATAAAGCGAGTTTTAAAACCAAAGCCTTTCTTTCCTACCGCAAGCTATACAATAAAAGTAAAAGATGCAGCTAAAGCAATATAACCCAAAACAATGGGGGAGGGGCATAACTTGCTCTCTGAGAGACTCAAAAAAAATGCCCAAACAATTAAAAAAAAAAAAAAACCATTAAGAGTACAGAAACTCACAGTTAAAGTTAGTCTTACTATCTATTAAAATTTAGTGGAAAGTAGAGATTTCACTTAAAACCGAAATTCAATACAAAAAAAAACCGCAATCGTTTTACTGAAAAGTATACAAAAATAACTAAACCTGAAAAGATTGAATTCACACAAAGAAAAAGCAAAATGGTGCCCTCAGGCCACATGGTTGCACACACACAAAGGAAGCCAAAATGGTGTCTTCAAATCTAACAGTGAAAAAAAAAAAATTTAAACTAGCGAGTTTAACATCAAACAAAACAGTTTCTCAGTTCTCGATGTCTCACCCCGGAAATGAAATTGGAGCAATTTCAACTCTGGGGTGATTTGTAGGCTTAAGCCGATATCCGATGAAGCTGACTTTCATCAGTCTTGCCTACCCACCATCAGTCAAAAATCTGACCGTGCCAAAACGCGGTGACGTAAAACACTACGACATGCTGAGAAAAATTCAGTTCAATGCTTCTGAGCATGCATAGATTTTTGATGGAGGGACTTCCACACAGACGATCGTTTTTTTCAATAGTTTTTTATCCATAGGAAAAATTTAAAACATTTTCTATTTTTTTTCACAGATGGAAAACAAACCAATGGGGCCCACACATGATCAGTTTGTCCGATGAGAACAGTCCATCGGTCTGTACGGGGCAGCATCGTGCTCCCCCGCTCAACCAGATGCATGCACATCCACTATCTTAATCAGCATGGAGCCCACTCAATACTGCTCACAGTAAACAGTATCTAGTAAGATCATTCTACTTGTTCTTACTGGCTTGAGAAAATCTGCAGGGACATTGCTTACTAATGTCAATATACGCTACAAGTACACTGGCAAGGCAGATATCATTGTCCTCTTATAAAACGGAAAATTGTATACTCACCTTTCCTTAAATTTTCCTTTCCTGACGCATCTTCATGGCAGCACACACTGGATTGTGACTCTGTGTCACGGAAGCATGAATCAGACGTACAACAACAGATAAATGAAATAGGAAGGCTTTATTAAAAACCAAACAGCAAGGTTAAGGTCCAAACGGATGATCAAACAGTCAGCAGAGTCCTCCACCAGAGCCAGGGTCGATTGCCAGGAATGAGAGTCAGCCAAGCCGGAGTCCGTAACAAGAGAGAGGTGGTGAGACAAGCCAGGGGATCAGGAGCCAGAAGGATCGTCCGTGGCAGCCGGGTCGGTAACCAAGGGCAGCAGCACAATCTCAGGAGCATGTGTATACAAGAGGATCAAGCAAGGAACTGCAGCAACAGCCCTCCTATATATATATGCAAGGCATCCAGCTCCTCCCAGTGGGAAGGAGGAGCCGCAGGGTGTGGTAAGTTATAAGAAACCCAGGAAGCAATATGCCGCCAGCACATGTCAGATGTAAGAAGCCTGCAAAGAGGTAAGACCATGACAGTACCTCCCCCTCAAGGGCCCATCCTCCGCGGCGCAAAAAACGGTTTCTGGGGGAATCGCGCGTGGAAGGCTCGGAGCAAGACAGGAGCATGGACATCTGCGGAGGGAACCCAGGAATGCTCCTCTGGACCATAACCACACCAGTGGACCAAAAACTGCACCCGACCGCGGACCAAGCGTGAGTCCAGGATATCGCTCACCTCATATTCCTCATGATCGCCCACCTGGACCGGACGAGGCCGAGGAACCGAGGAGGTTAAGCGATTGCACACCAGTGGTTTCAACAAGGAAACATGAAACACATTGGAGACCCGCATGCCAGGTGGGAGCGCAAGGGCATAGGCAACCAGATTTACCCTGCGAAGCACTTGGAAGGGACCAACAAAGCGAGGAGCCAGCTTAGGAGTGGGCACTCGAAGGTTGAGGTTGCGAGTGGACAACCATACACGGTCTCCGACCTGGTAGGAAGGAGCAGGCGCCCGTCTGCGATCAGCCTGGAGTTTCCTGGCGCTGCGCAGAGACCTCAAGGGACCTCTGGATCTGTACCCAAGAAGCACGTAGAGTGGAAAGGTGATCCTCCACAGCCGGAATATCTTGGGGAGAGAATGACTCCGGTAACACGGCAGGTTGGAACCCATAATTGGCCATGAAGGGAGACGTCCCAGAGGAAGAGTTAACCGCCGTGTTCCTGGCAAACTCAGCCCATGGCAGAAGGTCAACCCAATTGTCTTGATGATCGGAGACATAGCAATGAAGAAATTGCTCCAGGGCCTGATTGGACCGTTCTGCGGGTGGTAGGCCGAGGAGAAGGAGAGTCGAATCCCCAACTGGGAGCAAAAGGCGCGCCAGAACCTGGACACAAACTGACTTCCCCGATCCGACACTATCTCCTTGGGCAAACCGTGCAACCGGAAGACCTCCCTGGCGAAAACCGTGGCCAACTCTTGTGCAGAGGGTAATTTCTTGAGAGGAACACAGTGGCACATTTTGGAAAACCGATCCACAGTCATGAGAATGACCGTATGGCCTCGGGATGCAGGAAGGTCCACAATGAAGTCCATCCCAAGGTGTGACCATGGGCGCTCCCCAGTCGCAATGGGTTGTAGAAGGCCCAACGGGAGGTGCCGAGGGGACTTACTCTGGGCACAAACAGAGCATGCCGCTACATACAGTATGCGGCAATGTCAGAACATAGAGAAGGCCACCAGAACAAACGTGAAACAGCCCAGGACAGCTGATTCTTTCCAGGATGCCCCGCGGTCTTGGAGTTATGGTAGGTTCACAACAACCGAGTGCGCAACGCCTCAGGCACGAAACATCTGCCGTTGGGTCTCCCAGAGGGAGCACCAGATTGGGCCGCCAAAATCTGCTCTCCAAGGGGAGAGGTCAGGCTGGTGCGAATGGCAGCCAGGATCTGATTAGGAGGTATGACCGAAGTCGGTAACGATTCCTCCCTGGACAGCTCGGAGTATTGACGTGATAAGGCATCCGCCCTGACGTTCTTGGAACCGGGTAGATAGGAGACCACATATTTAAAACGTGACAGGAACAGAGCCCATCTGGCCTGACGGGGTGTCAATCTCTTGGCCTCAGAAAGGTAAGTCAGATTCTTGTGGTCCGTCAGGATGAGAACCCGAACCACCGAACCCTCGAGCAAGTGCCTCCACTCTTTGAGAGCCTGCACGATGGCCAACAACTCTCTGTCACCAATCTGGTAGTTGCACTCCGCGGAAGACAGTTTCCGGGAGTAAAACCCACAGGGAAGCAGAGGACCCTCTGGTGTCCGATGCTGAGACAGAAGGGCGCCTACTCCCATCTCAGACGCGTCCACCTCGAGAAAAAAGGGCAACCCAGGGTTGGGATGAGACCGTATTGGAGCCGACACAAAGGCAGATTTTAGAGCCTCTAAAGCCCGGATGGCCTCGGCAGGCCAGACCTGGGAATTACTGCCCTTCCTGGTCAGATCCGTGAGAGGCTTGGCCAGCATGGAGAAGTCCCTGATGAACTTCCGATAATAATTGGCGAAGCCCAAAAAGCTCTGCAGGGAACGAAGACCACTGGGCTGGGGCCACTGTAAGACTGCCGAAACCTTCTCAGGGTCCATGGAGAACCACTCCACGGAAATGATGTAACCTAAGAAGGTTACCTGGGACCGGTGAAATTCGCATTTCTCAAGCTTACCGAAAAGCTTGTTCTCTCATAACCATTGCAACACTCGCTTGACATCCAGAATGTGGGCCTCCATGGATTCAGAATATACCAAGATGTCATCCAAATAGACCACCACACACTGCTGCAACAGGTCACGGAAAACATCGTTGATAAACTCCTGAAAGACTGCGGCGCATTGCACAACCCAAAAGGCATAACCAGGGATTCATAATGGCCGTTCCTGGTGTTGAACGCGGTCTTCCACTCGTCACCAGCCTTGATCCTTACAAGGTTATATGCCGCCCTCAGGTCGAGTTTGGTAAATACTGTGGCCCCTTTCAGGCCATCAAACAACTCGGGAAATCAACAGTATCGGGTATGCGTTCTTGCAAGGCCTCAACTCTCCGCCCTTCTTTTTTACAAAGAAAAATCCAGCCCCTGTCGGGGACAAGGATTTGCGAATGTGCCCACGGGAAAGCGCCTCCCTCACGTACTCCTCCATGGCCTCATTCTCCGCAACCGACAGTGGATAGACCCTGCCACGAGGAGGAACGGCACCAGGTTGTAAATCTATGGCACAATCGTAAGGGCGATGCGGGGGTAGGAACCCAGCGCGCACCTTATCGAATACATCCCGGTACCCCTCGTATTCAGGAGGCAACACAGAGTCCGAGGAGGTACACAACAACTTGACAGGCCCATGGATGCAACTAGCCCCACACTGTGGTGACCACGAGACGAGTCGGATTATGCTTCTGGAGCCAGGGGTACCCCAAGACCACCGAGTAGTGTGGAGACGAAATGACCTGAAGGCAGGCCGACTCCCTGTGAACGGCACCAATGGCTATCCCCACTGGAAGGGTCTCATGAGTCACCTGCGACGGCTGGAGGGGTCTGCCGTCTATCGCCTCGAGAACCAGCGGGGAAACTCGAGCCTGCAGAGGAATGGAGTTAGCGGCAGCAAACTTACTATCAATGAAAAATCCACCAGCACCAGAGTCCACTAACGCCTGGGTCGTCACCGAGCCCCCAACCCAGGAGAGAACAATGGTGATCAGTGGTTTATCAGCACGGGAAAATGGGGACGAAGAGACTCCACCCAAGATCTGCCCCCGACAGGATCTCGGGTGCGAGCGTTTCCCGGACGGTTCGGACATGCCAACCGAAAATGCCCACTGAGACCACAGTACATGCATCAGCCCTCGCGTCTCCAGGATGCCCTCTCCCCCTCAGACAGGCGAGCAAGCCCCAGCTGCATGGGTTCACCCCCAGGCAAGTCAACCCCAGGAGGCGTGGGAGGAGAGGGAGGCACGGGTGGGACAGCAAACGTAGGCGCCAATCTGTTAGGAGGCCTCCGCAGGCTCTCCTTAAAGGAAGGTCTCTCCCTGAGTCTGGTGTCAATCAATATCAGGAAAGAAATAAGAGCCTCGAGCTCCACTGGTAGGTCCTTAGCCGCAACCTCATCCTTCAAGGCATCCGAGAGACCATGGGAGAAAGCAGCGACCAGAGCCCCATTATTCCAGCCCACCTCTGCTGCCAGGGTACGAAACTCAATGGCGTATTTGGCTACCGATCGTGAACCCTGTCTGACGGACATAAGGAGCTTCGCAGCAGAGGAAGAGCGAGCCGGTACATCGAACACCTTCCGAAGAGAAGCAACAAAACCGGAAAACTCGGCAACCACCGGATTGTTGTTCTCCCATAAGGGGCTTGCCCAGGCCAAGGCCTTGTCTGAGAGCAGCGAGATCAAGAAGCCCACCTTTGATCTCTCAGTGGGAAAGGCATGTGGCAGCAACTCGAAATAAATGCCCACTTGGTTAAGGAAACCTCGGCACTGGGTTGGCTCTCCCCCAAAGCGCTGCGGAAGGGGGGCAGAATGGGTCATACCCTGAGACACCGCAGGCGCAACAACAGGTGTCGGGGTAGACTCTGGCGCAACAACCGGAGCGGCAGTAGGAGCGGACCCAGGAGCGACAACCGGCCTATCGGCAATGGGAGCAAGATGAGCCGTGCGTGTAAGCAGGGTTTGCAACGCCTGAGCGAACTGACCCAGCAGGTGATCCTGCTGATCCAGTCTGGCAACCAGCATGGGTAGCGAAGGTGGCCATGTACCGTCAGAATTCATGGCTTGGTCCTAATGTCACGGAAGCATGAATCAGACGTACAACAACAGATAAATGAAATAGGAAGGCTTTATTAAAAACCAAACAGCAAGGTTAAAGTCCAAACGGATGATCAAACAGTCAGCAGAGTCCTCCACCGGAGCCAGGGTCGATGGCCAGGAATGAGAGTCAGCCAAGCCAGAGTTCGTAACAAGAGAGAGGTGGTGAGACAAGCCGGGGATCAGGAGCCAGAAGGATCGTCCGTGGGAGCCGGGTCGGTAACCAAGGGCAGCAGCACAATCTCAGGAGCATGTGTATACAAGAGGACCAAGCAAGGAACTGCAGCAACAGCCCTCCTATATATATGCAAGGCATCCAGCTCCTCCCAGTGGGAAGGAGGAGCCGCAGGGTGTGGTAAGTTATAAGAACCCCAGGAAGCAATATGGCCGCCAGCACATGTCAGATGTAAGAAGCCTGCAAAGAGGTAAGACCATGACACTCTGCCCCCACAACCTGACAGGATTGGTTAGCTATAAATTTGAAGAATGAATATATATTCCCAATTAAGGGATGGAGCGTGGGACTATACGAATGCAATTTGGATGTGTAAAGCAGTTATGGATGGATAAATAAGTTTGCTCTGAAACCGCAGAGACCATACACCATAGACAAAACTTGTATATATAAAATATAGTTTAATTATAATTTATCACAAATACATACAGACAAAGCTAAAAGCAATGATCATATGAGATGTTAAATTTCACCATTAGTAGAATTGCAAACTGGTATATACAGTAGGTCCGACATGTTTCGCCCATTCGGGCTTCCTCAGGGACATATATGTATATTAAACAATCTATAAATAAATGAAGATATATAAATATAATAGGATTCACAGTCATACATGATATACAAATCAAGGATGTGTTGAAAACATAATTATAATTATATGGATTTCACATACCTAAGTATCACAAAAATAAAGTATGCACATAAAATACATTACTGCCCCCTTTTGAATTAATTCCGCTGTGGTAATAGCTGGTCTGCAGGCCCCCCCTGCCATAGAGTATGCTTTCTTTAGCTCCAAGTCGATCTTACGACATCTCGGAAGGTGACCGCGTCTTCTATCGGCAAGGTGACATGCCTAGCGAGCCGCATCAGGGACGAATCAACAATGGGAGCATTAATAAGGGAGGTAACCTTGGACTCCCTTAAAGGGTACAATTTAGCGAGCTTGTTGGACAGGCTAGGCCGCTTGTCCGGTTTTTCCCATTCGTCCTAATGAGATCCTCCAATTCTTCAATGAAGGGAAATAGCTTGGGATCTCTCCTTATCTCAGGGAAGTATTTCCCAATTTTCTGAGGTTCCACTATGGCTTCCTCCCAACCAATAGCCTCCTTAACGGAGCGGGCGAAAGGCTCAACTAAGCCGAAATTAAAACCCGATGCTAGCTCACGTTCTTCATAGTCAGAGTGGGTCTTTGCTAGCTGGACATACGAGCCGTGTGCAGATGATGCGCCTGGGATAGGATCATTAAGCAGAGTGACCGAAGTCTCCAAGATTGACTCCCGTACTGACTCCCTTATGAGTTCTGTAGCCACTCTGGTGTCCGCCTCCTTTTCTCTGGTCGCTTCTTTAAAGCAGGTGCAACAAGCTAGTTTCCCTGGCAATGCAGGAGCACCGCACACCCAGCAAGCGTTTGCTGCAGGACGGGTATGATAATGTTCGCGGTGAAATGAGGGTGACCGTCTGTGGCGTGATTGGCTATGCCTCGACCAATAGTGACGGGAGGGTGATCTTGACCGACTTCTGCGGGACCTCTTGCTTGATGCATGGCTGGATCTCCCTCTATGCCGCGGGCTTGCGTCTCTAGGCCTGATGGCACTGCAAAAAAAATGCAGTGTTAGTGGCCGGCACTCTTTTGTCTCTTCACTACTTACCTACCTTGGACGGCCTCCTTACCTTGTTTGCTGGTGGTGGTCTGCGAGGGCAGTGGGCTCCATGAAACGTGCAGGGACAGCAGCAGGTGTGGTAGCTGAAAAAAGCAGAGAGGTGGTAAACAGAGAAAGAGGTGGAAAGGGCAGAAGGGCCTGGAGAGAGGGAAGAAGCCAAGTACCTGGAGAGTTTTCCTGGGAATTTCTATGCAGAGCAGCAGCCTTAGGGAGGAAAAAGGAAAATTCAGCTTTTTTAAATCTGGCTCTGCTGTCGCGGCGCTGATGATGCCCGCGCACATGCGCAATATCGTCCCGCACATCCCGCGCCATCTTGGATGAGGGCGAAGGAAACCGCCTACGTCATCACTCCGCTGCGCGCATGCGCAGAGCGGCCAGAGGACGTGGCGGTGGCTGAGGGAGGACAGCAAAGCCCAGCAAGGCTACGGGGCAAAACAGTAAAATAAAGAGAAAATAGAAGGGACAAAAAGACAGGATAAGTGCTGAAGGGAGCAAAAGAGAAGCCACTGCCAATATTAAGCTTATTTAAAGCTTGTAAAAATGCCAGGACAAACCCCTGAGACCACCAGAGCGGGGTTCCCACCATAAAGCTCTATTAGAGACTGTACAGGAGGGACTTCCAAACATGAGAGGCTTGAACCTGCTGGGGTGATTGCGGTAAGAGGCAAATCTTCTTGTTACGTCCAGTCTTGTCAGGTGAGGATAAAAAAGAGAATGGTGCGGGGTGTTCCCTCTTCAAATTTATAGTTAACCAATCCTGTCAGGTTGTGGGGGCGGAGTCACAACCCAGTAAGTGCTGCCATGAATGCGTCAGGAAAAACAGATATGTTGTCACGTACCTGGTGATGGGAGCCCGATGTGCAGGGAGCGGCCTCTCGTAAGCCTCCGACTCAGGAGCCCCTGATAGAGTGGACAGGGGATCAAGTGTACAGAGGGGCACAAGTGCCTGGTAGTAGGCTGGGTAGTTTGCTGGAAGCAGAAGCAGGATGAAGCACTGAGGTCCTGGCAGCAGGCTGGAAGCAACGGAGGCACTTGTGGAGCAGGAAGCAACAGGTCAGGCAAGCCGGGTCAACACAGATGAGCAGATCAGAGCCAAAGCAGAGTCCAAAAGGGGTAGTCAAGGTTCAGGCCGGGTCGGTATAACAGGCGGGCAAAGACAGAGCCAGGGGTTAAGCAGGTACGGAGGTCAGACGTAGCCGGGGTCAGAGGCAGGTTGCAAACAAGAGAGGTCAGAGGAAGCCGGGTCAGGTACTCAGGAACAGCAGATACACAGGTGCAGATTATCCAGGGAAACGCTGTAGACAGGACAGCAAGTTGGTGAGGGATCAGGTTGTTTATATAGGGAATCCTTGGCGCCAAACACTGTCAACGTGCGCGCGCACCCATACGCGCGCCGCGAGCGCCACTGACGCGCGCGCATGCGCGCAAGTGTGTTCCAATGCGTGCATGCGCGGGCAAGCGCGCACCAATGCGCACACGCCGGGAACGGATTCTCCTGACAACGGAAGGTCGTCCATGACATATGTATCCAAAAGGGGATAGCGAAGTCTGCAAGAGAGATATAATAGGTTTCTCTTGTTATGTGGACTTCTCTAATATGCATAGCCATTTGAAGGCAAGAAGTCCAGTGCATTGCGCTTGTTACCTACAAAGGCCCACACACACAGAGATCACGTCTCAAATCCCATGAAAAGGTTTTCATACTAATGGTTTTTACCGCTGGTCCCGATTCAACCCAAGTGCACTCTGCTAGAGCACTCAATTAAATCAGACACAGGGAGACAGATGACAATCTATAAAACACACATCCTAGAATAAAATGTCCATACATTTTATACAATAACATTTCCACAACAGTTTTCAAATGTTGGGATTTTTTTTTATTTATTAGCCTATTCTGATAGAGGGGAAGGGGAGATCAAGTAGACCAGAATTGATCCATGTATTTCCTTCAAGGTAATCCACCAATTCGGTGTCACCGAAATCAAGTTGATTGCTCCCATGTTTTATATCTTTATTGTCATTCTTTTTTATTAAAGATTTTTTTTATTAGGTTTAAGACAAACCAACAAACAGAAACATACAAAAAAACGACAATACCACCAGATCATGGAACCTGGTCATAAACGTTAGGCAATACACTCAAACATAGAAAAATAAACTGACATCAGTGCAAAATATAAGTAGGCACAGTGGTAAAAGGCAGGGGTAAGACCCCTCTCCTCTTCTTATCTAAGGCTTTCTTGCTGTCGACTTGGGCTTTGGCCACTGCTTCCTGCAACACCTGGTTGTTGCGGCTGAGAAAATCCACCGTGCTTTGCACCGCCGGGACTGGAGATTCTGGAAGAAAATCAGGTAAAAACGTTAGGTTAAAGCCATAATTGGCGGAGGTCCAGACATTAGAGATCCCTGAGGCACGGCCCATCAATGGTCAAGCAAGAGTAGTACAATCAGTGCTGGGAGAGGGTTAGCGGACTAGCCAACCATCTACCCCAAATTTTGTGGAAGGTTTTGTTCCGTTTCCAGAGTTCAAAAGTAAGTTTATACAGTGGGATAGCGTCATCAATACGTTTTAACCAGGGGGATTTCAGAGAGGTCTGTGCGGCCTTCCAGGACAGTAAAATAGCTTTTTTATAATAGAAGAAGAGTATACGGAGCAGTCTCTTGGCATGTGATGATAGGTGTAATTCGCCAAAAATGCCTACTGTATTTGCCGGTGTATAAGGCGACCGGGTGTATAAGACGACCCCCTAATTTTAATTTTTTTTAAGATTTTTTGCCTGTACTTACCGTATAAGACGACCCCCCTTCCGACTCTTCATATTTCTTCCTTCTGGAGCCATATTCTTCTTTATTCTTGCTGGAGCCAATCACAGCGAGCGATGTATTCTATTAATGAATACAAAGCCTGCTTGGATTGGCAGAGGCTGTAACATCAGCCCGCGCCTCTCTGACTCTCAAAGCCAATCCGAGTAGGCAACTGTATGTAGGCTGCTCGGATTGGCAGAGGTTGTAACTCCAATCCGAGCAGGCTCTGTATTCATTTGAATACATCGCTCACCAGGATTGGCTAAGCTGTATATACTGTATGTAGCAGCTGACCTGCCGTATAAGATGACCCTTGCTTTTTGGCCAGTTTTTTAAGTGTAAAAGGTAGTCTTATACGCCAGCAAATACAGTAATAGGCAGTTCTTGGGGTGGATTATGTTTGGGAGGCCTAGCGCCGATTAGATGAAAGCACCCACTTCTTCCCAGAAGTCCCGGACTACCAGGCATGACCAGAAGCAGTGTAAGAAATTGGCCACTTGGTCACAGCTGCAGAAACAGGCAGCCGAGGGCAGGAGACCCATCTTGTGTAAACTAGCCGGAGTGAGGTGGGTTTGATGAAAAATTTTGACCTGTATGATGTGGTCCCGGGAAGCAATAACAGAGGTTTTATACGCATCTCTAAATTCTGACCAGTCCTCGTCTACCAGGCAGATGTCCAGAGTCATTAGGGCTGCATAATAGGTGGAGACAAGTTTAGTGGGATCTGGCTGTCTGGGCAGTTTTTCCAATTGGGGCAGGTTAGTGGGATCATCCAGGTAGCCAAACTGGGCACGAATAGCGTGCCTGAGCTGGTAGTAATAAAATAGGTACAATCTAGGTAGATCGAAGTCTAAACGTAGCTGAGAAAAAGATTTAAAGCCCTGAGCGTTGTACAGGTGGCATAAATATTTAGCCCCCCTGGAGTACCAGTGATTGGGATCAGGAAGGGAGTATAGTTCCTGCAGATTAGGGTTAAACCACAGGGGGTTGTTGGGAGATTTCAGCCAGGTGTGACTGGATACTTTTGTGACAATATAACGGAAAGAGGAAAGGGAAGTGGCAAGTAGGGAGGTTCCGGGGCGATCGGGAACCCGGCCTCTGTAGATAATATTATGTAGGGTTTCCAGAGAAGATGCGATGGCTTCCTCCGTGGACTTTATTGTCATTCTTAGTATAATACATCAATTTAAAGTTGACACGTCGCAGAAACAGACATATGTCTTTGTAAATGTCAAAAAGACTTCCTTTATACACATACACACCTACACATACACAAGGGGAATAAAAGTATGTATGTTTGAAAAACATACATCCATTAAGAAAATTATTGAATATGGTAATGCAGTAATATAGTGACGACTTGAAACCATAAAGGTAAACTGACCAGTGTACTAATGAAGTAAATGTTATAAAGCTCATTATAGCAGTAAGGTCCGATTATAGGATGGTATGAACCTCAATTTCTTCGTTCATAACCCCTGGCATTAAAGTATCCAGGGAATAAATCCAAAATGTCTCCCTCTCACATAAGCTCTTAAAGTGCTCAGCTATGGGGAGGGATCGGGGTATGGCTTCCAGAATCCAAACGAACAGACCATCAGTTGATTGATCATGGCTATCTGCAAAGTGTCAGGGGACACTGTGCTTATCAATCCCCCCTCCACAAATCTATGGTGTTCACCAAATCTAGTCCTAAGGGCCCGTATGGTGTGTCCCACGTACAACAATCCGCATGGGCAGGAGAGGCAGTACACCACAAACTCAGTAGAGCAATTAAAAAATTCCAGAAAGGTATAGGTTTTACCTTTGTGGGTAAAGCTTTTCTGTCCATGCCGAACATGTTTGCATGTGAGGCACAGGAGTTTGTGGCACCGATACATCCCTTGATATCGAGAAAGGTGAGAGACTTTTGGGGACGAGTAACTTTATGTTTGCTAGGGGCAATTTGGCTCTTAACATTTTTAGCTCGCCTACGAATTTGGGTCAGGGAAGACTTGAGATGTGGGTCCTCCAGGAGGATTGGCCAGTGTCTTTGTAGAATGCGTTCCATCTGTCTGAATTGGTTGTGGAACCTCGTGGTGAACCTGAAGTGATGGGATCTGTGTTATTGTTGTGGCTGGCGTATGTACTCGTGGGTTCGTCCAAATAGTGTAGAAAGACATCATTAACCAATACCTCAGGATATATATATATGTGTATGCATTTGTTTAGTATTACTAATCTGCTACTGGAACAATTGCCACCTATTATTATCAATTTCATTAATTCTTAACCTTACTGTTTTTATTAGTTATACATTTTTATCCATTGGTTTTTATACTCATCTTACCATCCATCTCCATTTTATCCAAGCGTTGAATGTATTTTATAGAGTGAGAGTGCCACCTTAGTGGATCATGTGACTAGGCGGGTTTTTCTCCCCAGCACACATATACCAAAACAAAGATGGCGTTTTGTATGGCCTGAGAATGGAGCAAGCATGCTCTGAACGCAAAGCCGCCTCCTCTCACCCTGCACACGGACGTGACATCATCTCCGTTTGCCACTGTGTTCCCTGCTGTTCTCATAGGCTGCGAATGCTGGAATCCACCTGCACGAGCTGTCGGCTGCACTTCAGAGACACGGACGTTAAGGAGAAAACCACCCCGGATTTTGCTGCAGAATTACCATCATGCTTGTGTTTATGCTCCCTTTGTGAGTAGTTTCACTTTTGACTTAGTAACCAGTTGCCGATGGGCAGGCAGATTGGCCATGCGGCGGTCGGTATCGCTTCAGGAGCAATTCGTGCTGAGGGGGGCGGCCATCGATTCATGGCCACCCCCTCACGATCGCTCCTAGCGAATCAGATGCTTACCCTGCCTGTGAACTGTAAACAAAGACAGGAGGAAGTGATCTCATACTCCTCGAGGTGGTCTTTTTGACCGGAGCTCGAGGAGAGAAGACATCACAAGTGAGTTGCTCCAACACTATACTAACACCAGTATACATAGGCACACAACCCCCCCCCCATCACCCCCTGCACCCCCAGTCACAGTGTCACTGATTACAGTGGTCATTTATTTACTGATCACTGCATTTAGTGTCATTTGTGACTGTAAAAAGTGTCAGGGCAGTTAGCTTGAGGCCCCTTTAGGTCCAGGGTAGCCCCCTACACCCCAATAAAGGTTTAACCCCTTGATCGCCCCCCCAGGTAACCCTTTCGACCCCTGTCGCCAGTGTCACTAAGCGATCGGGTGAAGCTAGGTAGCGAGTTATTTTTTTAGGTTCAACGTCGGGTTTTTATAGCGTCAGGTACCCCCATATATTACCTAATAACCCCCTGATTGCCCCCTAGTTAGCCCTTTTACCAGTGATCACCTTATAAGTGTCTCTGCTGATGCTAGTTAGCCAGTTGACTATTTAGGTTCATCGTCAGGTTTTTATATAGTGTCAGGTACCCCCATATATTACCTAAGTTTTAACCCCCTGATTGCCCATTAGTTAACCCTTTGACCCGTGATCACCGTATAAGTGTTACGGGTGATGCTGGTTAGTTAGTTTGCTTTTTATAGCGTCAGGGCACCCGCCATTTATTACCCAATAAAGGTTTAACCCCCTGATCGCCCCGGCGGGTAATGTCAATTAGGTTTTAGGGTCAGATAGGGTCTGCATCACCCCAGGCAGCGTCAGGTTAGTGCCAGTAGCGCTAACACCCACACACGCAGCATACACCCCCCTTAGTGGTATAGTATCTGAACAGATCAATATCTGATCTTATCAGATCTATACTAGCGTCCCCAGCAGTTTAGGGTTCCCAAAAATGCATTGTTAGCGGGATCAGCCCAGATACTTGCTAGTATCTGTGTTTTGCCCCTCTGCCCAGCCCACCTAAGTGCAGTATCGATTGATCATTGTCACTTAAAAAACACAACACACATAACTGCAGCATTTGCAGTCGCTGACAGTCAGGTGCTTTTTTACCTTTGAATCTCACTAGTGTACCAGTAAATTTAGAGCCCAAAATGGCAAATTGAAGGTACACTAGTGGAAGAGGCCTACACGTTTCTGAGCATGACAGATAGTGAAGAGGAGGTCACTCATCTGTCAGATTCATGCTCAGAATACAATCCTGTAGACGACAGCAGCTCCATGACAGATAGCTCTGACGACAAAGGTGAGGTCCCTGCTAAGGTCAGGCGTACCCTACCCAATTCTTCTGTTGTTGAGGTGCAAGAACCGCAGGGCTCTCATATGGAGCAGAGAAGTACTAGCGCCGCTCATCCTTCTGGTGAACTGGCAAGCACCAGCGACCTAGTACGCCCTGGTCGTACATCCAGCACTTCAGTAACAGTTGGTGACGTGTCTAGTCCCATAAGTGCAGTTCAAGTTGGCGAGGTGGCAAGCACAAGTAGTGTCCTGCTGCCACCAAGAAGAAGACAGACAGGCACGTCGTGCCCATAGTGTCCTTCCTGCAGAATTTGTCAATCCTGATTGGATGCCCACCACTTCTGCAGCACCCTTACTTTCCTCATTCACTGGCCAACCTGGAATTCAGGTGGAAACAGTTGTTTTTACGGCACTTGATTTTTATTCGCTGTTTTTCACCGAAGATCTCTATAGATCTATTGTGGACCAAACTATTTTGTATGCTGGTCAATACATCGCCGCTAATCCCCAATCCTCCCTTGCCAAAGAATGGAAACCAATTACGGTTTCCGATTTTAAGACCTTTCTGGGCCTTTCCCTTGACATGGGCATAGTTAAATTGAGTAAGCTGCAGTTATATTGGTCCACTGACCCATTTTACGAGCAGATTTTGCGGTTCATGCATTTAAACAACAATGAACTTTGATCCGCTCTACAAAATTTGGTCCCTCATAAACCACTTCAGTGAATGTTTTGCAGCCTTGTATACTCCCCATCAAGTTGTCTGCGTTGATGAGTCCCTGATTAAATTTTCTGACCGCTTGTCTTTCAAACAGTACCTTCCCAGCAAGCGTGCCAGATACGGGGTCAAGATGTATAAGCTCTGTGACAGGGCCGCACGCTATACATCTAGTCGTATGGTTTATGAGGGAAAAGATAGTCACGTAGAGCCGAAGAACTGCCCAGATTACATAGGGAGCGCTGGCAAGATAGTGTGGAACTTGGTGTCACCCTTATTCAGAAAGGGGTACCACTTATATGTGGACAATTTTTACACAAGTGTGACACTTTTTAGTCACTTGTTTGATCATCAGATTGGCTCATGTGGCACCGTGCAACCTAATCGCCGGGGCTTACCCCAGGGGCTTGTAGAATCCCATCTTAGGCTGGGGGAGAGAGCCCGCTCAAGGTGCAATAATTTGCTTGCTGTAAAGTGGAGGGATAATAAGAATGTTTTTGTTCTTTCCTCCCTTCACAAAGACACGACAGTCCAAATTCGTATGGCGACTGGTGTTGTGGAGAAACCCCTCTGTGTCCACGAATACAACCAAAATATGGGAGGGGTGGACCTAGTTGCCGTAAGGCCAGACGCTGGTACAAAAAAGTGTCTGTATATTTATTTAAATTTGCTTTTCTGAGTACCCCTACCCAACAAGCCCCCCAAAGAAAATGTTGTGTCTGTAGAAAGTGTGGATTTAGGCGTGACAACCGTCTTTGCATTGGTGAATGTTTTGAACGCTACCACACACTAGTGCAGTATTACCATAGGGTACAGCATTTCCAAGATGCCATCGCATTTTGAGAGACCCAAACCTGGAACCGAACATTTGAACAGTTACAGTTACAAAAAAAGTGTTAAAAAATTTAAAACACAAAAAATATATACAATAAAAAAAAGAAAAATAGTTGTCGTTTTATTGTTCTCTCCCTCTCTATTCTCTCTCTATTGTTCTGCTCTTTTTTTACTGTATTCTATTCTGCAATGTTTTATTGTTATTATGTTTTATCATGCTTGCTTTTCAGGTATGTCATTTTTTTATACTTTACTGTTAAAAAAAATTGTTTTCAGGTATGCCATTCAGCTGGAGCGCGGATTTATTTTGACAGCATTTGCTCCCACGATACATAAAGCTGTGACTCCAGTGCTGTAGGAGGTGATTTCACCACCACAGTTAAAAAAAGAACATATATGCCGAAGCATGTGGGCAGCAGGGGCGGAGGAGCAATCTGCTTCTAATGCGGCGTACATACAGTACGGTCAAAACTCCGACGGAGGCTTGCCCGTGGAAAAATCCGACCATGTGTTCAGTATGCGGCATAACTTTTGCGGGAGGATGCCCCCCATGCTTCGGCATATACAGGTGATACTCGAAAAATTTGAATATCGTGCAAAAGTACATTTATTTCACTAATGCAACTTAAAAGGTGAAACTAATATATGAGATACTCATTACATGCAAAGCAAGATAGTTCAAGCTGTGATTTGTCATAATTGTGATGATTATGGCTTACAGCTCATGAAAACCCTAAATTCACAATCTCAGAAAATTTGAATATTGTGCAAAGGTGCAAAATTCTAGGCTCAAAGTGTCCCACTCTAATCAGCTACTTAAGCCATAACACCTGCAAAGTGTTCTTTAGCCTTTAAATGGTCTCTCAGTCTGGTTCAGTGGGAATCACAATCATGGGAAAGACTGTTGACCTGACAGTTGTGCAGAAAACCATCATTGACACCCTCCATAAGGAGAGAAAGCCTCAAAAGTTAATTAGATAAAAGAAGTTGGATGTTCCCAAAGTGCTGTATCAAAGCACATTAATAGAAAGTAATGTGGAAGGGAAAAGTGTGGAAGAAAAAGGTGCACAAGCAACAGGGATGACTTTGTATCTGAAAGCTGGTTGATATGCTGCTCTGAGTATGTGCTGGTGAATGGTGAGTGAATGGACACCCCTTGCCTGTACTGCACCACGTCCAGAAGATATCGGAAAGGAGAAGATACAGAATGGTGACATGTTAGCTGTCACGGAAAAAGGATGTTGGTGTGTCACCCAGTAGCAAAGCGGCACATGTTGGGAAGCACAGCACGTTAAGAACGTTATGGACTGTTCCATAGGAGCTGGTGCTGAAGCCTTTGTTGAGTGGCGCAACACGGTAAAACCATTAGGGACAGTTATGGACTGTTCAATAGGAGCCATGTCTGAAGACTGGTGATATGCGCCCTTTAGGCATATGTTGGGGGTTGGGAGGCAACAAGAGTTAATATAATATTTCAGGAGGCAGGGCCGCAATCAGGAATTATGGGGCCCCTTACACAGCTTCAGGCATGGGCCCCCTGGAGCCCCGGGGGGGGGGTGCTGCCGCCTGAAATTGAGAAGCGGGGGGGCTGCCGCAAATTGAGAAGCGGGGGGGGGGGCCTTTACAAAAAAATATATATAAAAAAAAGGGGGGATAGCCATCCGGGGCCTTGGGGACCTCTAAAAAGAAAATAAGAAACATATATTTTTTTTAAAAAGGGGGGTTGCCCTGTGGACCTCTGGGCCCTATATATATATATATATATATATATATATATATATACAAATTATTATTATTTTTTATAAAAAGAAATTACAAAAAATAGGGGCTCGCCATCCGGGCCCTTTAATTAAAAAAAAAGAAACCTCTGGGCCCTTTAATAAAAAATAAATAAAAACAAATATATGAAAAAATAAAATAAACATAAAAAAAGGGGGTAGTCATCTGGGGCCCTGGTGATCTCCGGACCCCTAAAAAAAATTTAAAAAAATTACCCTTTAATAAAAAATAAAATAAAAATAGATTAAAAAATATATTTTTTTTATAAAAAATAAATAAAAAAAGGGGGGGTTGCCATCTGGGGCCTCCGGGCCCCTGGGGACCTCCAGGTTCCTTACAGGTGTACTGCCTGTACCCCCCTTATGGCGGCCCTGTCAGGAGGTTCTACATATCTGTTTCCTATTCCCAAAGATTAGGGATGAGCCGAACACCCCCCAGTTCGGTTCGCATCAGAACATGGGAACAGGCAATACATTTGTTCGAACATCCGAACACAGTTAAAGTTTATGGGACTCAAACATGAAAAATCTAAAGTGCTAATTTTAAAGGCTTGTATGCAAGTTATTGTCATAAAAAGTGTTTGGTTCTGCCCCAGGGGAAATGTATTAATGCAAAAAAAGTTTTAAAAACTGCAGTTTTTTGGGGAGCAGTGATTTTAATAATGCTTAAAGTGAAACATTAAAAGTGAAATTGTCCTTTAAATTTCATACCTGGGGGGTGTGTACAGTATGGCTGTAAAGTAGCGCTTGTTTCCCATGCTTAGAACTGTCCCTGCACAAAATGTAATTTCTGAAGAAAAAAAAGTCAATTTAAAAGTACTCGCGACTATAATGAATTGTCGGCTCTCGGCAATACAGAGAAAAGTCATTAATGAAAAATAAATGAAAAAATGTGTGGGGGTCCCCCCAAATTCAATTACCAGGACCTTCAGGTCTGGTATGGATATTAAGGGGAACCCTGTGTCAAACAAAAAAAATTATGTGGGGTTCCCCCCAAATATCCATACCAGACCCTTTATCCTAGCACGCAACCTGGCAGGCCGCAGAAAAAAGGGGGGGATGAGAGAGTGGCCCCCCTCCTGAACTGTACCAGGCTACATGCCCTCAACATTGTACCCCTACCATTTCACAAAGAAAGTGTAAAAAAAAACACAGACACATTTGGGATAAGTCCCTTATTAAAAAAATAAAATAGAAAGATTCCAGCGGTGGTAATCCACTCTCGGTCTACACTCCAGCGCTGTCGGTATCCTGCGATGGATGATCTCCTCTCCAGACTCCAGCGATGATGTCCAGCACAGTGAGGAACAGCATCCTGTCTCCACCGGAGACACCCCGGGAAAATCATTGCAGCAGTCTGACAGGTCTCTTATATAGCTGCCCCCTCTGATGCAACGGGAAACCTGCATTACATCAGAGGGGGGCAGGGTCACCCGTCATGTCACTGGGGCCCGGGCTTTCCCTTGCGTCAGAGGGGGACAAGGTCACGTGACGGGTGGCCCCATCCTCAGCTACATAAGAGACCTGTCAGGCTGCCGCATAGTTATTCCCGGGGTGTATCCGGTGGAGTGTTGAAAAAGTTGTCTGTGCATTGTGTGACTATTTATAAAAAATGTAAAATGGAGTCCAGTTTCTGTAATGGCTTCTAAAAAGACACGTTGCTTTAGCTTGTCTAGTTCTATTGTTTGTTTTACTTCCTTAAATCAAACTTTGCTAAGAGTTGTAAAGTGGCACTGTGATTGGCAATAAAACTTTTTGCGTCATAAGCCACCAGTGATCTTTTAGCCATTGGAATTTTTCCTGTTGACTCTATAAAGAAGGTTACACACCTTGGGGCAGATCCACAAAAGGATTCCGCCGGCGTATCTATTGATACGCCGGCGTAATTTTAAAATTCCTGCGTTGTATCTTTGTTTTGTATCTACAAAACAAGATACAACGGCATCTCGGGTCGATCCGACAGGCATACGTCTTAGTACGCCGTCGGATCTTAAGTGCATTTTTTCCGCCGGCCGCTAGGTGGCGTTTCCGTCGAATTCCGCGTGGAGTATCCAAATTAGCTAGTTAGGGCGATCCATGAGCGTACGTCTGACCGGCGCATTTTTTTACGTCGTTTGCGTTCGGCTTTTTCCGGCGTATAGTTAAAGCTGCTATATGGAGGCGTACTCAATGTTAAGTATGGCCGTCGTTCCCGTGTACAATTTAGAATTTTTTATGTCGTTTGCGTAAGTCGTTCGCGAATAGGAATTTGCGTAGAATGACGTCACCGTCGTAAGCATTGGCTTGTTCCGGTTAAATTTCGAGCATGCGCACTGGGATACCCCCAGGGACGGCGCATGCGCAGTTAAAAAAAACGTTGTTTACGTCGGGTCACAACGTATTTACATAAAATACCATTACAACCATTTGAATTCCGCGCCCTTACACCGCCCAAGATACACTACGCCGCCGTAACTTACGGCGCAAATTCTTTGTGGATTCGAAATGAAAAAAATAGTAGTGTATCTTAGATACGCTGCGCCCGGCGTACAGCTGTGCCGCTGTACGAGGATCTGCCCCCTTGTGTCTGTATGTGACTTCTGCTTTCTTCTCAGCATGAAGATCTCATCCATCTGTACCGGTACATTTGAAATAAATTATCTTGCTCCTCGAACACTTGAAGTTTGACTGATCACAGGGGGAGAATTATCCTAACATTTTGGTCCTTCAAGCCGCAACCAATGCGTGAAGCCCGGGTTCAATGGTTCTGATCGATCAGAAATCGGTGAATATCGGATCTCAAAACTCACTGAGAAAATAAGTCCCCCCACTTAACATTAGTTGTCAAATAGGGGCCGATTGCTACCAGGACCCGGGTTCAACCATCTGGTTCCGAACCTGCCGTGATCCAGTCCTTCTAGTGTGTTTGGGAGGTAAGATACTTTAAGGCTGCTTTCACACTGAGGCGTGCAGCCGCGGTGACGGTATAGCCGTGCTATTTGTAGCGCGGCTATACCGTCGTATTTACCGCGATATTCGGGCGCTAGCGGTGAGGTTTTAACCCCCGCTAGTGGCCGAAAAAGGGTTAATAGCGCCCGCATTGCGAGCGGTATTACCGCGGTATTACCGCGCTTTCCCATTGATTTCAAAGGGAAGGCGCGGTATAGAAGCGGTGAACACACCGCTCCTATACCGTGGTAAAGATGCGGATAGCAGGACTTTAGGTGCGCTCCTGCTAGCGCACCGCTTCAATGTGAAAGCCTTCGGGCTTTCACATTGAACACTACAGGGCATGATTTTTCATGTGGTATAGCAGCGCTATTTTTAGCGCTGTACCGCATGAAAAACGCCCCAGTGTGTAAGGGGCCTAAATTAATTTTAATTTTTTTTTTCTCCATGTTTTTTTTTTTTTCTTTTTTCTGCTTGATTCTGGTTATGAGTTAGGGCCCTTTCACACTGGTGCGTTTTTGCCGCGTTCTTGCGGTAAAAATAGCGCTATTAGCCCATAAAACACTCCCCATGCCCCCTCAATTAAAATGAATTAAAAACCGCTGTAAAAACGCGGTAAAACAGAGTGTTAAAATCGCGGTAAAACACCACGATTTTACCACGTTTTTACTGCGTTTTTGATTCATTTCAATGGAGAGGGGCATGGGGGCGTTTTAATAGCGCTATTTTTACCGCGAAAACGCGGCAATAACGCACCATTATGAAAGGGCCCTTATAGTAACAGACATTGGGATGGATTGTATGAGATCTTAATAGTCCGATGTCACAGGCATTTGGGGCGTTGCCTGCATTAAAATGGACGTCGCCTGCTGTCCAGGACAGATACAAAAAAAAGATTTGAAGGGTATACCGAATGTCAAAGGTTGCGGACCCGACAATTTAAGCGCTAAAATTACTTTCATATTGGTGATCACTTCTTTTTCTATAATACCATCTACTTCTCTCATTTTCAAATGGCTAACTTTACGATTTTTTTTAAATTTTTTTTTAACAGTGCTGCATAGACGGTTTTAACAATTTTTTGATTTTCCCCATAGTGTGGGGTGTTTTGATATTTTTGATTTTCCTGTATTCTTATTGTTATCGTGGCCCAAGGATTGCTACCCCAGTGTTTTACAAATTATTGGAAAGCCCAATTAATGCTAACGACAGGGAACTTTCCTGTTGAGGCAGTTATATGTTTCACGTTTCTGCAATCTTGTGGTTAAGGCTCATCCCCCCCCCCCCCCCCCCCCCCCCCCTTTTCGGACATTTGTATTGTTAAGGACTTCCTTTTTTGTATGTGTGCACGCATAAATTCAGACCAGGTCATTTTTTTTCTCTTGTTTTTTTGTTTGTTTTGTCTGTTTTAAACAAACTGTGCTTCTAAAAAAAAAAGAGGGGGTGGTAATGGTATATAAGAAGGCCAGTATGGTGGCCTGAGTTTATGGGAGGAGCCCGGAGGGTATTTAAGCAGCCCACTCACACATGCTCTTTGTCAGTTCAGTGTGCGGTACTACACGTCACTGGGCCGACTCTTCCCAGCTCACCTCATGTCCGTGAGTCTGCTCTTCAATCGCATTCACTTTGCAGCTTCTCCCTTCATGGTCTTCGCCGGCGGTTCCCGCTTACTGTCGCAGGTAGGATTCAAACCTTTTCGTATCTTGTGCAATCTTGCAATTCGTTATGCTTCCTATCCTGCATCCCTTTTGGGAAAAAATCTGCCTCTGAGTTACTGTTGCTCATGTTCCAACATCATTCGGCTCAGGCGTAGTACATTTGTAACTTCCTTCTGCCAAACATATGATTCATTTGTAAATCCATTTGGAGATTAACATGTGTTTGTATGGGTTCTTTGGCAGATTGAGGTGGTAATTGGACTCACATGGTGCCTTGTCTGCACTTGATTAGCCTGGGGGGATGGGTGGTTGGTAGGTGTTCGGTTATAAAGCAAGGGGTAGCATACACTCTACAACCAATTCGTATCAGATTCGTTCCATACTCCATACTATCAATTCGTATCGGATTCATTTCATGCATTTTACAACCGTTTTGTATCAGATACATTGCATACTTTCTACCGTTGTCATTCATTGTTTCCCCCATGTCGTGTGTTTTAGTTCCCGCAGCGGAACTTACGAATTGCTTGTACACGGCTCTTCTCTCTCATTTATTTACCAAAGTTATTGCCTGTGTGTCATGCATGGCACCACACCACACTCTTGGGATGTGTTGCACATCCACTCCAGTCCAGTGATTCTTTCACGAAACGCGTCGGGCGGAGCGAGTAACGTGCGGATGCCATCCCCCTCATCGCTATACACGAGTGGCTTTGTTCCTGGATACGTCCGGCCGGCGTTACAGGCCAATGCTGTTTTTTATCGACTTAAATGTGAGTTGTATATATGCTACATTTTGGTTTAAAATAAATCACCCAGATTTTATGCTATGTAGAGCTCTGTTTCTGTTTTTTATACCCACCGCTCAGCCTGGTACGGTTCTAGTTCCAGTGGAGGAGTCACTACTCACTTAAAGCCTCATGGTTGAGTGATATGCTGATGGTGGTCCGGCAGGACCTTGATTTCTGGTAAGCAGCCGCATGATTGGTGGTGGATTCACGTTTGGTGTCTAATATCATCATCTCTGCAGTTCACACGGGTGTCTTTCCTGCCATTGGAATACTTTTGGACTTATCACTTTACCTCGATTTATTTCGGACTTTTATGGACTTTATTTATCACTCCAGCGGTTTGGTTCACTATTTTGGTTGTGGGTGCTCCGCGGTGTTGTGATGCTTATGGTAGCAGCAACCTTTTAGCATTGTGCCACCGGGAGTCCCATATACCCTCCCACGCAAGGTTAGGTGGTTTTTTGGCCCCCTCACTTTGTGTGATTAACACCCTTGTTAAGACCCTTGCAAACGCAATACCATCTCAGCAGCCCCACACTCATGGAGACTCTTGCAATCACACAAAATTGTCTCAGCTGCCTGACACCCTTGTTAAGACCCTTGCAAACGCAATACCGACTCAGCAGCCCCACACTCAGGGAGACTCTTGCAAGCACACAACATTGTCTCA
Organism: Rana temporaria; assembly: GCF_905171775.1. Taxonomy (NCBI): domain Eukaryota; kingdom Metazoa; phylum Chordata; class Amphibia; order Anura; family Ranidae; genus Rana; species Rana temporaria. The sequence continues at coordinate 89,644,097 of NC_053500.1, read as the reverse complement.
GCAGCCTGACACCCTTGTTAAGACCCTTGCAACACATGACCCTTAAAAAACGCCCCAAAAAAATAAGCAAAAAAAAAAGCAAAAAGAAATATAAAAAGTGCAAAAAAAAATTGTCACCACACAATCTCGGCCCAGCAACCTGACACCTGTTGAGACCATTGCAACCATGCAAAATCGTCTCAGCAGCCTCACACCATTGTTGAGACCCTTGCAAACGCAATACCGTCTCAGCAGCCCTACACTCATCAAGACTCCTGCAACCACGCAATACCATCTCAGTAGCCTCACACCATTGTTGAGACCCATGCAAACGCAATACCATCTCAGCAGCCCTACACTCATCAAGACCCTTGCAACCATGCAATACCATCTCAGCAGCCTCACACCATTGTTGACCCTTGCAAACGCAATACCGTCTCAGCAGCCCCACACTCATCGAGACCCTTGCAACCACGCAATACCATCTCGAGCAACCTCCCACCCGTCAAAGACCTTTTGTGACCATGCAGTCTTGCCCCAGCAGTCTGGCATTCATTGAGGCCCTTGCAGTCAGACAAATCGTCTTAGGCCTCAGGTACACTGCTGTTGGTAAATGGACGTTTAGGAACAGTTGGGTGTTTTTCAGCCACCCCTGATCTCTCCTCTATGTTATCTTATCAGTACATCTACACAGGATCATTTATAGTCGTTTCTAGGCGGTTGAGTTAGAAACCTCCCTGGAAAAAATAAATAAAAATGGGTGAAGACAGATGTTCAGAGGCATTCGAAACACCAATGCCTTTAATAGCTTGTAAACACTGCCAGATGCAGTAACTCATGTTCACCAGCATTTCATTCAGTCATTTTAATAAAAAAAAAAAGGGAATATTGTCTCAGCAACTTGGCACTTATTTGAGTCCCTTGCAAAATGTAATATTGACTCAGCTACCTCACACTCGTCTAGACCTTTGCAACCACACAATCTCGTCCCCGCAACCTGACACCCATTCAGACCTTTGCAGCCATACAAAGTCATCTTAGCAACCGGACACTCATTTGAGACCATTGCAAACGCAATGTCATCTCAGCAACCTGACACCCGTTCAGACCCTTGAAGCCATACAAAGTCGTCTCAGCGGCCTGACACTCATTTGAGACCATTGCAAAATGCAACATCGTCTCAGCAACCTCTCACTTGTTGAGACCAGTGCAACCACACAATGCCATCTCAAAACAAACCTCATAATCATCGAGACCTTTGCAACCAGCAATATCGTCTCAGCAAACCAGACTGAGACCCTTGCAACCACGCAATGTCGTCTCAAAACAAACCTTCATACTCAAGGCCCCTACAACCACACAATATCGTCCCAGCAACCTGACACCCTTGCAACCACACAATATTGTCTGCAGTAGTATAAAACACTTTGCAGCACGCACCTACGTGCAAAACCAAATACGAACTAAACTTGCAAACACACCTCAGTGACAAACAATCAGCCAAACAAACACAGTGGCACCCAGTTGGCCATTCATCCTCAGTGGCACGCGGGCCACAAATCTTTTCTCTGTCTTTTTCCCTGCGGTTAGTTCAGGTTTTCATCCAGCACCAGCGAGTGCACGTTGGCCTGCGAGTGCATGTATATCGTCTTGTTGAGCACCTGTGTATTGTCTTGATTTTCTCACACCAACACAAGATCCAGTCCAAGTTCTCAAACTAGACCAGGCATCAGTAGCAGACTTAGCTATGTGGGACAACTTCCCCACCTGATAGAACAGCATTTCAATCTTCATCCCAGCAGTGTCAGCCGAGCCACCAAAGGCTTTTGCGGCCATTTTTAGGCCGCCACTGGTTTGCCAAACCTTGGCCCCCAGAAATTCTCTTAAATTTTTGCTTCACCCAGTCTTCATCACGCCTTGTGCTGTACCACCATGGTGGCAGTTGCCCAGGTCTGGGACCACACTTGAACAGGACAGACACTGTTCTTCACCACAGACAATCAGGCCACAGCCAACATCATCAATTAAGGTAGATCTAAGTCACTTCCCATCACTTCCTGCGCAGGTTCGCGCAGCTGTCACTCCATCACCAGTTAATATCTTATGCAGACATATTCCAGGCAAATGCAAAAAGCAGCTGATGCGCTTTTCTATTCCAACCTTGGAATGGTTGTTTTTTCCAGCAAGAGCCTGGAGCCGACCCAACAACTGTCCTTGTCCCACCGTGGACATTGCTGACGATGGACTGAAGTCGCATCTCACCAACGCAACCCAGCTTATTAACCACTCCTTGGCACGCAACACACTGAAGGCCTATCGCTCTGCTTGGAACACTAACCGCTAATTTTTGGCCCCTTGCCCCGGAGCAGCAATAGGCAACGTTAGACATGTCCTAGCCTTCATATCGTATTGTCACACGCAGCTGACCCTTTCTCACAATACTATCACGCCATATCTAGATGGCGTCCAGCATTTCCTGTCCCTGCAGGACCCCAGTAAACCGTCAGTATTCTCGAGCCCATGCAGTCAAGTCCCTCCTACAGGGCATACAGAAGCACCAACCTGTAGTCAGTGGCAAGCGCCTACCTTTTAAGAGTGCCCTCTTTAGGGACATGTCTAAAATCCTTACTGGTTCCCCGTTTAGGGCTTTGCCCAGACTAGTCATGCAACGAACCAGCCCCGGTGGTTTACATCAACCTGTTTCAGACTAACACCACCTGACGCCCAGTAACGGTGCACAACCTACTACTGCTCCATCTACCCAGCCAATCTGATGGTAGCTTGTTGCTACCCTTTCTAAACCAGCTCTGAGTGGCAGCCAGTGTCTCAAGCATGTCAGAATCCTCCTAAGTAACTTGGGCTTCAAACCCCAGTCAGTTCTCTGGACATTCTTTCCGAATTAGAGCAGCCTCAGCTGCCTCCCAACAGGGAGTCCCAGACCACGTAATCAAGATATCAGGCTGATGGAAGTTTTCTTGTTTTGTCACATACATCCCAAATCCTCAGGAAGAAATGGCACAAGCCTTTACCAAGCTGGCTCAATAAATGCAAGAAATCAATAAAAACTATTTCCCTATCTGAGTCTTTTGCCCCCTTTTCTTGGCATACTGACCAGACCACCAAGGCACACTTCAGGTCTATTTATGTTGTAAGTCTTGTTGCGTGTTTATGTGATCCACATCACTCTCGGTCAGAGGGTAACGACCATAAATAAGAAGGCCAGTATGGTGGCCTGAGTTTATGGGAGGAGCCCGGAGGGTATTTAAGCAGCCCACTCACACATGCTCTTTGTCAGTTTAGTGTGCGGTACTACACGTCACTGGGCCGACTCTTTCCAGCTCACCTCATGTCTGTGAGTCTGCTCATTCAATCGCATTCGACACCCTCCCACCCTTCCCTTTTTCAGGGCACTTCTCAGCATAACCTTCTTCAATTAACTACCCATTACTTACCTTGGGTATGCCCCCTTTTCTTGGCATACTGACCAGACCACCAAGGCACACTTCAGGTCTATTTATGTTGCAAGTCTTGTTGCGTGTTTATGTGATCCACATCACTCTCGGTCAGAGGGTAACGACCATAAATAATATATATATATATATATATATATATATATAGGTTTCCTGTTTGGGGAATTTAGACTTTGTTGTTTTATATAGATTTTTGGGGTTTTGAGATTAGAATTACCAGTCTTGTATTCTAAACTCAACACTGAAGCAAAAGAACAGAGCACCATGGGGAATAATTTCTGTAAAGGAGTGTATTGTGTGTGTTGCTGTTGTGTTCCTAATGCACCATTAGAAGGAGATAAGAAATGTATGCATAACAAAGACCCTAAATTTGTGAGATACTGTGCTAATTGGGAAAGAAAATTTGGTTTTAAGAATAATTTAACTGTAAAAGGTTGCCAGAATTTGGTGGATGAGCTTAAATTGTTAAGATCAGAGAAGGTGTGAGTTAGAAATGGTGGCATGCTGGCTTGAACATGCTAGAAGAACAAAAGAAAAATGCCAATCCCAACTTCCCCTAGTGGACAAAGAGGATGATTTCATTTGTAGCACCCACAGACCACCTCCTTATAATGGTCCTCCCCCTCAGGTGCAAGCCACTGCCCAGAGTACCACCCTCCCTGTGACATCCACCCTTGTCAGAGGAACCGCCTCTGAACAAGACCCTAACCCTACTTCCTTAAACTCTCCAGATAGCAGCATAATCTCGGAGTTGAACAGATCAATCCTTGAAACTTTAACTGATGCCATAACCTATGCACTAGGTGCCCCAGCAGGAGCGAAGAGATGAAGTAAATCTCCTATTAGGTATGGTGTAGATGATGGTGAAGTATACCCCTTGATAGAAGTCCCAAACCCCAGGGGAGGACAGGCTGACGGGTTGGGAGGACAGCATCCCCTGACAATGACTGTTTTCAGGCCATGGACTGAGAAGGACATACAAAAGGCTACAGAACACATAAAACATCCAAAATTAGGTCCAGCGGAATTTATTGAAAACATAGTTGGACGAGGTGGAGGTAGAGAGAGCCCCGAGGAGAGTACTGGGATCAGATTGGGCTTCCGTAAAGGGGGATTGGGACCCTTGCGGCCTAGCAGACGGACAGGGGCGAAGAGATCCATTACCTCCTGATAGCCCAGACTTAGGAAACAGGTTGACTGCATTACTAAATAGATGCCAGATTAGATGGCTACAACGGACTGATTGGCAGAAAATAAATATGACAGTACAAGAAGACAAGGAGAGTGTCAGTGACTACCTAAATAAACTACGAGAGGTTTTTAAAGTGTCCTCCGGGATCCCCGAAGCTGAGGATGTGTATAGTGCATATCAGCAATGGCAAAAAATTAGCTTTTGTAAATGGATTAAAACAGGATCATAAAGATTACATTGTTAAAAACATGGTTACTTACAGAACTGCATCAGTTTTAGATGTCTTACAATATGCTAAACATTCAGAGAAGTATCTGAAAACAATGGGAATTTTTTTTTGAAAGTAAAGGTTTTTGTGCAAAGTGTTGAAGGAGATGAGGATGTAGAGGAGTACACCACCGAGGCGGAAACAGAGGAGTCCCATAGAAGGAAGCAGAGGAGGGTATAGCCTCTGTAATAGATACATTTTTACAACAGGGGTGATTATTCTGTGTCCTGATAGCTCCTGTAACACCCCTCTTTGATATACCTCCACCAGGTTGCCCCAGAGCTATTGTGAGTCCCCCACCATCTTTTCAGAGGCAATGTCCTCAAACTTGGCTCAATTTGTGCCCCTAGGGGGAAGCCAGCTCCTCTTCTATGTAGACACTCTAGTGGCGTCTCCCTCAGAGGAGGTGTGTATGACTGGTACAATGGCTCTGTTGTATTTTATCCATGATCAAGGGCATAAGGTAAATAAAACTAAAACTCTAGTTTTGGCAACAGCAGGTCAAATACTTGGGGTATAATATCTCAAAAGAAGGTCGGCACCTGGATGAAGTGAGAATTCGAATTATCCTACAGGTGCAGAGACCAAAGACCAAACAAAACAAATTATGTATTTTTTGGGCATAAGGGATTTGTGTAGGGTTTGGATCCCCGTGTATTCAATATTGACTGCCCTGTTGGCCCATGCCTTACATGGTAACCCCATGGCCCCACAGGATGCTATAAAATGGAGTAAGGAAACAGGGATAGCCTTTACTGACCTAAAACAAGTCCTTTCTAGTTCATCAGTGCTAGCCTTAACGGACTATGACAAACCTTTCGAACAAACAGTAGATTTAAGGGAAGGTCACATGACATCAATACTTACACAGTCACATGGTGAGCGCCAGAGGCCAATTGCTTACTATTCTACAAAACTAGACAGTGTAACTAGAGCACTTTCACCCTGTGTACAGGCAGTGGTAGCTGCAGCCGAAGCAGTTAAGGCCTCAGCATCTATAGTACTATATCACCCACTGACACTCAAAGTACCTCATGCAGTATCTGTTATTCTTTTACAACAAAAGATATCACATTTGAGCCCAGCACGACACCTTTCCTGTATGACAATACTCTTGACAGAACCTCACTTAACAATACAGAGGTGTACTACATTAAATCCATCCACACTGCTACCCCTCCCTACTGATGGCCATAAACATAACTGTACTGCTGCCATCGCTGAAAAGGTACTGCCACAAAGTGAGTTGAAAGATGTACCGTTATCTAATCCTGACATGACGCTTTTTCTTGATGGCTCCAGTATAAAAAAAATCCAGATGGCACAAATGTAACCGGATACGCAGTAGTGACACAGGATAAAATCTTGGAAGCCAGGCCATTACCAAAACATTATTCAGCACAAGTAGCAGAACTTGTAGCACTGACAAGAGCATGCATAATTACAAAAGAAAAATCTGTAACCATATACACAGATAGTCAATATGCATTTTCAACTGTACATGTTTTTGCACAACAATGGAAAAACAGGGGGATGGTGACCTCTAGTGGTAAGCCAATTTCACACACGGACTTCATTGCAATACATTTACCAAAAGAGCTTGCAATATGCAAATGTCAAGCACACACAAAACATACCGACCCCATCTCGGAGGGAAACAAAAGGGCAGATGAAGCGGCTAAAATAGTGGCACAAGAAACACATCAAATAATGACAGAACTGGAAATCATAGAGATAGATCATACAGTCCTTACTGATGTGCAGCAGAATGCACCCCACGGGGAGAAACAATATTGGAAAACAAAAGGTTGCACAATGATAGATAACATTTACATATCACCTGAAGGAAAACCGGTATTGCCAAAATCCCTATTTAGGTATGCAGCAGTGTTGACACATGGAGTAACTCATGTGTCAAACAGGGGGATGACTGAGATGTTAAATAAGGTATGTACAGCTTATGGCTTCACAAACTACTACATTTTTTGTTCTCAATGCATTGAATTTTATTGAATTGGACAAATGTGGAAGGAATAAGGATTGCAGAGAGGTCTACCTGGACTCACCAGTCCCATTGCAAAAAGGTTTTACAGGCAGAGCAGGGTCAGTTGGCGGCAGAGCTCTCGTAAAGTCCGGCTACAAAGGGAGGTTCTGCACAAGGTGGGGCTTATCTCAAACCGGTGAAGAACTCCATTACATTACCCCCCAGGGCTCTGTAGCTGGTTAGGATGAAAGGGACAGTAATTATCTTGGGTCTACTGGTGACTCTAGGGGAGACATCCATACGGGGAGGCAGAAACTGGAAAGAGAAGGAACCTCTAGAATGGGCAAGTAGGGGCCCTTGCACTTAACCTTCATAGAAGGAGTATCTAGTACCATTTTAGTTGGCAGAGGATGCGATCAATTGCTGATAACATTAAAAGAACCTAAAAAAAAAAAGATCAACGGTTATATTCTATGGGAGCATGGGTGTCGGGAACAGATCCTTTAGGTACATTTTTCCTTGAGGTATTAACACCCAATAAAACCTAACAGTAGAAGATGCCATAGCTTTGGAGACGGGTTACCAAGAAAAAAATGAGTGGTTAGAAATGGTTGAGGTACACAGTTAAAACTCTAAAAAAGGAAAACTGTTTAGTTTGTGCTGGAGCTAGACCACATTTAGCAACGGTCCCTTTTCCTCTAGATTACAATACAGATGCAGAAGGTTTAAAATGTATGCTGCGGTTGTATAATAAGAGTTATAAACCAGAAACAAATTCTACCTGTCACACATTGAGTTTGTTGTTTCCCCCAGTGCAGAGACCTCAGATATCTTCAGCGGTTGCTACGTATACCGGGCAATTTTACTTGTTTTGCACTCCCAGGGAACAGTAGCGCGGTGGATCTTGGGTCACTACCTGATGACTGCTGTGCTAACAAGAAACATGGTGACTGGGTGGAACATGACATCCAGAGAGCTGATGTCTGGTGGATGTGTGGGGATAAGAAACTGCGAGCTAGGGTCCCGGCCAATGCCCGAGGGGATTGTGCTATGGTCCAGCTGGTTATGCCCCTGAGAATCCTGTCAGAACACCCGTGGACTAAGAGTTACCAACGGTATCGAAGGGACACCTCTCCCAAAGGGTCATTTGACTCCCATATCTACATAGATGAGATTGGAGTTCCTCAAGGGGTGCCGAATGAGTTTAAGGCCAGGAGTCAGGTAACGGCTGGGTTTGAGTCTCTTTTCTGGTGGGTGACTATAGATAAAAATGTTGACTGAATTAACTATATATACTATAACCAACGATTTGTAAACTATACCAGGGACGCTGTAAAAGGTCTAGCAGAACAGCTGGGCCCCACCTCTCTAATGGCATGGCAGAACCGAATGGCTTTAGATATGATCTTGGCTGAAAGAGGAGGGGTATGCAAAATTTTTGGTAGCATGTGTTGTACCTTTATCCCTAATAATATAGCTCCTGGAGGGACTGTGACTTTGGAAGGAAGGACTAACTGCTCTATCGAATGAATTAGCAGAAAATTCAGGTATTAATGATCCATTCACAAACTGGCATGAAGGATGGTTTGGTAAATGGACTGGACTCATAGCAACATGTTTGATCTCAATTGCTGTGGCTTTGGCCGTTCTGGTCACTTGCGGATGTTGCTGCATTCCCTGTGTTCGAGGACTTTCACAAAAAGTGATCGGAACTGCAATCTCAAGAACAATGTATCAAGCAGTGGCGGCTGGTGAAGTTTTATGATGGGGGGGCGCAATACCCCGCCCTTCCACATTTGGTCCCTCCCACTTCTCATAAGCCACACCCCTTATAGAATCCACCACTCCGTCCCCTGTATTCCACTTGCTTCCACTCAATGTCAGGAGTATACAGCTCAGCGTCACAGCACAGAGTATATAGCCCCAGCATCACAAATCATGGTATATAGCGCAGCCTTACAGATCGGTGCAAACAAACTAAAATATGACACTGTTAGTAATGAAGGACTCGAAATGGGCAGGAGATTAGACTGCGGACATACTGCACAAGATTACCAGAGACTGCGGACATACTGCACAGGATTACCAGAGACTGCGGACATACTGCACAGGATTACCAGAGACTGCGGACATACTGCACAAGATTACCAGAGACTGCGGACATACTGCACAAGATTACCAGAGACTGCGGACATACTGCACAGGATTACCAGAGACTGCGGACATATTGCACAAGATTACCAGAGACTGCGGTCATACTGCACAGGATTACCAGCGACTGCGGACATACTGCACAGGATTACCAGCGACTGCGGACATACTGCACAGGATTACCAGAGACTGTGGACATACTGCAGAAGATTACCAGAGACTGCGGACATACTGCAGGAGATTACCAGAGACTGCGGACATACTGCAGGAGATTACCAGAGACTGCGGACATACTGCAAAAGATTACCAGAGACTGCGGACATACAGCAGGAGATTACCAGAGACTGCGGACATACTGCAGGAGATTACCAGAGACTGCGGACATACTGCACGAGATTACCAGAGACTGCGGACATACTGCACAAGATTACCAGAGACTGCGGACATACTGCACAAGATTACCAGAGACTGCGGACATACTGCAGGAGATTACCAGAGACTGCGGACATACTACACAAGATTACCAGAGACTGCGGACATACTGCACAAGATTACCAGAGACTGCAGGAATTACTTGTCCTGCGACTTGGGACTTAAATGTTGCATGACAAGTCGTACCCCATGATTTCCAATGAGAACCGTTCATATCTGTGCGACTTCAAAGTAGTCCCTGCATTACTTTGGTCCCACTTTGATGCAACTTGAGGTCCATAGACCTCCAGAATACACAGGCATTGCTTTAAGTCACATCAGAATTGCAGTAGAATTGTGCAACTTTCAGACTGCATTAACCTGAAAGTCGCAAGATTCTGCCACAATTTTTTGGTGCGATTTTGCAGCGACTTGAAGCAATGCCTATGTATTCTGGAGGTCTATGGACCTCAAGTCACATCAAAGTGGGACAAAAGTAATGCAGGGACTACTTCAAAGTTGCACAGATATGAACAGTTCTCATTGGAAATCATCGGGTCCAACTTATCCTGCAACTTTCCAGTCCCAAGTCGCAGGACAATTTGCAAGCGGGGGGTGGGGTGGTGTTGACGGCCGATATTTTCCCTGCACATTAAGTATAAAAAAAGTTTTTTTTTTAATAACTGGGGGGGGGGGGGGTGGGGTGGTCTGGTGGGGTAGTGTTACCGCCCGCTATTTGTGCTGTAATGAATTTTTACATAGAAAAGAAATGTTGTTAATAAGTGGGTAAATGAATTATAAAAAAAAGATTTTTTTAATAACCGTTATTGGAAAAATCTTTTTTTTATAATTCATTTACCCATTTATTAACAACATTTATTTTCTATGTAAAAATTCATTACAGCACAAGTAACACTACAGCGGGCGGTAACACTACCCCACCAGACCACCCCCCCCCCCCCCCCAGTTATTAAAAAAAAAAACTTTTTTTATACTTAATGCTAAATTGAATCAAATATAAAAAATAAACTGTTAATAATCTTAATATATTTAACTAATATTAAATAAAAAAAAACATTGATTGGGGGGGGGGGGGGGGTTGTTGCCTGGCATTATTTTCGCTGAATATTAAATATTAAAAAATATTTTAAAAAAATATATAAAAAATAAATTGGATTAAGCAGGGGGGTGGAGGGTGGATGCCAGCCGCTGAATAAGAATTCTTAAAGGGACAGATTTAAAAAAAAAAAATTATTATTTTTTTTTTTTTTTTTTTACTGACTGTGTGATGGGGGGCGGCGCCCGGGCGCCCCTATGGACGGACCGCCACTGGTATCAAGCACTTCTTACCTCCGAGGAGACCTGTGTGGACGTTAAGTTCAACTTAATGACATATAGTCCGAAAGTGCATAAAACACAGGGACTATCATCGAAATGTGTTGAGATAAAATAGCCACACAAGAGAGGGAATGTTGGAAAAGTTTTCTATGTGCATTGTGTGACTATTTATAGAAATGTAAAATGGAGTCCATTTTTTATGCTTCTAAAAAGACACGTTGTTTTAGCTTGTCTAGTTTCTATTGTTTGTTTTACTTCCTTAAATCAAACTTTGCTAAGAGTTGTAAAGAGGCACTGTGATTGGCAATAAAACTTTTTGCGTCATGAGCCACCAGTGATCTTTTAGCCAATGGTATTTTTTCTGTTGACTCTATAAAGAAGGTTACACACCTTGGGCCAGATCCACATAGATCGAATTTCCCCCGTAATCTATGGCGGCGTAGTGTATCTCTGGCGGCGGAATTCAAATCGGCGATAAGGGGGCGTGATTCATTTAAATGAAGCGCGTCCCCGCGCCGAATGAACTGCGCATGCTCCGTTTCTAAATTTCCCGCTGTGCATTGCGCGAAATGACGTCGCAAGGACGTAATTTTTTAAACTTAGACGTGACTTGCGTCCATCCCGATTCACGGACGACTTATGCAAAAAAAAAGAAAAAATTCAAATTTATGAATTTTAAAAGTACTCCGGCTACGCGGGAACGACGGCAATACTTAACATGGCAAAGCTAACTACGCCGCAAAAAAGCAGCTTTAACTATACGCCGGAAAAAGCCGGCTAGAGACGACCTAAGAGAATGCGACGGCCGTGCATACGTTCGTGGATCGTCGGAAATAGCTAATTTGCATACCCGACACGGAAAACGACGCAAACTCCACCCAGCGGACGCCGAATGAATTTGCATCTACGATCCGAAGGCGTACGAAGCCATACGCCTGTCGGATCAAACCCAGATGCCGTCGTATCTTGGTTTGAGGATTCAAACTAAGGATACAATGCGGGAAATTTGAAAGTACGCCGGCATACTCTCACTGTGGATCTGGCCCCTTGTGTCTGTATGTGACTTCTGCTTTCTTCTCAGCATGAAGACCTCATCCATCTGTACTGGTACATTTGAAATAAATTATCTTGCTCCTCGAACACTTGAAGTTTGACTGATCACAAGGGGAGAATTATTCTAACAGGACATCATCGCTGGAGCCTGGAGAGGAGATCATCAATCGAAGAATACCTACAGCGCTGGAGTAGAGACCGAGAGAGGATTACCACCGCTGGAATCTTTTTTTTTTTTTTTTTTTCTTAATAAAGGACTTATCCCAACTGTGTCTGTTTTTTTTTTTTACACGTTCTTTGTGAAATGGTAGGGCTACAATGTACCCCTTACCAATTCACATAGGGGAGAACCGGGATCTGGGGGTCCCCTTTGTTAAAGGGGTCTTCCAGGTTCCGATAAGCCCCCCGCCCGCAGACCCCCACAACCACCGGGCAAGGGTTGTGGGGATGAAGTCCTTGTCCCCATCAACATGGTGACATGGTGCTTTGAGGGGTCACAGACCCCCAAAGCATCCGCCCCATGTTGAGGGCATGTGGCCTGATACGGTTCAGGATGGGGGTCGCTTCTCTTGTCCCCCCCCTCTTTTCCTGCGGCCTGCCAGGTTGCATGCTCAGATAAAGGGTCTGGTATGGATTTTTGGGGGGAACTCCACGCCATTTTTTTTTATTTGGCGTAGAGTTCCCCTTAAAATCCACACCAAGCCTGAAGGGCCTGGTAATTGAATTTAGGGGGACCCCCCACGCATTTTTTTTTTTTTTATCAATGACTTTTCTCTGTATTGCCGGGAGCCGACAATTCATTATAGCCGGAGTACTTTTAAAATACTTTTTTTCCCTTCAGAAGTTACATTTTGTCCAGGGACAGTTCTAAGCACGGGAAACAAGCGCTACTTTACAAGCATACTATACACACCCTTTTATTGTTTCACTTTAAGTATTATTAAAATGCCATTTTTAAAACCTTTTTTTGCATTGATACATGTCCCCTGGGGCAGGACCCGGGTCCCCAAACACTTTTTATGACAATAACTTGCATATAAGCCTTTAAAATTATCACTTTAGATTTCTCCCATAGACTTTTACAGGGTGTTCCGCGGCTTTTTCGAATTTGCCGCGAACACCCCAAATTGTTCGCTGTTCGACAAACGGGCAAACAGGTAATGTTCAAGTTGAATATGAATTAGACTCGAACTCGAACCTCATCCCTTTTTAAGATCATTTAGGCTGCTACTTGCAGTTCCATGGTTTTAAAGGGTACAGAGAAATTTGGCCCCAAGCAGGAATCGGCATAGCAGGGGGGCTGGCTCCTGTGTGTCTAGAACAATAAGATGAGAATCAGTGATTACCACTCTACAAGCAAACTTGAGGAAAACTGCCCTGTGAACACTCTGATTTGTCCAAAACCAAGTGGGTCTGGTAATGGGGGGGGTGTTTGGATAAGGTGTGACTAAAGTTTTTGTAAAAAGGGCTGGTGCAAACAGAGAGCTCTCTCTCGCTGCAGGCCTTTGCCATGAGGCTGTCTCTCTGCCATCTTGAGGCCTTGCTCTGACTGCTGGCTCGGGTCTAAACCATGCGGCCCAGAGCTCTGTCTCTTTGCCATCTTGAGCTCAGCCAACGAGGAGTCTGTATAGAGGAGGCAATAAGTATCTTTGATGATTGTTGTTATATGTTGTAGATATCTGCTGTTTAGTGTATGATATTCCTATTTTCTTGAGAAATAAATTAGATATTGTTTACTAAGCTTATGTGTCTGTCTTCATAGCTAACATTATATCACTAGGCCTAGCATACTCTCGATAGTCTATCAATTATAGGAATATACAATTAATACATACATGTAATAGTTATATAGGGTACCGTAGAGTGTATATATTATTGCAATTTTTACTTCAGGGGGTTAGCAAGATTGAAGGTTTTGTGCAGTGCACAGTGTGCCACATGTATACAACAATGGAGCAACAGCTCCAGGATGGATAACGCTGTGACAGATGTGAGCAGGTTGCCCTTCTGGAAGCTTGCATTACAAATTTGGAGTAGAAAATTGCAACACGGGCATAACTGACAACCTTAAATGAGGGTCCTCTGCTCGCTAAGCAGGTGGTCAGTGGGGTTAATGGAGAGGGTAGAGGGGTAAGTCAGGATCATAAAGTAGGAAGATGGGTTAATACAGTTAGAGGGAGTGGTAGGGGCTCACAGAAAAGGAAGGCCAGCCCTGGGTTACAGCACCCTAACAGATTCGGTAAGTTAGGTGAAGATGTGGGGTTATCAAACTCAGAGGTGGCAGTCCTGGATGTCATTACTCCCCCTAACAGCCGGGAGACCAGCCCATCTAGTAGGGGTGGTGAGTGGAGCGCAGGTAGGCCTAGACAGTTGGTGGTAATAGGGGATTATATCAGTAGGACTGATATAATCACCTTTTGTCACCAGGATCGCCTCAACTGAATGGTTTGTTGTCTCCCTGGTGCCAGGGTTCGGCATGTGGTGGATCGGTTGATAAATTACTGGGAGGGGCTGGGCATGACCCAGCTGTCTTGGTCCACGTTGGAACCAATGACAGAATATATGGAAGGTGGAAGCTCTTTAAGAACCAATTTAAAGAACTAGTTGAAGGGAAGGACCTTCAAAGAGATATTCTCTGAAATATTGTCTGTGCCAAGCGCAACACAGAAAAGGCAGGGGGTGATTAGAGAGCAGGGGTGCAACCTATATGCTAAAGATGGTTTGCACCTAAATGGAAGGGGGTCCACTGTGCTGGGGGAGAAGTTTATGAGAAGGCTGTAGGAGTATTTAAACTAGGATTGTGGGGAGGGTGATTTAGATTATAATGGGCAGGACAGGGCAGTCAGGGGTCATCCCCTATTGGTGTGTGTAATGGGGAAAGATGGGGGAGGGCTATGGCAAATGATATGACGGTTCCTATGTTATAAACAACCATTGGAGCTGGTACTATTTGTACTAAAATAAAAAATATGCAACATACGTTTGCAAAATGTGACAATGAATTAAAGTGTTTGTTCACCAATGTCAGAAGTCTGCCTAGCAAAATAGGTGCATTGGAAGCTCTGGTGCACAAGGAGAACTATGATCTAATTGGTATTGCTAAATCTTGGCTTCATTCTTCTCATGACTGGGCTATTAATATTCCTGGCTCTGCTCTCTTTCGGAAAGACAGGGTAAAAAGGAGGAGTGATGGTGTCTGTCTCTATGTGAGAAGTGATCTCAAAGTGAGTGTGAAAGAGGACCTAGTTGATGGAGAGTGATGAGTGTGAAGCATTATGGGTGGAACTGTACATGGGTGTGCTTACTACAAAAATTGTCATTGGAGTTTGTTATAGACCTCCCAGTGTTAGTGAGAAGGTGGAGACTCAGCTCCTTGCACAGATGGAAAGGGCTGCAAGGGCTGGGACAGTGATAATAATGGGGGATTTAAACTACCCTGAAATTTACTGGAGTAATGGCACTGCTGGGACAGTTAAAGGGCAAAAATGTATAAACCTATTACAAGACAATTTTATGGTCCAATTTATTGAGGCCCCAACTTGGACGCTCTCAAACCATGCAGATCTTATTACCAATATTCATATAAAAGAGCATCTGGGTAGCAGTGACCATAACATGATTTCATTTAATGTTAGCTTTAACTCATACGGTTAAGATAAAAACACTTAAAGCGGAGGTCCACCCGAAAAAAATACATAAAAAGGCTCTTTAAAATACATAAAAAAAATAATAACATTTTACTTACCAGAAATGGTTGTTTCTAGGCAGTCTTCCTAATCTGCCACTTCCTATACCGCGGATAACTTCTTTCTCGTCCTCCCCGTGTTGTCTTCTGGGGAATGGGGCGTGCTGTCTTCTGGCACCTGTGTGTATCCCAGAAGACAGCCGGCCATTCACAAAGCCCCTTAGTTCGAATGGCAGTATCGGCACCCGATCCGATGGACAGATTGGCCTCGAACTGCCGACATCCCAGGCTTCATGGACAGGAAAGTGTGCTTTTTCAAAGTCAGGAGCTACAGTGTTTGTAGCTACTGACTTTTTAAAAAAAAATCAGCTGGAGCACCGCTTTAACTTTTAGAGAGCACATTTTCCAAGGATATGTTGGCATCAATGGACACAGATGTATGAACTCACTAAAAAGTTTATTCCCATGGGCAATACATTTAAAAGGCTAACAGTAAAACCTATGTGGCTCACAGCCAAAGTTAAAATGGCTATAAATAATAAGAAAAGAGTAGGGATGAGCCGAACACCCCCTGGTTCGGTTCGCAGCAGAACATGCGAATAGACAAAAAGGCTTATATGTAAGTTATTGCCATAAAAAGTGTTTGGGGCTCGGGTCCTGCCTCAGGGGACATGTATCAATGCAATTTTTTTTTTTTTAAATTGCAGTTTTTTCGGGAGCAGTGATTTTAATAATGCTTAAAGTGAAACAAATTGTATTTCGACATGCAAAGTCAATCCGTGACAAGCTTGTCAAAAGCCACTATACCAAACCTGATGAAAACCCAGCAACACTGCCACTAGGAACTTCCCGATGTGGGAATTGTTCCTTCTGTAAATGGGTTCTACCCTGTAAGACTACTTACTACCCTCCTCAATGGTGAACTGTTCTCACCTACATTTTCTGCCAGGGCCTAGTATACCTTATGGTGTGTAAATGCGGGGTTTTTTATGTGGGCAAAACGGTCAGGGAACTAAGACAAAGGATTAACGACTGTATCTACTATTCGGGAAATGGCAAAATGCTGAAACGCATTAGTAGACATCTAGATCTATACCATCGTTTTGACACATCTTGTGCCTCCTTTGTTGTCCTGGCCGTTGTCCCCAAAAACCAGAGAGGAGGAGAGTGGGACAAGATTGTCCTGCAGAAGGAGACGACCTGGATCGAAAGATTAAAAGCTACTCAATTCACTGGACTTAACAAAACCCAATCCTATAAACCTTTTCTCTAAATAAAATGTTCTTCTACTTTATCTTCACTCACGAGTATTATCATGATTAATATTAATAATATAAAAATCAAAAAATTTAACAAAGAAACAGGCAATCACTATGATTTCCCCTAGCAACACTGTATTATCTCACTTATAACTAATGATAACTATATAAAAGTGTTCAAACACATGATTTCACAATTTAATTATTTTTTTTTCTTCACTTTCCATATTTTTTTCTTTTAGACACTCCTTCTGATAATAACACTTTTTTATCTATTTTGTATTACTAGCACTTCTGTGCTATTATCCTTTAGTGCTCACAGGGCCGGCCTTTGGGGTGTGCGAGCCGTGCGACCACACAGAGAGCCCTGGGCAACAGGGGCGCCGTGTGGCCATCACAGCTCGCAGCAAGCTCCGCCACCAGCACAGCGCCGGCCGCGAGTGGGAGAGATCAACGGGGGATCGGAGCTCACTGAGAGCTCCAGAGAGAGAGATGAGCTGGGCGTATCACAGCCAGCTCTGACATATCTCCCCTCCCCTTGCTGCCCGCACAGCCAGTTAGAGGAAAGGAGCTGCTTTTACTCCTCCCCCTCCTCTCTTCCTCTCCTTCGTGTCTACCCCACTCTCCCTGACAGACACTGTTCTGCTGCCTAAGGGATGTGGGCGGGAATTTTCAAGCACAGCAAAGTGCAAACAGAAAGGAAAGATGGAGTCTGATATCGATCCATCCATCCAGTCAGTCCCTCCTGCCTCTGAGTGAGTACACTGTACACTGATGTACCCTTCATTCCCTTCTCTCTCTCTCTCTCTCTCTCTCTTCACCTTTCTTTCTCTCTTGCTATTATCTATCTATCTCTATCTATCTATCTTTGTTTCTATCTATCTATCTTTGTTTCTATCTATCTATCTATCTATCTATCTATCTATCTATCTATCTATCTATCTATCTATCTTCCTTCGTTTCTATCTATCTATCTATCTATCTATCTTTCTTCCTTCTATCTATCTATTTTTCTTCCTCTCTCTCTCCCTTTATCTATCTATTTTTTTCTTTATTCCTTCATTTTCTTTCTTTCTTCTTTCTTTCTTTCTTTCTTTCTTTCTTTCTTTCTTTCTTTCTTTCTTTCTTTCTTTCTTTCTCAATTTGTTTTATCTATCTACCTTCTTGTGTATCTATCTATTATCTATCTTCCTATGTTTCTTTCTATCCATCTTTCTTCCTTCCTTCTATCTATTTTTCTTTCTTTCCCTTTATCTATCTATTTTTTGTTTTATTTATTTCTTCCTTCATCCTCCCTTCCTTCCTTCCTTTCTTTCTTTCTTTCTCAATTTGTTTTATCTATCTATCTATCTATCTATCTATCTATCTATCTATCTATCTATCTATCTATCTATCTTCCTTTGTTTCTCTATCTATCTATCTATCTATCTATCTATCTATCTTCCTTTGTTTCTATCTATCTTCCTTTGTTTCTTTCTATCTATCTTCCTTTGTTTATTTCTATCTATCTTCCTTTGTTTATTTCTATCTATCTTCCTTTGTTTATTTCTATCTATCTTCCTTTGTTTCCTTTGTTTCTATCTATCTATCTATCTATCTATCTATCTATCTTCCTTTGTTTCTATCTATCGATCTAGTATCTATGGGCCAGATTCACGTAGGGGAGCGGCGGCGTAACATATCGTAGATACGTTACACCGCCGCAAGTTTTCATCGCAAGTGCCTGATTCACAGAGCACTTGCGATGAAAACTACGCCCGCGGCCTCTGGCGCAAGGCGGGCCAATTTAAATGGGCGTGTGCCATTTAAATTAGGCGCGCTCCCGCGCCGGACCTACCGTGCATGCTCCGTTTCCGGACTCCCGCCGTGCTTTGTGCGAACGGCGGCGCGCGTAGCGTAATTCCGTGTTCCCGGACGGCTTATGCAAACGACGTTATTTTTTACATTTCGACGCGGGAACGACGGCCATACTTTATACAGCAATACGATTGCTGTGTAAAGTTAAGGCACCTAAAACGACGACTAACTTTGCGACGGGAAACTAGACTAGCGGCGATGTAGCGAACGCGAAAAACCGTCGGGAATCGCCGTAACTCCTAATTTGCATACTCGACGCTGGTTTATGACGCAAACTCCCCCCAGCGGCGGCCAGGGTATTGCATCTTAAGATCCGACAGTGTAAAACAATTACACCTGTCGGATATTATGGCTATCTATGCGTAACTGATTCCATGAAACAGGGATACGACGGCGTATCAGGAGAAACGCCGTCGTATCCCTTTTGTGAATCTGGCCCTATCTTCCTTTGTTTCTTTCTATCTATCTTTCTTCCTTCCTTCTATCTATCTATCCATCTTCTATCTATTTTTCTTTCTCTCTCCCTTTATCTATCTATTTTTTTTGTATTTCTTATTTTCTTCATCCTCCCTTCCTTTCTTTCTTTTATCTATCTATCTATCTATCTATCTTCCTTTGTTTCTTTCTATCTATCTTTATTCCTTCCTTCTATCTATCTATCTATCTTTCTCTCTCCCTTTATCCAGGGCCGGACTGGGAATAAAAACCAGCCCTGGAAATAATTTCATACCAGCACCATAACATTATTATACCAGCGTAACAGCATAACGTCATTATTTGCAGGGAAAACCATGCATTTTAAAACTGATTTGAAGAGCGTATTATATATAGATACGACTGATATAAAAGCACATAGGTCTCAGAGACTGCAGACATGATATAAGAAAAGATGGTCAGAGGTTGCGGACATGATACAAGAGATGGTTAGAGGCTGCGGGCATAGTACAGGAGATGTCGGAGGCTGCGGGCATGGTACAGGAGATGTCGGAGGCTGCGGGCATGGTACAGGAGATATCAGAGGCTGCAGGCATGGTACAGGAGATGTCGGAGGCTGCGGGCATGTTACAGGAGATCAATGCAGCCTCACCAGTGCCCATCAATGCAGCCTTACTGTGCCCACCATTGCAGCCTTACTGTGCCCACCATTGCAGCCTTACTGTGCCCACCACTGCAGCCTTACTGTGCCCACCATTGCAGTCTCACTTTACCCATCAATGCAGTCTCACAGTGCCCATCATTGCAGCCTCACTATGCCCATCATTGTAGCCTCACTATGCCCATCATAGCAGCCCCACAGTGCCCAGAATTGCAGCCTCACCATGTCCATCATTGCAGCAAATAAAATTGGCAAAAAAAAAAAAAATATCCCATAGTTTGTAGACACTATAACTTATGCGCAAACCAATCAATTTATGCTTTTTGGAAACAGTCGCACGATCGCTCAATTCCATTTTCTCCATCAGTTCATTCCCCAGTAATTACCTTTTTTATCACCTGAACGCATCCGCTTGTCAGAGCACCAGCAAAACCCCACCCCCTTCCTCCAAACAGACTTGCCCACCTATGTGTCTACACAGCCACCTTCACCTGCTTCCCATCACTGGAGCGCCCCCATAGGCAGTGGCGGTGCTGCGCATGAATTGTATAATAATTGTCCTGTCTGCCCTCATTGGTGTAAAGTGCTGCGCAAACTGTTGATGAAATTATAAATCCTGTACAGTAAATAAATTGATTGTTTATTAGGCCCCATTCACACGAGGCGGACTCCGTCACACTCCGTCGCAACGGAGTCCGCCTGCTCCCGCCAAGTCAGCGGGAGATCAGTCTGCAGATCTCCGCTGAGCCGACGGATGACAAGCTCCTCTCTGCTCACTGAGCGGGGAGGGGCTTGTCGGGCACCGCTTTGTCCTATGGAGCGATCTGATGAAAATGGACAGCATGTCCGTTTTCATCAGATCTTACCCGATCTGCATGGACGGATGGGGACGTGCTCCCCATACATCTGTTTTAAGCAGATCGGATAGGGTCGGATGTCAGCGGACATGTCTCTGCTGACATCCGACGCTCCATAGGGATGCATGGAGCGGCCGTTCAGGTCCTCCGTCAAAACTGACAGGCGGACCTGAACAGTCTGTCCGTGTGAATGAGGCCTTATAGTGTGTGTGCGGACACCCCAAGTTCCTTTCATCCGTGTACTACACAGAGGCCTCGTACACACGACAGAGTTTCTCGGCAGAATTCGTCGAGAAACTCGGTGAGAGCCGGATTCTGTCGAGAAACTCTGTCGTGTGTACACTTTCGGCCCGATGGAGCCGCCGAGGAACTCGTCGAGCAAATAGAGAGCAGGTTCTCTATTTTCTCGACGGGAGTGTATTTTGGATCGACGAGTTCTTCGTCGGGCTGTTTTATCAACGAGAAACTCGGTCGTGTGTATGCTAAGAAACCTGTGAAAAACTTAGACACTGGAGAACACCATCGGTAAAAGTAGCGTTTGGAATGGAGATAGCACATTCGTCCCGCTTCCAACATTATTGCATCGTTTATTTGCAGCGCTTTACCCAATTTTTTGTAAGGGCACAAAACAGCAATATTCTTTTTTGCTTTTGTTAGGATATTCACACAGAGTTCTGTAAAATTTTGTGGAACCTTTTTCTTACTGATCTCAATAATATTTTCAGAAAAAAATGTCACCTTATTTTGGTCCTGTGTTTTAAATCCTGCTCTTAATATTCCCCTTAATTTTTAATTTAGCAAAAATGCAAATCCTCTTATTTTTTGGAATGTCAAGTTCCCCCCATTGAAACCTTATTGCTTTGTCTTATCTCATCTGTCCCTTTCAAATTACACCTTATATCCCATTTTATTTTAAACATAACCTGCCTTCTCACAAGCTAAATTTTAAAGCAAAAAAAAAACAAGGACAAGTATGAACTGTAAAATCAAAATTTACCATTTATTTTGGTTAAAAAAATAAAGTAACTAAGCAAAAGTCAGCACTGGAGAGCTTGCTGCCATTTGTGCACAGCCAGGTGTGGCCTGATGTGACTGGTGAGCAGTTGGAGGCCAAAATGGGGACTTGAGAGGTTCATTCAGGAAGGAACGCATCAAGGTCTTGGACTCCCCGAGGTCACAAACTGGAGCAGGGCAGGCATATGTCACCAGGTTGTGGTACTATAGCAGCCTGAACTCTGGTACACCACATGGAAGTAAGGGAGTCACTTTCTTGTTTTCTTCAAGGCCTTCCTTGGTGGCTTCCCTGCAGCCTGCTCTTTGACCTTCTCTGCAGCCTTCTCAGCAGCCTTCCTCTTCTGCCTGGCTGGAGGTGGTGCCACAGGGGTAGTACTCATGCCAGGAGGAGGAGTAGACGAAGGTGGTGGAGGAGGAGTAGATGAAGGTGGTGGAGGAGGAGGTGGAGGAGGAGGAGGTGGAGCAGTAGAAGGAGGAGGAGCAGTAGAAGGAGGTGGAGCAGTAGAAGGAGGAGGAGTAGTAGAAGGAGCAGTAGAAGGAGGTGGAGCAGTAGAAGAAGGAGGAGCAGTAGAAGGAGGAGGAGTAGTAGAAGGAGGTGGAGCAGTAGAAGGAGGAGGAGCAGTAGAAGGAGGAGGAGCAGTAGAAGGAGGTGGAGCAGTAGAAGAAGCAGTAGAAGAAGGTGGAGTAGGAGTAGTAGAAGAAGAAGAATGTTGAGAAGGAGCAGGAGAAGAAGAGGAAGAAGAATGTTGAGAAGGAGCAGGAGAAGAAGAGGAAGAAGAATGTTGAGAAGGAGCAGGAGAAGAAGAGGAAGAAGAATGTTGAGAAGGAGCATGAGAAGAAGAAGGTGGAGGAGGTTGGGAGTTATCTGGTGTCTGAGGATGGGCATGTCTGCAAATGACAGTGTCCTCCGTGAGAAGACCCCTCACCCCCTGATTTGCTAGGGTGATGAGGAGTCCCTCAAAGAGTAATCGCTGGTCCACTGTCATGTCTGCCATTTTTGCCAAAACAACAGTCACAAATCCCTCCTGAGCAGTGGGAGGCTGCTGAAGGGTTGCATGGGCGTCCCGAATGAGGGCCAATGAGGCGTCACGCACCCTCGTATCCCTCACCTGCCTTCTCGGACGCAGGTGAAGAGGAGGCACCTGACACCTGGTACTTCGCCCAGCCACCTCGTCCAAGCCACTTGGGCCTGCCACCTCGTTCAAGCCACTTGGGCCTGCCACCTCGTCCAAGTTACTTGGGCCTGCAGCCTCCTCCAAGCCACTCACCCTGCCCTCCTCCTGCCTGGCATTTTTCCGATCCTCCTGCTGGCTGGTCTCGTCCTGTGTATGGAAAAAAAGTACAGTTTTACTTTCTTTTTTAAAAATAAGACTCAATTTTCAGCTCCTGACTGTTGCATATTTTTTTTTCACGACTTAGCTAAGCCAATCATTGTGACCCATGTTTTTTTGGGAATCACACAAAAAATCATTCCTGGCCAATACTGACAAATGATCTGTATAACACTTTTATCTCTACCTTTTTTTGACCTTTAACATCTTAATTTACATCTCTTTAACAACATTTAAACACCACACATTTGCACATTGAAAGTACTATACCTGGCTCCAGCTGGGCAAATCCGGATCTTCATCCAGGATGGAAGGCTGCTGAGAGGGTTCATCTGCAGAGGGAGCAGCAGGTTGGCTGGAGGGAAGGCTGGACCTTCTGTTTCTTCTGGGGGCAAGGCTAGAAAGTGACTCCCTTACCTCCAGGTGTTCATCCAGGAAGCTCAGTTTACTATAGTACCACAACTTTGGTACATATACCTGCCTTGCTCCAGCTCCAGACCTCATCGAAGCCAAGACCCTGTTGCGTGCCTTCCTGTAGGTGCCTCTCAAGGTCCCAATTTTGACCTCCAACTGGTCAGTCGTCACATCAAACCCCACCTGTCTCCGCACAAGTGGGAGCAGGCTCTCCAGTGCTGTTTTCCGCAAGTCTTTGTTGCGGGATATGGGGTCTTTGGTGGCCCACAGAACTGGAAGTTCTCTCCACCGGTCAATAA
This sequence comes from Rana temporaria, assembly GCF_905171775.1. Lineage (NCBI taxonomy): Eukaryota > Metazoa > Chordata > Amphibia > Anura > Ranidae > Rana > Rana temporaria. Next base: position 89,620,439 of record NC_053500.1, on the reverse strand, counting down.
AGATCTCCAAAAACTCGGGTTTGTTGAACTGGTTCATCTTTTCCTGTCCAAAACCAAGGAGAAATAAATATTGTCAATCCACAGTCTATAAAGTCAAGTACTCTTTATCACCAGCTAGCCCTTAAATGTCTGTCTTTCCTGAATAGGCCACTGCTGTCCCAAGTTCTAAGCATACCTACACGTTTGTCGTTCAAACGTCTTTCTTCCGCACCCCGGTCAGACGGACGCCACGTGTGTTGGAGCTTTATATACACTCCGCACACGTCGTCCGCCCATGCTTAAATAATTAGATGTTTCCCCCCGCCCCTTATCTTTCGTCGCGCAATCGACGAGAAGGAATTATCTGAGCAGGAGTTTGATACTCGGTCACGTTAGAAAAGCATTACGCTCAAGTTTACTCATGAATTCAAACGACAAGATTCTTCATGCCAAAAATGACCCCTTTGATGGTCAAAGAACGACATTGCCCACACAACATAGTTTTGGCAAAATGTTCGAGGAAACCGCGGTTACGTACAGCACGGCACTAGAAAGGGCCATTTGCATGTCAGATCTTGGCTGACTTAAATCTAAAGTTATGTTTATTGCTTCTTTCTGCTAGGTTAACACCATATCTAGGTGACAAACTCAAACGTTCAAAAACAAGTTACGTACCGTCGTCTGACACGATCTTCTAAAGATTGGGAACGCCGCCTTCACTCACGTGGTTTCCCTTTATACACGCTCATGCGTGACGCTCCGCCCGTATCCACACCCCTGACGTTCTTTCTCGTGATTTCACCGCCCCTTCTCTATCGTCACACCCACATGAACAAGATGGCAGCAGCAGCACCCCAGCCCTCCAACATGCCTGCCCCACAACAAGAGAGAGCCCACAGATCCGCTGGCCCATCCAGGAGAAGGACCTTTAAAGCCACCAACATGAGCTTTATGGAGATGGTGGAGATGGCTCAGATCCTCCGAGAGGAGGATTATGATTGCAAACACGGGCCATATGAACATCCCAACAAATTAAAGGCCCTAATTATGTTCAAGGTTGAAAGGCGACTGTACCACAAGTTTGGGGTCACAAGGTCACGCAAGCAACTCCGTAAGCGATGGTCGGACGTGAAGCTGCGGGAGCCAGAGACCATGAAACTAATCAGAAAAGAAATTAGAAGAAGTAAGTAATTTTGATGTGTAATCCTGTCTTGTGTTTGCTATTTGCGCCATGTGCTTTTTCTTTAAGGTTGTACTGTATGTATTTCATGTTTGTGGGCCCAAATATTTGTCGGAAAAGTCGACGTTCATTTAGAACGACGACTCGTACGACCAAAGATTGTGCCCACAAACATGAAATTTTAGCATTTTTTATGGGGGGGGGGGGGGTGAGATCCATTGTGGAATTAATGTCAATGGCCCAGATTCAAGAAGCACTTGCGCCCGCGCAACCATAGGTTGCGCGGCGCAAGTGCTTACTTGCTCCGGTGTAACGAGTGCTCCTGATTCAGGAACCTCGTTACACCGACTGCAGCCTAAGATATGACAGGCATAAGCCTCCTTATGCCTTCATATCTTTGGCTGCATTCTTGCGTTGGCCGCTAGGGGGCGCGGCCATTGCGATCTGTGTATAGTATGCAAATTGCATACTAACACCGATTCACAAAAGTTGCGCGGGCCCTGCTTGGTTTGCTTCCATGTTGAAAAATAAACCAAAGGTACAACGAGTTTATTCATCTTTGGCAATGCCTACAATCCTGCGTCCTGCTTAGAGTGGATTTAAAAACCAACAATAGTCCCCGTAATTAGTTGAAGAATGATTCATATTCCTCTTTCAGGCCTACAATCTTTTGAAATAATGTTTAAAACACCTTTTCTTCATTCTTGTAGGGCGACATGAAGCAGAGAACCAGGAAGCACCGATCCAAGGCCCACCCCCGCGGGATGAGTCTGCCACCACATCCGGTAAGAAAATATCATCTAACCCAGCTTCAGGTAATCTAGATGTAGGTCTGCCTAATTGTAATAAATGCTTTTGTCCCACATTTCAGGAGCTGGTGGTGGCTTGGACACGCATACTGCCCAGATGATAATTTCAGAAATCTTGGCGTGCAGGGAAGAAGTGGAGGAAATAAATCAGGCCAGCCGAGAAATTGTACAAAGGACAAGGAGGGTGGAAAATAAATTACGCAATCTAATAGATGTTTTGGGTAGAGTTTAAAACTACCAAAAAAAAAAAAAAAAACTAACAAAATAAGATTGGTGCTTTATTGGGGAATAAAAAAAAAAAAAAAAAAAATAACAAAATAAGATTGGTGCTTTATTGGGGAATCAAAAAAAAAACAAAAAAATAACAAAATAAGATTGGTGCTTTATTGGGGAATCAAAAAAATAACAAAATAAGATTGGTGCTTTATTGGGGAATAAAAAAAAAACAAAAAAATAACAAAACAAGATTGGTGCTTTATTGGGGAATCAAAAAAAATACCTAACAAAAATAAATAAATGTGATTTTTGGATGTTTATACTAAAAAAAATACCTTAAAAAAAAGGTGTTTTTTGGATGTTTCTAATAAAAAAAAATAAAAAAAAAACAGACATATGTGATTTTTGGATGTTTCTAATAAAAAAAAAACAAAAAAATAAGAAAAATTCGATTTTTGGATGTTTATAATAAAAAAAAATACCAAAAAAATAAGAAAAATTAGATTTTTGGATGTCTATAATAATAAAAAAAAAAAATACAAAAATGTGATTTTTGAATGTTTATATTAAAAAAAAAAAAAAAAAAAAAATATATATATATTTTTGGACACACAAAAAACCCCAAAAATATACATCTGTGATATTTTGTGTCTAAAAAAGCTGATTATGTAAAAAAATAAAGAGATTTTGAAATTGCAAAAAGTGTGTGGGGTTTTGCTTAAAATGCGTCTAAGTTTAGGTGTGTTTTGTTTTGGGGTCACCTGGGAAATGTTTGCTAGTTGATAAGGAAAATACACTTGACACTACATGTAGAACAATAGTTACAATTAGTAAACAACTACAAGCAACACAAGCAAGACATAACAAGTTTTTGAAAAAGATTGGTATTTATTTTTTCTAAAGTAGAAATTACGGCAAATTGCCTTGAGATGGTATTGCCCCACTACCCAAGAAATAGTCCATGTATTTGTCCCGCACTTCACGGGCACTCTGGGGGGGGGCAGTCCTGTGTGGCCGGCTTCAAGGCCCGGCAAAGTTTCTGCTGGAGACAAAAGTTGTGCCTCGGGCCCAACCAGGGACAGATAAGTAGGAGATTGTCTCCGCAAATAATTGTGTAGGATGCAGCATGCAAAAATTATTGTATTCCACTTATATTCCGCCATATGTAGAGAAAGGCGGAACCGGCTGGCCATGATGCCGAAGGCGTTCTCAACCACTCTGCGGGCTCGGCCCAGCCTGAAATTAAAGACACTCCTCTCTGGGGTGAGGGTGCGCTGAGGGTATGGCCTCATAAGATGGGGTCCCAGGGCAAACGCTTCATCAGCCAGGAAAACAAATGGCAGGCCTTCTACATTCTGGTCATCCGGTGGCAATGACAGATCATCATCCTGAAGGCGAAGCGCAAACTCCGTCTGCCTGAAGGCTCCCCCATCCGATATCCGTCCGTTCATCCCAACATCCACAAAAAGGAATTCGTACTGTGCTGACACCACCGCCATCAGCACAATACTGTTGAACCCCTTATAGTTAAAGAACTGGGATCCCGAACAGAGTGGAGGCACGATGCGGACGTGCTTCCCGTCGATGGCTCCCCCGCAGTTGGGGAAGTTCCAACGGGTCTGGAAGTCCAAAGCCACAGTCTGCCACTCCTGTGGTGTGGACGGAAGCTGGGGAAGAAAAAATCAAAAAATTAGCCACATAACCTTGCAAGCAGATTAGACAAAGACATTATAAGCATTCTAACATTTCTGTGAAGTAGCATATTATATCTAAATATATTTAGACAATTAGCACATTAAACACCCCCTCTGATGGGCCAGTGCCCAAGTTTGGGGGAGGGCTAGATGAGTTTGGGAGTCAAAAAAAAAAAATTAGGATTATTGGTGAACATAGACTTTACAACACATTTTGGAGGGGAGGGCTAGATGAGTTTGGGAGTCCAAAACTCAAACAAAAATATATATTTAATATTGGTGAACATAGACTTTACAACACATTTTGGAGGGGAGGGCTAGATGAGTTTGGGAGTCCAAAACTCAAACAAAAATATATATTTAATATTGGTGAACATAGACTTTACAACACATTTTGGAGGGGAGGGCTAGATGAGTTTGGGAGTCCAAAACTCAAACAAAAAAATATATTTAATATTGGTGAACATAGACTTTACAACACATTTTGGAGGGGAGGGCTAGATGAGTTTGGGAGTCCAAAACTCAAACCAAAAATTATATTTAATATTGGTGAACATAGACTTTACAACACATTTTGGAGGGGAGGGCTAGATGAGTTTGGGAGTCCAAAACTAAAACAAAAAAATATATTTAATATTGGTGAACATAGACTTTACAACACATTTTGGAGGGGAGGGCTAGATGAGTTTGGGAGTCCAAAACTCAAACCAAAAATTATATTTAATATTGGTGAACATAGACTTTACAACACATTTTGGAGGGGAGGGCTAGATGAGTTTGGGAGTCCAAAACTCAAACAAAAATATATATTTAATATTGGTGAACATAGACTTTACAACACATTTTGGAGGGGAGGGCTAGATGAGTTTGGGAGTCCAAAACTCAAACAAAAAAATATATTTAATATTGGTGAACATAGACTTTACAACACATTTTGGAGGGGAGGGCTAGATGAGTTTGGGAGTCCAAAACTCAAACCAAAAATTATATTTAATATTGGTGAACATAGACTTTACAACACATTTTGGAGGGGAGGGCTAGATGAGTTTGGGAGTCCAAAACTAAAACAAAAAAATATATTTAATATTGGTGAACATAGACTTTACAACACATTTTGGAGGGGAGGGCTAGATGAGTTTGGGAGTCCAAAACTCAAACCAAAAATTATATTTAATATTGGTGAACATAGACTTTACAACACATTTTGGAGGGGAGGGGGGGGAGCATTACAATGGATATAACACAATACATTGGGAAGTGACTAGGCTAGGTAGGTTGGGGCCCAGGATAGCATGCTGGGGAGGTAAGTGATGGGAAATATGCATGTAGGCCAAAAAAGGGGCATCAATAAAGTTTACAGCATGCATGGGGGCAAAGGGGACATTCACAGCATATTCCAGACATGGTAATTAGGGAAGGAGGAGATAACTACAAGACATTAGCATACATTATAGACATAAAATGGGATATTAAAGGAGAAAACTTACCCTCATATATTCCTCCTGCAGAACCTGGATGATGGCAGAGCAGGTGTCAGGAATGATGAGGCCCAGAGCCTGGGGGGAGATGCCCGTCGAGAACTTTAAGTCCTGAAGGCTTCTCCCAGTTGCCAGATAACGGAGGGTGGCAACTAGCCTCTGCTCAGCACTGATGGCTTCCCGCATAACGGTGTCCTGCCTGGTAATATAGGGGGACACCAAAGCCAACAGGTGCTGAAAGACGGGATCAGACATCCTCAGGAAATTCCTGTAATCAACAGGATTATTTTCCTGAAGCTCCCGCAGCAAAGGCATGTGAGAGAATTGGTTCCTACGGAGCAACCAATTCTTGGTCCATGAAAGCGTCCTCCTCCTGTTCATGAACTCCTCATCGTCTAGGTCATAAACAAACAGACCTACACACATAAGATGCTGAGCACTAAGTCGGCGACGACGAGGTGCCTGCAACATGGCTACAAGGCTAGGAACGAACGACAAATCAGAATTGCACTAAACAGACCGCAGTGAAGAACAGCAAGACCTATGAAGAACGACCTGACAATCCAAAACGCGGGGACAGGACCGCAATGTAAAACAATACGACCTGACCGCACGTCCCGATTGCCTAGATACGACCCCCACAAGTACAAACTGAACGGCAGAGATCAATCTGAAAGCACAAAGACTGAAAAGCATGAATCGTCACTCACCAAACTTTCACTAACACGCGTAAACACGGAATCAGCAAAAGGAGCCCCAAGGGTGGCGCCAACAAAATCAAACCTCCCCTTTATAGTCGCGTCATACGTGGTGAGCGTCACCGCGCTGGAGAACGACCAAATTGTTGTCTGTTACGTGTGTACGCAAAGCAAGCCTGTCGAGCTTCTCGACAAGTCCAACAAGGAACTCGACGAGGAACTCGATGTGTTTGGCACGTCGAGTTCCTCGGCCGTGTGTACGAGGCCAGACAGTTGCGTTTGTCCTTAGCAAAATAAATAAATACATAAATAAATTAAAATAAATACATACAAAAATAAATAAATACACACATAAATAAATAAAAGTCACATAAATAAATCCAAATAAATACATACAAAAATAAATAAATACACACATAAATATATAATAATAAAATAAAAAAATCCAAATATCTCATGAACAAGCCACTTCTCTGAACGACTTGCTGTCACAACAGATGTTCCACCTTTGGCAAGTAAATATTGCCCCCACCCTCTCCTCCATGTGCAGCACTGCCATTGCCTATGTGGGCGCTCCGCTGCAGTGATGGGAAGCAGGTGAAGGTGGCTATGTAGACACATAGGTGGGCGAGTTTGTGGGAGGGGGCGGGCTTTGCTGGTGCTCTGACCCGCGGACGCCTCTCCCTCGGTTTAAAGTTGTTGCTGCCGCTCAAGGAAGTGGCCTGTTGCCGAGGGATCGGGACAGTGCTGGGACAAGGCCATTTGGTGCCCAGGGCGAAGATGGCAAACTGTGCCCCCCGTTTTTAAGAAAGAATCAAAGTCGGAGGAGAAGAGAGGGGGACAGCAGCACGGAGGGAGAGAAGAGAGGAGGACCGCAGCACCGAGGGGGACACGGAGGAGAACAGCAGCACGGAGGGGGACTGCAGCACGGAGGGATAGAAGAGGAGGACAGCAGCATGGAGGAGAACAGCAGCACGGAGGGATAGAAGAGAGGAGGACAGCAGCATGGAGGAGAACAGCAGCACGGAGGGAGAGAAGAGAGGAGGACAGCAGCATGGAGGGGGACATGGAGAAGAGAGGGGGACACGGAGAAGAGAGGGGGGCACGGAAATGGGGACAGCAGCACGGAGAAGAGAGGGGGACAGCAGCATGGAGGGGACACGGAGAAGCATGGAGGGGGACACAGAGAAGCATGGAGGGGGACAGCAGCAGAACGGAGGGGGACTGGAGGAGGATGCGGGGACAGTCAGTGGTTATCGTGTGTGGGAGAGTTACAAGTACCGATCACCGCTGATTTCACTTAAGCAGCTGAAAGCCGGACTTTTGAAACCTATACAGGGAGATCAGTGCTTGGAACTCTCCCACTGCACTGATCGATGCTTCACCCGATACCTGGGCAGTCAGCGGTGGAGCATTTCCCCCGAGTACAAGTACTCAGGACAAATGCTCGGTATCGGGACAACCCTAGTGTGTACCCATCTTTATCTTATTCCTTGCTCCAGTAGGCTCTCCCAGTGCTGTGATTGTTTCTGTGGAGCTCCTTCCTGGGTGAATTGTGAGTGGCTGTGGTCACACTCCAGCCTCATCCAACCATACAGGGTTAATGTTCCTGCATGGTGTGATGATGCTGAGGCTTTGGGTGGAGGGGGAGAGCACTGCAGCTGGCTGGAGCAAGTACAAGCTTTCCCTCAACACTGCAGAGTGGACTTTTTTTACTTTGCTGCAGTTGGGCTGCATCCCATCACTTGCTGTTTGGTTAAAAATATACTAAAAATTTTCCGTTGCTACATAGATGTATTCCACATTCACATACAGTGTGTGTGTGCAATAAATCTATGTACAGCCTGAAAAGTCCCAATATATTTGTAACCTATAAACATTTTACTTTCACTTTCACTAGTAAACCTGCACTGCAAGGGTCAGCATAGCATTCCACAGTGTGGATTGCAGAACAGGTCGGAACTCACAGGAGGAGAAAATCAGTCTGTTATCTGTCTCCCCTTATCTTAAGTCTGTGCGAGGAGAGAGAAAATCTCCGATGTCTGCTGGGCCGTGATGATCGGGGCTCCAGTGTACTGCTGTGCTGTCTGCTCTACCCACCTGTCTGGAGCTCTCACTGTCCCGAGCCAACCGCCCAGCCTGTCAGGAAAACGTGTGCCCAGGAGAGTGTTCTTTCTGGGGAAGCCTGCAGCAGGTAAAGAGCACATTCTCAGTGGTGCTTTTGGACCGAATTAGCAAAGCAGAGGCTAAGACAAAGCATGATCCCTGGATCGGGACCTACCTCCGACCGTCTCCCGGCAACTATGCCGCTATCTCGTCCTTCCCTCAGCAGGCCACGCTGCCTGTGACAAAAGTCCCGCCCTCCTCCTAGACTAGCTCTTGTGATTGACAGAATACTGGGCCAAATTCTCAAAAGAGATACGCAGACTTAACTCCATTTTTCTAAATTTACACGGCGCGTATATTTGCGCACAATCGTCAAAACGACTTAAGCAAACATTTCCGTATTTTCAGCCGTACTTAAATTAGTTACACCTGCGCATTCCCGGGCGCAAATTACGCTAGGCTCGCCGCTGTTTTTGATAGGCAAATATGCAAATGAGGGAGTTAGGGCGATTCTCAGAATTAAGTGTGTGTGCCGTATTTTCCGCCCTGTGCGCACCTGTTAGTTTTTCTGACTAAATTTCCACATTATAAAACCAGCCCTAATTTTACACATGCTGTGGAAGGGTTTGCTGAAGGTAGTGACTAGAGGTTAGAGCTCTAGTTTGTGGTGGAAATTTGAAGATGTATTTAATATGTATTGTCATAATGGCACCCAGTCTTAGTACTGTCACAACCCGCTCTAAATAGAACTGACTGGGGCAGTCTGAGGCTGGTTGAATCTCGTCTGGTAGTAGAAAATGTCTTGAGGTTGGAATGTGATGTTTGCGGCGTGGGCATATGTCCGCCCCCACAAGGGGCCCTCTGTGCATTTAGCACAGACGATCGTTGGGGAGGGGATGCGCTCACTTCGCAGGCACACTAGTGGTTATGGACAGATGTGCGCTCTTATCTGGGTCTTGTCTGATCAGCAGGGCTTGGGATTCGTAGCGTACGCCTGTAGATAGCTTCCTTTCCACCTTAATAAGGGTATAATCTGGATATGCATTATTCTATGGAATGGCGCAGATTAGGATTCTATCAGGCGATTAATATGAGAGCTTATGATCGGTTAGAGGCAGGGGGGGCACTCCCTGCCACGCCCATAAGCCTTTAGCAGCATTGTATGTACTTCTATGCATTGTATTGTATCCATTGTATTATATTCTATTCATGTATTCTATGGGACTTCCTGTTAGAAGGAACGTCCTTATATGGTGTTAGCTGTGTCAGTGGAACATCATGTGTTAACCACTCCCATGAGGGAGGTGTTTAATGGGTGCAGTGAGCACCTCCTGTTTTGGGTAAATAAAAGGTGCTTGGCTGAGCCTTTGGGCAGGGAGGCTGGCAGAATGATATGAGAACAGGCTGGTGATGGTGTCTCTTTGTATGAATGGCAGAGAATGATGGTGAGTGAATCTATTTAGCTTAAATATGGATTATTTCATTAAGACTGGATGCTGTGCTTTATAGCACAGGGCAAAATGGCGCTGTGCTCTGCGTACGGCCTAATTTTGCCACCACAGATGGCGGGCCAAGGTAGGAGCAGACTGGGCCCCTTTGGGTATCGGTTATGTTCCGATGCGTGGGGGGACTCTGCTCTGCGAAAAGATCAAATTTCTTGTCTTTTTGAAATAATGTGTGTGTGTGTGCGAGCGATTGGACACGTGTGTGTGCGAGCGATTGGACACGTGTGTGTGTGCGAGCGATTGGACACGTGTGTGTGTGCGAGCGATTGGACACGTGTGTGTGCGAGCGATTGGACACGTGTATGATGGCTTGCGTTATGATTGCTTGCGTTTGTGAAATAGAGTGGATTTGATCGTATGATTTTGTCATGGACTGGAATGTTTATGTGTGAATGTCTGAATGTTTGTGTGGCTGAACAGTTTGTAAGTAAGTAATTGATTGTTTGACCAGATTAAAACTGCTTGGAAAAATTACCTTTTGTGTACGGTTTGTTTAGCCAGGCATGGCTTCTCTGACCATGTGGTGGACCATGCGGCTTGGGGGAGGGGCGGACAGTGTTCTGATTCTGAAAGTTAGATATAACATTTTTATGATGCATATGGAAACTGTATATTGCGGATGATTTGTCAGTATAGAGGTGGCATTATTCAGCCTGCGATGTGTGCAGGGAGACATTTTGTATCTTTTGAATGTAATGTCCTCATGTGTGCGGCTGAGACTTTGTTTGAGCAGCATGGCTTTTAAAGATGGCTTCTCTGGCCATGAGGGTCGGGGGAAGGGCAGTTTGTTTGGGCCACCATGCGGCGGACAGTGTTGGATCTCTGTGTTACTTGAGTGTACAATTTTTAGAGCAAAGTCATGTGTAATATGTTCATGATCTATGTGAGGAATAGAAATGAATAAATTGTGATTTTTACCTTTGTATGGGACCAAAAGACATGTCCCTGTGAGTGTGGCTGAACTGTGATTGAATTGTTTGGCTGATGAAGGAACGTGTGCGCATGGTTTGCAATGAAGCTGTTTTGTTTGGATCGCATTTCCTTTGGCTGCTAGCATGAAAATAGTTTTTTTAAGGTTTTAAATGTGACCTCTTTGTGAATTTCTTAAATGGCTTGTTATGAAAGGTGATGCCACGGTGTGTACATGAACTTTGAGAAAAGTGTTTATTTTATGTTGTGTTTCATATAACTGAAATTTTTGGAATGTGCTGTGTTGGCAAAAGGTCCGATTTAAAGCAGCCTCAAATGCGGCTCAGTGTGAGGGGTTCCCACCATTCCTGTGCTCAGTGTGAGGGGTTCCCACCATTCCTGTGCTCAGTGTGAGGGGTTCCCACCATTCCTGTGCTCAGTGTGAGGGGTTCCCACCATTCCTGTGCTCAGTGTGAGGGGTTCCCACCATTCCTGTGCTGCGCTCATTATGAGGGGTTCACACCATGAAAAGGTCCGATTTGAAGGAGCCTAAAATGTGTGCCTTGTTGGTTGGTTGTTTTTAGAAAATGTTTTTGGTGTTCGTTTTTGATGTTCCATGTGTTGTCTTTGTGGAGAGATTCTAGGCAGATTTTTGGGGGCTGCATTTGGCAGCCATCTTGTTTGCTATGGTCGTTGGCGGCCATTTTGTGAGGTGCAGTCTGTTTGCTCTGTGGGTCATCTTTTGGGTGTGATACCATGTGACTGAGAAGTGGAATTTTGCAGCCTTTGGGGCAGATTTTGATGTTTAGTGCGAATTGAGTAGCGCAGTATTTTCTGTTGGGATCTGGTGGACAACATTTTTGTTTTCCTTTGTGTAGTATGGTCTGTCCTTTGGTAGACAGTGTTTTTTGCAAGCGTAAATGGCGCCATTGTTGCTGGCCATTTTTGAGATACAGTTTAAGCGCTATCTTTTGAATTGTGCTTGCGTGCTAGGGCTAATTTATATAAAAGATCTGACTAACCTACCGGCTGACTTTGCAGTATAAGAGTGGAGGCTTTTGTGTAAGAATTTCGTTTTTTTGTGAAAAGACTGCTTTGCATGCACTGAATTTTGTTGGTGTTTGAATATTGAATATTTGGGGTCCTTGGCAATTCATTTGTATTTGAAGATCGTAGGGTCAGGGGGTGAGATCAACTCCTATTCTGCAGATGGGAGGAGATTGTTTTACCTTTCCTGAACCAGCATACAACAGGAAGTCCTTTTTCGGCATTTATATATAAGCAGGAAGTCAGTGGGAGGAGTTTTTGAAGTCTTCCGAAAGATTAACAATGAAACTTGTGTCCTGAAAGGACAACGGAAAATATTTTGGCGTTTAAAAGAGTGTCTTAAAGTTTAATTTCAGTCGTTTTTGTGAAGTGTTATACTATAAATACAGTTTTGGGTATTTTGGAGCAAACAGGAGGGCTTCACCATTACTGTTGTAATCTCTAGATGCAGACAGAAGCCACATTATTCTGCAGGTGATAACTGGGCGTAAGTGTTCCGTGTGGTTTAGTCTGGCGACGCAGTGTATGGGATGCATACACTGTGAGGGGTAGAGGCCTAATTTGGGGGTTGATCCGTGGTTGTTGACGAATCATTTGGCATAGTTACTCTGTAGTTCTGTGCCAGGAGGGTTGGGACAACAAGCCATAGAGATGATGCCTCGGTTAGGGTTTTCTAGTTGAGGGACTGGACCAGATAGTGGTTGTAGTCCGTCAATCCACCGTAGAAGAAGGCACCGGGCGGTGGTCCCCGAAATGGGTGCAACGGTTTCTCTCGGACGCGGGAGGTAAGACGATAAGTCGATTTGAATCGCGTGGGAAGGAAGGCTTCCCACAGTCAGACGGTTACACGGTGCACAAAGCCTAGTTTTGGGGGCAAAGGCCTTTAGACCCCTTTAAAAGATTGCCAAGGATACTATTTGGGTATCCCTCTGGAGTGGATGTGGTTTCGCTGCGGTTTCAGAAATCTGTAATGATGAGTGTGGATGGAGGCGTGGTACACGCTTTGGTGACCCTCAAAGGAGAACGTTGTATAGCTGTCTATGCAAGGCTCTCACGCTGTTCTCATATTTTCCCATTGTATTTTCGTCTATTGCTGAAAGTGAAGGCAGATTTACGGCTGGTTTTTGTTTTTTTCATTTTTGTTTTGGATACTATGAATATCTCCCCCACATTTGTATATGAATGTTTGTATGTAGTAACGTGAATATGTTTGAATTTACCGCGGCGATCCTCCGATGCGTCGCGGCTGTAGTATTTTTGTAGAAACGGGGAAAGTAAGAGTTACACAGAATTTCGTTTGAATCAGTTTTTAAAGAATGTCATTGAAAATTTACAGGAATGTCATTTTTGTTTGCCATTCTCTGCAGGATAAATATGAGGGATGGAGTAATGATTTCTGCTTATAAGTATTTTTCAGGTCCAAGAAGCTTCTGGAAGTTTCTGTACATAGAGAGCAGGTGTATATAGACAGCTGTACACATGGATAAATACGAGTCTAAGGAGGTTAAAGTATCATAGGCTATTTCATTATTTGTTCTTCCTCCAGTCTGTAATGAGGAAGAAGGGGGGGATAAATAAATGTAAAAGTGACAGTTTTTCGAACTAATAACACTAATCTTTCTAATTCTAAATCAAGTTTGTGCCAAGACTGTCTTTCTTTGATGGAATTTGAATCGGCAAGCAGCAGTCTGGTGAAGTAGGTTCCCATCTTAGATGAACCTGCCAATGGTTCCAGGTATTACAGGAGATGGTAAGGTATTACAGGCGACGGGGAGACACGCACAGATTGCGCAGTGAACACAGTCCCGAGGTCGGGGTTATTGTCATAAGGTTTGTTTGGAGGTCAACCGAAACCAGGGTCGTACTCCCCTCGTCAGCTGTCACGTCTTTTCTCAGGTGATGGGGTGAGTGCGATCACTGTAACATGAACTTCAAAAGGGTTCAGGAGTCTCTCCTGGACCCCGACACGGTAATTGGTTTTCATTTTTCCCAACCAGGTGACTGGGTCGTTTGTAAAGAAGCTTGATGGATGAGACCACGCCAGCCACTGCAAGAAGCGGCTCCTCCACATCAAAGAAATGAGTAGTATCTTCGTTTATTTTGTATTTGTTTGTTTAGTAAATTTTAGCAGAGGTAACGATGAAAAGCATCCCAAGTTATTATTTAAAGTCTATTTTATGACTAATTAAGAAAGTGAACGGGATGGATTGTGGGGTCTGTTCTGAGTCTCCACCGAGCTTTAGTGCCCAGCGATGACAGCGGTACATGCTATTTATGACGTTATGATTGGTATGAGGATTATTGACAAACTAGTGAAGACTCCGGACAGACACTTGTCAATAGAATTTAATGAGATGTCTTTAGAGGGTAGAATTTTATGTTTCAATAGTTTTTATTGAAAGAAAGAAAGAAAAAGTATTACAACAATAAAAATGCATCGCCACACATACTAGAAATGTCAACGAGCCCCCGAAAGGTCTCGATCACAGTACATAACACCTTATATTGTTTGGCATCTTCATCATAGCAAATAGGAAGGACACTTAACAAAATACTTCAAAATAAAACACGGGGTGTAGTTCCCCTCAAATATTCAATGGCCCAACCTAAGTAGGCCCATAACCCGTCAGTCAGGAGTCCCAGATCTGGAAACCCCAAACCCATCTTATCACCAATAATGCTATCCAGACGGGAGGACCCGCATCAAACATCTTCCGTAGGAAAGGTGGAGACGTAAAGAAGTGGACAGAAACGTACATAGTAAAGAAAAGGAAGAAAAGAAAGAGCAGAAAAGAGAGAGAATAGATAGAAGAGCAACCGGCCCGCCCCCAGTAATCCGCCAAATGGGTCCATAACTGTAGCTCACCCCTCCAGCGATCTCAGATCGTTAGTTAAATAAGCCAGCCATGGATCCCAAACCTTTTTGAAATTCTCCAGCTTGTCCTGAACCAGTGCCGTCAATCTTTCATTTAACATCAACCATGACAGTTTCCTTTTAAGCTGTTCAAGTGGCAAGGAGGCGGAGCGCCAATTTCTAGCTATCGTGATTTTAGCTGATATAAAAATAAACATAAGCAAGCGCCTTTGAGCTTTAGAGGCCCCCACCACCCTGTCACCCAAAAGAGCCTGCCTCGCAGATTTAGCCATGTTCAACTGGGTCAACGAGTAGATAAAGTTGTATACTCGAATCCAAAATCTTCTGACCCTCGGACATGTCCACCAAATGTGATAAGCAGTCCCCACCTGGCCACATCCCCGGAAACAGTTAGGGGTGGCCCCATGAACAAAGGTTGCAAGTCTGGCCGGCACCATATACCATCTAAGCAACACTTTGTAGTTGGCTTCTATTATGGATGTATTTATAAGAGACTTAGAAGCCGTTTCCGCCAACTCGCACCACTTGTGTAGGTCAAAGGTTTCCTGCAGGTCCTCTTCCCACTGGAGCATGTAATTTAGTTTAATTGAGGACGACATCAGCATCGCATATAGCTCCGAAATGTGTCCCCGCAAGCTATCATAGCGAACACAAAGATACTCCATGGGAGTATAAACCTCCAAGTCGCCCTGGCGGGCCAACATTTGTATAAAATGACGTATCTGAACATATCTGTAACATTCTACCAATGGCATTTGATACTTCTCCTGCATAACATGCTCAGATAGAACCTTCCCTCTGTCATAAACATCCGCTATGCGCAGTAGTCCCTTGTTTGTCCACCATTGAAATGCAGCTGGGTCGAGACCCGGGGTGAATGCACGATTCCCCAACAGGGGAGCTAATGGGGAATGAGGTGACTTGAAGGTCTGTGTTCTAGAGACCCTATCCCAGACATCCAATGAAAAAGACAAGGATGGGCACAGAATGGTGGGTCTGTCTTTAGGCGAGAGCCACAAAATATGAGATATAGGAGTCGGACGGCAAGCGTAGGATTCCATAAGCATCCAAATCGCCTGCGGCCTCTTTGAGTGGAACCTGGAGAGCTGGGCCAACCGAGCCGCATAAAAGTATTTCAGCAGGTCAGGTAAGCCCAATCCTCCCTTCCTCTTCAAAGTATACATAGTGCGTTTGTTCACCCTAGGCCTCTTCTCTCCCCAGATGAATTCAAGGATTTTTCTTTGCAACATCTCCAAATCACTGCGTACCAAGGCTATCGGTAGTGTACGAAATAAGTACAGTATCCTCGGTAAGACATTCATCTTAATTGAGTGGAGTCTGCCGAACCACGATGGGGGGTGAATTCGCCATCTCGCCAGGTCCTCGAGTATCCTTTTAATTAGGGCTGGGTAATTCTTACTATACAAAGTCTGAAGAGATGAGGTCAAATTGACCCCCAGATAAGAAAGTGCTTCAGATTCCCATTGGAACCGATGTGTCCGTTCAATCACCGACTGGGCTGAGCTAGGCAAAGAGATATTGAGAGCCCTAGATTTACTGTGATTTATTCGCAAGCCCGAAATATCTGAGAATGGCTTAAGGATATTATATAAGTTGGGAAGGGACGTGATTGGTGAGGACATTGTCAGTAATAGGTCATCGGCGAAAAACAAGCATTTATGCTCGTAGCCTCCCCCGACGATCCCCCTAACATCCTGACAGTCCCTAATTTTTATTGCCAACGGCTCTATTGCCAGGACAAACAAGAGCGGGGACAGCGGGCATCCCTGCCTAGTTCCCCTTCTGATGTTGAAAGAATGAGAGGGGTATCCCCTAATCATCAACGAGGCTGTCGGTGCATCATAAAGCGTTCGAAGGAGGACCAGAAAACGCTCCCCAAATCCATATCGACGTAATACATCGAACAGATAATCCCAGGAGAGGGAATCAAACGCCTTCTGGATGTCCAGCGAAAGCAACATACCCCCCCTAGCGCCCTCTCCATCCCAATTAGATTGGATCGCAGAGATCAAATTAATAACTCTACGAGTTTGGTCCGACGCCTGCCTATTAGGCACGAAGCCAGCCTGGTCCGGATGAATATACTTAGGGAGAAATGTGTTCAGTCTCAGGGCTAGGACTTTGGTCAATATTTTTAAATCAAAATTAATCAACGAAATCGGGCGATAATTCGCGCAGTCCCCATGGTCCTTGCCCGGTTTCGGTATGACATGGATGAATGCCGCGTTATCATATGTGGGGATTTTGCCGTCCCTGCGTAAGTCATTAAAATATTTACATAAATGAGGGGTAAGGATGTCCCGATATTTTCTATAGTAATGACCAGAAAAGCCATCCGGTCCAGGGGCCTTCGTAGGGTTCAAAAGTTTAATGGCCGCCCCTACTTCTGCCTCAGTTATTGCATCGTCCATCAGGTCCGCATGGTCCCGGGAGAGCTTGGGTATTTTAAGGTCATGGAAGAACGCTTCGAACTTAGCCTGGTCCAATCCGTCCCCCCGGAGATACAACGTCGAGTAAAATTTGTAAAATTCCCTAACGATCCGCTCGGGATTTTGTGTGAAATGACCGGTCGGTAAGCGCAGTTTCGGTAGCGTCGGAGTGCACGGTCGAGGTACCAGTTTTCTCGCTAACAGCGTAGACGGTTTATCCCCCATCGTGTAGAACCTATGTTTAGACCAACTGACGTGTTTCTCGGCCTGTGTGGTCAGACTAAGATTCAATGCCAGTCGTGCCTCGTCAATTTTAAAACTCAAGTCAGTCTGGGGGTTTCTATGTTGTTCCGCCAATAAAGCTTCAAGATCATCCTCTAACCGCGAGATCGTTTGCTCCCGAGTCCGCTTCAATCTACTCGCTAATTGGATCAGCTGGCCCCGTATCGTTGCCTTATGGGCCGCCCAGGTGATCGCAGGGGAAGTGTCAGTTGATTTATTAACTTCAAAGTATGCCTGTATCCCTTTCTCAATTTCTGCATAGTGGACAGGGTCGTTCAATAAGCTAGCGTTGAGGCGCCATGGCGAGGGGGTGGCTTTAGTCCATAACCCTCTGGTGGTCAATTTTATCGGAGAATGATCCGACCAAGGGGTAGTCAAAATTTTTGCAGAAGTCACATACGGGAGCAGTGGGGTACGGACCAGCAGATGATCTATCCTAGAAAAGGATCGATGCACCTGAGAGTAATATGTAAAATCCCTCGTTGAAGAGTTACATTCCCTCCAGATATCAATCAGATCGCATGAATGAAACAAACGGGCAACCTTACAGCTACTAGCCGGGGGACGTCTCAATATCGGCTTAATCGGATCCGATTTATCCATAGTCCTGTCTAGTGGGATATTACTGTCCCCTCCCATTATCACCTGCCCCTGGACCTTAGGTAGTAATATCTGAAGCATATTTCTAAAAAATTCCAGCTGACCTGCGTTCGGAGCATAGTAGGAGATAAAAGAGACCAGCTGATCGTGTAGACGACCCACTGCCATCAAGTACCTCCCTTCCCTATCCTTGACTATAGTTATAGGTGTAAAGGGAACCCTTTTAGAAAAACAAATGGCTACGCCCCCTTTCTTTTCCGGACCACAGGAGAGGAAATATTGTGGATACCTGACATTAAGGTAACGAGGCGAAGAGGACCTGGCGAAATGGGTCTCCTGTAACAGGAGAACGTCAGCTCTCTGTTTATGATAAAACTGAAAAGCTTTGGTCCTCTTGATAGGGGAGTTAAATCCGTGGACATTATGCGTAATGACCGCATAATCCGTTGAACATGACCTAGCCATCGCAGCAGGGCAGAGCACTCTTACCTTGGCACATCAAATGAGTTGAGGACATCACTGGAGTGGAGGCTGAGGATCGCGGGACATTCACTGGAGACACGAGGCGGACCGGGGACTGGAACGGCGCTCCCAAGAGGAAAGAAGAGAAAGTAAGTGAAAATAAAGCCAGAAACAGAGAGAATAACAATGGCCCTAGCGGCCTATATCTTGAGTGAACATATCTGTAGTAACAGATCAACCCCATACCCAAACGGGGAAAAAATCCCACCGGGTGAAATCCCCGGAACAAAGTGTGCAAGGGTACCGCCCTCCTAAGAGGACAAGTAGTCTTGCAGTCGGGTGGCATGTGTAACCACTCCGACCCAAAAATTAAACACTTATGTGCTGACAACTGGGACAGAAAAATTACATGGTCAGACAACATCCCTGCTGTGGGGGAGAAAACAGGTCAACCATATACATACCCAACACCCCCCATCCCTCCAGCAACAACACCCCAGCCCCAGGCAGTCCATCAGAAAAAATAGTTCTTGATAATACTGAATTTTAACCTGTCCGGGTTCCATCCATCAAAACCCTGGGGGGGGGGGGAGCAGAAAAATAAAAATAAAAATAAAAAATAAAAATAAAAAAACAAAAATATAAGACAAAAAGCAGATACTCTAAAATTCAAAAAATGCAAAAATACAAAATCACCCTCCGTGCAAAAAAGGCACGGCGAGGGAGGTCACAGGGGGAGAAGCTCCAAAAAGACAACTGAGCTCCTACTTCGGTGACGAGACCACCATGTCCCACCACAAGTGGAAAAACACCAAGCCAATCGGGTACCCATTCAGGTCTTTCGTTGCGACTGTCTGGTCTGGCGCCTCCTAACATCTTGCCATAGTGGAGAAATGGGACGATCTGCAACCTGCCGAGGCGACTGGGTCGGGGAACCCCGCGTGATGATTCCCAATTCTAGGAGCAGGTCCTCTCCCGCCTGGAACGTCGTGAACGAATAAGAGCGGCCTTTATAGGCAAAAGACAGCCTGAATGGGAAAGACCACCTATATTTTATCTGCTTGTTAATCAGTTGCTGCAGTAGGGGTTTTAAGTTTCTGCGTTTCATAACCGTCGATGGAGCCAGATCCGTGAACAGCTGTATCTGAGCCCCCCGCAACAACAGGTCCGGTCTGTTCCGAGCTGCCAACATCAGTTTTTCCTTAACACGGTAAAAATGCGGCTTGGCTATTACATCACGCGGCAATCCGTCCTGCCGAGGTGCTGTCAGGGCCCTGTGGATACGGTCAATCTCCATATGGTGGCCAGCAATGTCAGGTATCAGTTCTTTCATAAGTTCTCCCATGGCCTCCTCCAGATCTGTGCACGTCTCAGGAAGACCCCGTATGCGAACATTATATCTGCGAGAGCGGTTCTCTAAATCTTCAATTTTATTATTAGCCTCCTCCAGCCTGTTTTGAAGGTCAGTGATCATGTCAGCATTCTGATTGACTTTCTTAACCGTACCGTCAACTTTAGTCTCTATCTGATCAAATCGTTCCCCAAAGCTATGAATGTCCCTTTTGAGGTCTGTTGTTATGAGAGTACAGGCCTTGGCCAGTTCCTGCTGCAGCATGGTGGAGAATCTAGCCAGCAGCACAGCGTCTGGAGAGTACTGAGGGATCTGAGCCATCCCAATGTCCTGGCCTTGCTGACTAGCCTGGCTGGCCTGACTGAACATGGCCTCAGCCAGATCCACCATATTTCCCCCCAGGGATGAGGCTGGGGAACCCATTGCCTCCTGCTGAGCCATATAGGGGCCTGGGGACGGAGGCTGTAGAGCCGACTCACCCCTCCTGTAGGCCGCCGAGTCTCCAGAGGACTGGGACGCAAACGGGTCTCCCACCAGCTCCGGAAAGCTGTCCTGGCTCGGCGTTCTCGTCAGGGGGGCTCCGGAAGCCTCACCGCCTCGTGCTGTGCTCCGTCCCGACGCCATTTTAGGCTGCGGCCTAGCGTTCGGGGAAGGCCCCGTACCGCCGGACGGTCCGGCGCGCTTAGATTGGCCCCTCTTCGGCTGTCCTCTGGCCCGCCTGTTCATCCCCCTCCAGGGAGCTCTGCTGCGGATGTTGCGGCGCTGGATCCCAGCTATCTGCGCTGATTTTTGCCTGTTTTAGGGCCGGAGCGAGCGGAGCTCAGCTAGAGCGTGTCTGCTCCGGAAGTCCCGCGCATGCGCACTAGAGGGTAGAATTTTTATTTGTTTTTATGGCTCTGCCTCTTGTCGGTTGGGTATCTATAGCTTATAAGGTAATTCAAGAGGTTCATGTGTGGTGGTGAAGCTGTCCCAGCATCCTATATCGCGGCCGATCGCAAGGATCTGATGGCGCAAGAGAAAGTAGGAATGTCAGGGACAGCAAGACGGGAATTGTTCACCAACCCGGACCAGGTCTGGGCATGGTTTCCTGCATGTACAAGGTGGGGGGGCTTGAGCTTATGATACGATTGAACAATTCACACCTATTGAGGATGGAATGTTTCATGTGACTGTTGAAGCTACAAGGAAGTTCTCACGGTCCAAGGGCGATTTCTGGGAATTTACAAGTAAAGATTGTTATACCTGGATCAGGGATACTGGGAATTGGAGTTCAGGCCCATATGGATAATGTTTGGGTCCCTGCAAGGCAGAGCCAGAGCTGTAGCTAAGTGAAGGTTGGGAATCTTTGGGGATTAATTTTTATTTTACAGCGGATTGTGGTTGATGGAAATGGGAATATATATATACTCATGTGGTTTTTATTTCTATTCTTTCTATGTCGTGATGAGGCGCTCCTGTTGCCTGATTGGACGCGTGACCAGAGCCGGAGCAGATGACCACATTTTCCTTGATGAAGACGCCCCGAAGCCGGACCCACGTACAAGACACAGAGGACCCCAGACCGATCTGCGATTACTACAGCTCACCAAGTTGTGTCCTCCTTATAAGTCATCCCTCCTGAAGAACAGAGTCTACATGTCAAGCCGTGTTTTCCTTTTTATGGACTGTAAAGACTGATTTAGTTTCTAGGTGTAAGACGACTATCAAGATTGGAAGGACAAGTGGGAGCAATATGACAAAAAGGGAGGACTGTGGTGGAAATTTGAAGATGTATTTAATATGTATTGTCATAATGGCACCCAGTCTTAGTACTGTCACAACCCGCTCTAAATAGAACTGACTGGGGCAGTCTGAGGCTGGTTGAATCTCGTCTGGTAGTAGAAAATGTCTTGAGGTTGGAATGTGATGTTTGCGGCGTGGGCATATGTCCGCCCCCACAAGGGGCCCTCTGTGCATTTAGCACAGACGATCGTTGGGGAGGGGATGCGCTCACTTCGCAGGCACACTAGTGGTTATGGACAGATGTGCGCTCTTATCTGGGTCTTGTCTGATCAGCAGGGCTTGGGATTCGTAGCGTACGCCTGTAGATAGCTTCCTTTCCACCTTAATAAGGGTATAATCTGGATATGCATTATTCTATGGAATGGCGCAGATTAGGATTCTATCAGGCGATTAATATGAGAGCTTATGATCGGTTAGAGGCAGGGGGGGCACTCCCTGCCACGCCCATAAGCCTTTAGCAGCATTGTATGTACTTCTATGCATTGTATTGTATCCATTGTATTATATTCTATTCATGTATTCTATGGGACTTCCTGTTAGAAGGAACGTCCTTATATGGTGTTAGCTGTGTCAGTGGAACATCATGTGTTAACCACTCCCATGAGGGAGGTGTTTAATGGGTGCAGTGAGCACCTCCTGTTTTGGGTAAATAAAAGGTGCTTGGCTGAGCCTTTGGGCAGGGAGGCTGGCAGAATGATATGAGAACAGGCTGGTGATGGTGTCTCTTTGTATGAATGGCAGAGAATGATGGTGAGTGAATCTATTTAGCTTAAATATGGATTCTTTTATTAAGACTGGATGCTGTGCTTTATAGCACAGGGCAAAATGGCGCTGTGCTCTGCGTACGGCCTAATTTTGCCACCACAAGTTGTGAAGGTTATTTGTTGAAAAATGCCAGGACCAGCGATGATTTTGACAGCACTTGCTGCCTTACAGGCACAAAGGAGGAGGAGGGCACAGAGGAGGAGGATGAGGGCACAGGCGCGAGTTTATCGTCCACGGCGTGATATTTGGCAAATGCCAGCTTATGAGGTGATTGGCAACTACCGTTTTGATAGGGAGGCCATCCTGGAGATCACCCAACTCCTTCATGAGGATCTAATCGCCCCAACCCTACGTTCCCATGCCCTGACACCTCTTGAAAAAGTGATGGCAACCCTCCATTTTTTAGCGAGTGGCTCATTCCAGCGAGCATCTGGAGGTGTGGCTGGGATGGTGCAGTCATCAATGAGCAAATGTGTCCATCAGGTGGTCCCTGCCATACTGCGGCGCATGAGCAACCAGTTTGTCATGCCCACCCAGGAGGACCAGCGTGTGCAAGCCATGACAGACTTTTATAACATTGCTGGCTTTCCAAAGACCATCGGGCGATAGACTGCACCCATGTGGCACTACAGCCCCCCCATGATACTGAACACCTGTTCAGAAATAGGAAAGGCTGGCATTCGATAAATGTACAGGTTATCGTAGATGCACATGGCCTCATCTGGCACGTTTGTGCCAAGTTTCCAGGCTCGTGCCACGATAGTTACATCCTACGGCAGACCAAGATCTACAGAGACTTTGAGATGAACGTTTATGGAGACAGCTGGCTGATTGGTGAGGGACATTGGTGTCAGGTATGCCCCCCCCATGATGCAGACATCACAAGGGGCACATGCATGACTAATATCCTCCTGTCTTTTCCTTTACAGGTGACTCAGGATATGCGTTGGGACCCCACCTGATGACCCCCTTTAGGAACCCCCAAACACCCGGAGAACGGAAATTCAATGAGGTGCACATCCAGACCCGGGCAATAGTAGAGCGGACTTTTGGCCTTCTCAAGTCCAGATTTAGATGCCTTGACAAGACTGGGGGTACACTATTGTATTCCCCAGACTTTGTCTGCCAAATTATTGGGGCATGTTGCATCCTGCACAATTTTGCTTTGAGAAGGGGCCTGCATGTGGAGATATGTCCTGACCTAACCCCCCACCCAGGCAATCCCCCCCCCCCAAACCCCTCTACCCGGTCTGCTGAGGGCCAGGCAATAAGGAGACAACTGTCTGAAGGCATCTTTGCCCAGTAAATGGATCCTAATTATCTTTTTGTTTTTGCTTTGCCCAGAACAAATCACAGAGATTATGTGACCTTTAAATCTTTTCTTTGCAAATTAAATGCACATTACTTATATGCCAATGAGAATGTTTTTTTTTTGTTACAAAACGCACATTAATTATCTCACAATGAGAATGCATGAATGCACGTCACTGTGGTCCCTAGCACAGACACATCACATGCACATCGAATTGGATTAGATCCAAGTACCCCCCCCCCCTTTGGTACTTGGGAGCAGTAACGCCCCGCCACGGCTCCAATTATGTCACTGTGCATTCATACACCATTCAGGAACCTAGGATGACTTCTCCCTGGTCCTGGGGATCCCTACTACACCAAAACTGAGGGTGACACCCTTATGTTTTCAGGAATGCCACCCCCCCACATTCACACATCATTCACACACATAAACCAAATCATAAGTACAGTATCAAAAAAAAAAAAAAAAAAATCAAAAGTACCCCTGCAAATTAAGGATGTTGCCGAGTGCTCCTTCTGGGCTGCCCACGGGCACGGGGACGGCCACGGCCGACTGGGGGATCTTCACGGGGGGGGGGGTCTGTGCAGGGGAGGGAGTATTTTCAGGGGGGGGGACTGTGCAGGGGAGGGAGTATTTTCAGGGGGGGGACTGTGCAGGGGAGGGAGTATTTTCGGGGGGGGGGACTGTGCAGGGGAGGAAGCAGCCTCCCCTGGTGTCTGTCCTCCTGCTGGCCTTCCCTCCAAGGCAACGGCTATCCTTGTCAGACAGGAAGTAATGTCAGCCGTATTGGCCTGCACAGCCCGGGTATTGGCCTGCACAGCCTGGGTGAGGGCAGTCACCTCCTGGGCCACACCTGTTGTGGCGTTCCTCAGGTCCCACAAACAGGTGATGACCCCCACGGAGTTGGTGGCCACGTCACCCAGTGACTCCCTCATTGCACCCAGGCTGCGCTCCACCTTGGTCATTGTTTTTTGTATTGCAGACAGACTGCGGGTCTGCCGGACATTGTCCCTCAACAGACTGACCGGCAGACGCACCAACCCCCCCCTGTTTTCCGGGGTCAGCCTCCTACTTGCCCCTGAGGCTTGTGGCCTTGGAGGAGGAGTTGGAGTGAGCCATGGGTGCTGCTGCATGTTGGAGGAGGGTTGGAAGGGGCGACCCATGATGGTGGCCTGACTGCTGGGCGCCTGTGGGGTTCCCTCAGGGGATGATTCAAAGGTCATATCTTGGCCCATCATTATTTCCTGCCCAATCAGAATATTGTCATCTTCCTCCCCCTCATCCTCCTCCCACTCAACATCCAAATTAGGGGAGTTGTGGGCACTCCCCTCCCATGGCGAATCCTGCCCTTCTTGGGACTCTGCATGAGCCTGTCTTGGGGGTGGTGCAGCAGCCTGCCCTGATGGGCCAGCAACCTCCTGCCCTGATGGGCCAGCAACCTCCTGCCCTGATGGGCCAGCAACCTCCTGACCTGATGGGGCTGCCACCTCCTGGGCTGATGGGGCTGCCACCTCCTGGGCTGATGGGGCTGCCACCTCCTGGGCTGATGGGGCTGCCACCTCCTGGGCTGATGGGGCTGCAACCTCCTGGCCATCTGTGGAGGACACAAAACAATCACAGGTTGTTGGATCCACACACTTGGCACATCTTCCCTTCCCCCACCCACACATGCTAATCACCAGATAGAAATTCCAAAAAATTACCTGTCCTCATAAGAGGATCATTGTCAAAGCCAGGCAGGCCCACCACCTGCTGTGGGTGGAAACACTGGGCCACTGCCCATTCCTCCTCACTCATCCTGACTGGGCAGGGTCCCCCTCCTCCAGTGCCCCTGGTATGGGCATGCAGCGTTGCCAGCTTGTTCCGGGACACGCTCCTCAAGTCATTAATTTTTTTTTGAACTCCAGCGATGGTCCTGGTCTCCCCCCCCCCCCCCGACGCATTGATCCGATCGGTGATCTTTTGAAGGATCTATTTCCTCCTGGCCGGGGTGGTGTTGTGGCTCTCAGGGCCATGGAGAAATCGCCCAAATTTAATGACGCCCTGAGCAAGTATATGCTTCTCTGCCAGGGTAAAATTAAGCTTCCTGCGCTTGGGAGCCATGACAGACAACACCCAGCAACAGGGAACTCACCCAAAAAACAAACACTTATCAAAAACAATCAGGCAAAAAAGGAAAAAAACAAACAAACACTTATCAAAAACAATCAGGCAAAAAAGGAAAACAAAAAACAAACACTTATCAAAAACAATCAGGCAAAAAAGGAAAACAAAAAACAAACACTTATCAAAAACAAACACCAACTATACCCTCCAACTCCACAAACACTTTTCTCACAAACAAATCTTACCAACAAACACTGACAAACGTTCAAAGCAGAAGCAACTTGCTTTAGGAAGGGAACACAGGGAAATACTTTTGCAATTGAAGTCTGTTTGACTGGGGCTATTTAGACACAGGGCGATCTTCAAACTAAGTACGCTTGGCCTTTTACCTATCTCACTGATTGCGCTGACCAAAGTTCTGCACATGCGCAGTGAGGTCCAGATTCGTGCGCGCATGCGCAGTACGGCCGGCACTTCATTTGCATGGGGTCACGGCTCATTACAATGAAGCACGCCCACTTCATTCCCACTTGCCATAACCACGCCTTACGCATTGAAACTTAAGTTAAGGATGGCGCAATTTTGTGCGCAAATGCACTGAGAATACGGTACTTACGACACTAACTTAGGGCGCCGTAACTTAAATGACATAAGTTAGATAATCCTAAATTTACACATGTTTTTGAGAATTTGGCCCACTGTGTCTATCAAATGAGCTGGTCTAGGAGGAGGGCGGGACTTTTGTCACAGGCAGCGCGGCCGAATATTTCACAATGAACTTCGTGCCTCAGTGCTGGCGTGTGTGACAGGAGGCGGGAGAAGAGCGGGACAGCCGCGGCTCAGCTCAAACCGGCCGCGGTTTCTTTCTTTCTTTCTTTCTTTCTTTCTTTCTTTCTTTCTTTCTTTCTTTCTTTCTTTCTTTCTCCCCTGACCACTCCAGTTCTCCTTTACCTTCTCCTTTACCCAATCCCCATCTCCTACCCACTGCTGATCCTCCTCTCCTATTCATCCCATGTGATTGGTGCAGTACACATCCCACCCACACAAGCAGCATGTTCCACCTCTGGGTCTTTCCTTAAGCCTTGCAAAGTGCCGCAAGGGAGCAAAAAACTCTGGAGGGGAAAGTAGAGGGGAGTTGTCATTCCAGTGTAGATCTAGCCTCTCTTTCCAATCGAGGCTCCAGCATTCAGAGCGGAGGAGGGTTTAACTTCTTACTCCTCTGCGCCTAGTGGATTTAGGCTGGCTGGCTCCACCCACCTCCTCCTGTCCCCCCATCTTCTAATCTCATCTTCTTCTCCAGCCCACAGCGTGGTGTTGAGAAGGCCCGGGAAGACAGTCAGTCAAGTGACGGTGAGCCAGTGAGTCAGTACCAACTGCCATGAAGTTAGATAGGTAGGTCACAACTGAACTGAAAATTGTATTTGAATTTACACCTTTGTGACAGTGAGATTCTGGTAGAAACATAAAATGTAAAAAAACACATGTAATGATGCATAAACCAATGTAAATTTAGGGGCGGTTCACTATCTATCTATCTATCTATCTATCTATCTATCTATCTTCCTTTGTTTCTTTCTATCTACCTTCCTTTGTTTCTATCTATCTATCTATCTATCTATCTATCTATCTATCTATCTATCTATCTATCGTCCTTTGTTTCTATCTATCTTCCTTTGTTTCTTTCTTTCTATCTATCTATCTATCTATCTATCTATCTATCTATCTATCTATCTATCTATCTATCTATCTATCTATCTTCCTTTTTTTCTATCTTCCTTTGTTTCTATCTATCTATCTATCTATCTATCTATCTATCTATCTATCTATCTATCTATCTATCTATCTATCTATCTATCTATCTATCTATCTATCTATCTATCTATCTATCTATCTATCTATCTATCTATCTATCTATCTATCTTCCTTTGTTTCTATCTATCTATCTATCTTCCTTTGTTTCTTTCTATCTTTCTTCCTCTGTTTCTTTCTATCTTTCTTCCTCCATTCTATCTATCTATCTATCCATCTATTCTATCTATTTTTCTTTCTCTCTCCCTTTATCTATCTATTTTTTTTTATTTATTTCTTCCTTCATCCTCCCTTTTCTTTCTTTCTTTCTTTCTTTCTTTCTTTCTTTCTTTCTTTCTTTCTTTCTTTCTTTCTTTTTATCTATCTATCTATCTATCTATCTATCTATCTATCTATCTATCTATCTATCTATCTATCTATCTATCTATCTATCTATCTATCTATCTATCTATCTATCTATCTATCTATCCCTCTCCCTTTATCTATCTATTTTTTTTTATTTATTTCTTCCTTCATCCTTTCCTTTTTAATTTTTTTTTTTAAATCCTTTATTTAAAAACAGGGAAATGGGTCCACGAGAACCACCACGGCAATACATTATCAATCGGAGGAGGCAATACAGCAATGTGTACAATACAGATATAAACAACGACAGGTCAACCCCTACATTGTCGGTTAGTCCTAGACATCTCGACCAGGGGGCCAGTACTTCCCCTAGCCGTCCGAAGGCATGTCTAAATGCCCCCCCCGTGACAGCCAGCGAACACGTGTGTCAGTGGTCGGACTGGTTGCCATGGCCTCACGGGCCCATACCCCTTACTTTTTTCAAATATATTCAGAAAGCAGAAGTAAAGAAGGCAAATAGAAATAGAGAGCGAGCCCGCTCTTGGAAATTACAGAAAAAGGTGCCGAAAAAGGCACTAGACCAAGAGACAGAGATAGAATATCAAGAAAGGGAGAAAGGGAAAGGGGTTAGGAGGGTGGTGAGGGTGTTGGAATGGGACTAAAGGAAGAGGAGAGAGAGGAGGGGGAGGTGGGTGGGGTTGGTGAGGGTACCGCGAACATGGACAATATGCTTCGTATAATCACAGGGAGGTCACCACTTCTGGATCACCTCTAAATCCCCGGGTGGAGTGCTTTCAACCGCCGCAATCAATGAAATTCAGGTTGAGGCGTTTCCACCTCTAAGGGTTTGACCCTCATCAGAGTACGAAAAAATATTCCAGATACGCCAGGTATCCGTGTACACCTCTTATCTATCCTGGTTTGTTAGGATGAGATCTTCCATTCGGTTGATTTCGTCTATTTTCTGCAACCACATGGAAATAGTCGGTGGGAGTTGCGACTTCCATCAAAGTGGGATGCATGCCTTGGCCGCATCCAGTAGGTGGCGGACAACTGATTTCTTGTATACTTGTGGGAGCGTCAGTCGCGTGGAGAAGGAAGAATGCTGGGTCATCAGGGACCTCACGATCTGTGAACTTCTGCGTTATCCGCCTGACCTCGCTCCAGAAATGTCGGAGGCGAGGGCAGGACCAGAAAACGTGCAACAGTGTGCCCCTCTTCTCCAGGCAGTGCCAACATCTGTCTGACGTCGTAGGGAAAATTTTGTTAAGCAAGTCTGGGGTCCTATACCATCCGGTTACAGAAGACTTGTGTGTGTGTGTGAGAGAGAATCTTCTCCTTCACCTTGTCTGAAAATGTGCGATTCAGTGCTCGCTCCCACCCAACAAAGCCTGGGAGATGGCAATCTGCCTTCGGCACAATCAACAGTTCATGTGCGGGAGATAGTGTGTGTGGCAATACCCCCGAGCCAGAGCACCACCACGCCGTGGGGGGGGGGGGTGTCATGGTACCCAGAAAGTGGTTGAGTTGCTCAGCCCTTAAGAAATCTAAGCAGTAGTCTCCCCCCGGGTCCATCAGCTCCACCCTCGTCTTCCACCGTCCAGCCTCGCTAAAGTGGGATGCCTGGTAGAGGCCTCGCTCTCTCAGAGCTCGGAACCTTCCATCCCGTAATCCCGGCTCAAAAAGCGGGTTTCCTAGTATCGGGCGTAATGGTGAGACCTGAGAAGTTAGGTGTATCCCCCGTCAGTAGTCTTGCGCACACCGCAAGGGTGTTTCCAATGAGTGGGTGTCGCCCGATGTCTCCACGTATGGCGGACTGACACCAGGGGGCCCGCTGCAGGGGAACATCGCATTGGGCCTGTTACATTCTCGGCCAAAGCTTGAATGTCTCCGTGGCAGCACCAATCCTCAAGCCTGCACAAATGCGCTGCCTGATAGTAGGCACGGACATCCGGCATCGCAATGCCCCCAAATCATTTTGGGTAGGCACATGATCCTTCTATGTATCCTGGGATGCTTTCCCGCCCACAGGAACGTTCTAAAAGTCGTGTATACTTGTTTGAAGTAGTCCACAGGGTTAAAATATCGGGAGGGCCTGTAGGAGGTATAGGAATTTGGGCAAGATCGTCATTTTTAGTATGTTGAATCTCCCAAACCACGAATGCAGTCCTTTAGTCCACGTCGTCAGTAGCGTCTGAACGGTCTTAAGAAGGGGAGGAAAATTTAGCTTGTATACCTGGGACATTCTGGGTGGGATGCGAGTGCCCAGATAGGTCAGAGCCAGATCCGTCCATTTTAGGCGGAATTTACCTTGTAAATGGGTCAGCCATGAGTGTGGGAATCCCCACACTCATGGCCACTGATTTGGTCATATTTATTTTAAGATTCGACAATTCCCCGTACCGCTCAAACTCTGTCATCAAGTTGGGTAGAGACACTGACGGCTCCGTCAAGGAGAACAACATATCGTCAGCGTATGCCGTATCGTGTTTTATTCACCTCAACTCCTCTAATTCCCGAGTTCAGCCGAACGTGACTCAAAAAGGGCTCGAGCGAGAGCGCAAACAGCAGGGGTGAGAGCGGGCACCCCTGCCTGGTTCCATTTGTAATGGTAAATGGCTCCGATAATACACCATTCGCCCGCACCCTTGCCGCCGTATTCGAGTAAATCGCCGAAATCCAGTACCTCATTTTTTCACCTATGCCTATGTGTTCCAGAGTAGAGAACATAAACTGCCAGTTCACCCGGTCGAATGCCTTTTCGGCATCTGTGCTCACGAAAACGCAGGGTGTGTTTTGGACGTTGGCCACCTGTAGCAGGTTAAGGACTTTAATGGTATTGTCCCTGTGCTTCTCTCGTCGGGACGAATCCCACTTGGCCCAGGTGAATCAGGTTGGGAAGGTGTTGCTGCAGTCTCGTGGCTAAAATATTTTCAATATTTAATAAGAAAATCGGGCGGTAGCTTGCACATTGACCCGGGTCCTTCCCGTCTTTTGGAATTACCGATATTTGTGCCAGTAGTGTGGATCGGTGGAATGTTTGACCTGTGCCTAGAGTATTAAATAGGGTCACCATTCGCTCGCCCAGGACAGGGAAGAGGGTCTTATAATAGGGCACAGTTAAGCCGTCTGGGCTCAGAGCCTTTCCCTTTTTGGCGGTTTTTAGAGCTAACTGGAGTTCCGACAGAGTGATCGGCTCCTCCAATAGCGCCCTTGCCTCACTTGGGAGTGTCGGCATAAGAGGGGATGTCAGATAGTCTGCTGTCTGTTCAGGGTCAACAGGTCTAGGAGTCAGATTGTACAGAGTCTGGTAGTAGGATTTAAACTCCTGTGAGATCTGGAGGGGAAGCGTCTGCTTGTGTCCCCCTGGGGAGGTAATGTGTGGTATATATGATGCCAGGTTTTGAGCATGGAGGGCCTGAGCCAGCAACCTCCCGCATTTATTCCCTGATTCATAGACACCTCCGTCTGCATATCTGCAGAGCTGCTTTAGCTTTATATTGCAACAGGTCAGTGACCTGCTTGCGCACCATGTCTAGTTCCACCCCTAGTCCTGCCGAGGGGTCCTGTTTGTGTCGTGTCTCCAGCCCCTGCAGTTTTTGAAGTAGTGTCGTCAGTTGTTCTGTCCTCTGTCGTTTCAGCCTAGCCCCGCGTTTGATCAATATCCCGCAGATGACGGCCTTGTGTGCTTCCCAGACTACAGCCAGACTGCTATCCCCTGTGCTGTTCGTGTCGAAGTAATGTCCAATTTCCCTAGTCACGTCAGCTACAACATCCGCATTGTGTAACAAGGTCTCGTTTAGTCTCCAGGGGCGGTCCTGCGAGCCACGTGCTTCCGTGCGTATGTCAACGAGATCGGGGCATGGTCAGACCACGTTATTTATCCAATAGCTGTGTCTTTAACCGCGTGTAGTTGTCTGTGGGGGATCAAAAAGTAGTCAAGTCGTGAGTATGAGCGGTGGGGCCTGGAGAAGAACGTGTAATCTCTCTCCCCTGGGTGGAAGAGATGCCACACGTCTATGAGTTGCGAGGAGTGTAAAGACGTGGTGATGCGCCGCTGTGCGTCCCGAGACAGTGAGGACATCCCCGCCGAGGTGTCCTCTGTGGGTGTCAGGGCGATGTTCAGGTCCCAACTATAAGCTGTCCAGTTGTAAAGGACGTGAGTCGTTCTAATGTGCGTTTCAGCCAGCCATCTTGATGGTCGTTCGGAGCATATAGGTTTGCAAATGTGACTCGTTCTGCACCGATCAAGCCCCTTAAAAATAAATGACGGCCTTCGTCATCAGGGACATCAAAGGGACAAGATTAGGCAGAAGTGAGAAACTCCCAGGCCATAGCTGTTGAGTCAGCTGTCTGTCCCCTCCCCCATGCTCCTCTGTCGTCGTCCCTGCTCCTCCCCCTGCTTCTCTGCTCCCCCCAGGTGAGCGCTATGGGGAGGGAGAGGAGGTGAGCGCTGCGGGAAGGGAGAGACAAAGGAGCGGAGGGGGCGGCGGTCTGCTGTCACTGAAGCCGGCCCACTGAGCCATCGGCCCACCGGTAAACTCCCTGTAGACCCAATGGCCAGTCCATCCCTGCCTCCAACGTGGTTAACCATGTGAGTACTCACTAATACTTTCTATAGAATATGCATACTTTTAATCAAACCACATAAAGCCTTTTAAAATAAATGCCTGCGATGTTCCTTCACATGCCCTAACATGGTGGCCTACGCTTTTGGTTTCTCCTTTCTCTTTCCCAATTGTTTCTTCCTTCCTTTTTCCTCTCCCCCCCCCCCCCTTTTGTGTGTTCTTTTTTGCTTCCCTTCTCCCTCTTCACTCCCTTCATCCCCCCTTTTTTCCTCCAACACTTTTTTCTCCCCCACTGTTTCATTTTTCCCTTTCCTCCCTACCCCCACTCCCTTTCTTTTTCCCCCTAGTACTTCTAGGGTCTTGCTCCCTGGCTGTTCTGTCCAGGGCCGGTACAAGGGGTGGGCGGAGGGGGCGGATGCCCTGGGCGGGACCATTTACTGGAGGAAGGGGGGCGCAGTAGAAGTGCTGGTGTACTGGCCACGCTACATAGATAACAACAACATGTGCCGAGTGCGCTCCTGCACCCGGCACAAGCCTGAGACCAGTCCCGCCCTGCCCCTCACTTCTCTATCGGGCAGAGTAATCACAAGAGAGAACCCATGTAATTTCCTACAGTGAATTCTTCCCCCCTCCCTCTCCACGCTGACTCCAAAGTCAATGCGAGTAGCGCTCGCACAGTCAGTTCACCCATATGCTTCCAAATTCAAGCGCAGACCGGGTCTCCTGCTTGCCATAATAACTGCACCAGACCCGACTCCTGAAGCGAGCAGTGCTCCCGTCCCTGTCTGTATGCTCAGAAAGCTATGCTGGTAAAACTGACAGCACAGCAAGAAGATGCAGGATGTCGTCTGGCAGTGCTTGGTCCGCATAGACAGACAGGGATCTGTGCAGTCACATGCCAGTTCTTATCCAATCATGCTACTCCAGCCCTTCCTCTTTCTCCTACCGCCAGATTTGGACAACTTTAAGCAGTTTCAGAGGAGGAGGAAGTGGCTAAAATGACCCCTCTGCTCTTCTGTGTCACTGTGAGTTTTTCTCCTTTGCTTCAGGAATAGAAAGCAGCAGCATGGATAGTCAGTGATAGGGAAAGGGGCAGCAGCATGGTAGGTTGGCTGTTTAGTGCAGGCAGCAGAGATAGAGGGGAACAGGATCCGAGGAAGACATGCTCTTACAGTCTGTTCATGTTCATCCTGACACTGGGCTGTGAAAGATCTTTATCATCAGAGGGACAGAACACAGACTTGCATTCCTTTAAACCAGCAGAAATCATGTTTCTTTCATTAGATCTCTACCTGGGAGAAAAGATTGCAAGGTCTGTGTGTTCTGTCTCTCTGCTTTACCGTAGGGCTCATTCACACTCGTGGGGCTGTTGCAGAGCATCCTCATTCAGTCGAAGGGGTTGTACACAGTGGGTGGAAGCACCTGCCAAAAGCAACACAGGGTGTAATTGCTGCCATGACACTAAACATGGCTGAAATATGTATACACCCCCAGCCACTGCCTGTATGCAGCTAACGGGAGTAGCTGGGGGGGGGGACTTGGCTCGACTGCAGGGTTTAACAGTCCCCCTCACCACTTGTGTTAATAATGCGTTCTAACATTGCTGGTGTGGTTCCACAATAAGACAATAAAAATACCACATTACTCTCGACTTTTGTGTAAATTTTAAGAGAGCAAATTTTCCAAGGATGAGGGCTGCTCTCCAGGACTTGGACTGGGAGGGACTATTGACACAGATGAACACAGAACAGAAATGGGAATTTTTCAAAAAGACTGTGTGGAACCTCACTGCAAAGTATGTTCCCATGGGCAATAAGTTTAAAAGGCTAAAAATAAAACCTATGTGGCTCACGGGCAAAGTTAAAAAAAGCTATAAACAATAAGAAAGTAGCTTTTAAAAAATATAAAAATGAAGGAACACTAGTGTTGTTTAAATGTTACAAAGAATATAACAGGATATGTAAAAAGGAAATCAACGATGCAAAAATTCAAAATGAACGACAGATTGCAAAAGATAGTAGGACAAACCCCAAAAAATTCTTTAAATATATTAATAGTAAAAAGGTGAAGTCTGAGCATGTAGGCCCCTTACAAAATAATCTAGAGTGGGTGACTGGGGACA
This sequence comes from Rana temporaria, assembly GCF_905171775.1. Taxonomy (NCBI): domain Eukaryota; kingdom Metazoa; phylum Chordata; class Amphibia; order Anura; family Ranidae; genus Rana; species Rana temporaria. The sequence goes on along the minus strand of NC_053500.1, from coordinate 89,585,986 downwards.
AAGAGAAGGCAAATTTATTAAATGCTTTCTTCAGCTCTGTGTATACAATGGAGCATGCGGGAGCTCATGTCCAAAATGGGGGTGGGAGTGACACAGCCCCAAATCCACAATGGCTCAAAAGTGATATGGTCCAGAAATATTTAGACAGAATAAAGGTGGATAAAGCACCTGGACCTGATGGCATCCACCCACGGATCCTAGGTGAGTTGAGCTCTGTCATTTCAAAGCCACTGTATCTAATATTTAGGGACTCATTAATGACAGGAATAGTACCACTGGATTGGCGTAGAGCCAATGTGGTGCCTATATTTAAAAAGGGAACAAAGTCTTTACCAAGTAACTATAGACCTGTTAGTCTAACTTCTATAGTTGGGAAGATACTGGAACGTTTAATAAAAGACCACATGGATGAGTTCTTGCAGGAAAAAAACTATTTAAGCAGCAGACAACATGGATTCATGAAAGACAGAAGTTGTCAGACAAACCTGATTTCCTTTTATGAAGAGGTAAGTAAAACCCTAGACAGAGGCGTGGCTGTGGACGTGATATATTTGGATTTTGCAAAAGCGTTCGATACAGTTCCGCACACACGGCTCATGTGTAAGGTAAGGTCTACAGGATTGGATATATCAGTTTGTAAATGGATAGAAAATTGGCTGAAAGACAGAATTCAGAGAGTCGTGGTTAATGATTCTTACTCTGAATGGTCCAATGTGATCAGTGGTGTACCCCAAGGTTCAGTGCTGGGACCCTTACTTTTCAATATATTTATAAATGATATTGGGTCTGGGATCAAAAGTAACATTTCTGTCTTTGCAGATGACACCAAGCTATGCAGTGGAATAACGTCCTTGCAGGATGTCGCCAATTTACAAGCCGACCTCAATGCTCTGTCTAATTGGGCGACTGAGTGGCAGATGAGGTTTAATGTTGATAAATGTAAAGTTATGCACTTGGGGGCTAAGAATATGCATGCATCATACATACTAGGGGGAGTACAACTGGGGGGATCTGTAGTGGAGAAGGATCTGGGGGTTTTAGTTGATCATAAGTTCAATAATGGCATGCAATGCCAAGCTGCGGTTTCCAAAGCGAGCAAAGTCCTTTCTTGTATTAAGAGAGGTATGGACTCCAGAGACAGAGATATAATTTTGCCCCTGTACAAATCATTAGTAAGACCTCATCTGGAATATGCAGTTCAGTTTTGGGCACCAGTTCTCAAAAAGGATATCGGAGAACTGGAGAAAGTGCAGAGAAGAGCAACCAAACTGATAAGAGGCATGGAGGAGCTCAGCTATGAGGAAAGATTAGAAGAACTAAATCTATTCACTCTTGAGAAGGGGGGATATGATCAACATGTACAAATATATAAGAGGTCCATACAGTGTACTTGGTGTTGAGTTATTCACTTTACGGTCAACACTGAGGACAAGGGGGCACTCTTTACGTCTAGAGGAAAAGAGATTTCACCTCCAAATACGGAAAGGTTTTTTCACAGTAAGAGCTGTGAAAATGTGGAACAGACTCCCTCCAGAGGTGGTTCTGGCCAGCTCAGTAGATTGCTTTAAGAAAGGCCTGGATTCTTTCCTAAATGTACATAAAATAACTGAGTACTAAGATTTGTAGGTAAAGTTGATCCAGGGTAAATCCGATTGCCTCTCGGGGGATCAGGAGGGAATTTTTTCCCCTGCTGTAGCAAATTGGATCATGCTCTGCTGGGGTTTTTTGCCTTCCTCTGGATCAACTGTGGGTATGGAGTTGGGTGTATGGGATTGTATTGTGTTTTTTATTTTGTTTGTTTATTTTTTTGTGGTTGAACTGGATGGACTTGTGTCTTTTTTCAACCTGACTAACTATGTAACTATGTGTGTGTGTATATATATATATATATATATATATATATATATATACACACACACACACACTTATTTAGTTTAATTTCCATGGTATGATTTACTGGTAAAAATTATTAGTGCCCCCCAAGTTTTGACTGTGGCATCTTATGTACCCCCCCTATATATTGCTCCTAGAGTCGCCACTGCGCCCGACAGGCGATTCCTTGTCCCAGCCGGTGGGACTTCACCAAGAGGCCGGTCAGGAGGCGGGATCGGAAACCGACACTGACTCGTTCTTTACACCGGGGGGGGCGCAGTTTGCCATCTTTGCCCTGGGCACAGAATGACCTTGTCCCAGCACTGGTTCTGTCACACAGTGATAACTGTTAATGTATATGTTTAAAGTATGTATTGTTAGTTTTTATTGATTTATCTATACAAATGATTTACTGTTTCTTTGTTCGTATAATTTTTAATAGATCGATATGTCTATGCTTCTGAGGAAGCGTTGTTTTCAACATGTAGAGCGAGCTCTCCTTTTCCTCTGGACCCACCGCCTGGTTACACATCACAGAGATAACCTTTGATCGTACTCTTTTCTGAGTCTTTTATGATAGAATTGTATTATGATTGTGATAACCTGTGTGGACCAGTTAATGATTTAATTACTTTAAAACATTTCTATAAAATAAATTATCTAGTTTCTTATCATACTTATCGTGTGCCTTCAAAGTCCACAAATTACTAGTCCTTAGCCAGAATTCATACAATATCAGGACGGTGGCACACTGGTACCAGTGTATCCTCAGTATCACCCTGAAGGGATACATGTTAAATTTAGCCCTTGTTTATAAAGTGAAACAATAAAAATTAAATATTCCTTTAAATATTGTGCCTGTAAAGTGGCAACGTTTTCCCGTGTTTAGAACAATACCACAGCAATATCACATTTCTTTATCGTACATCACGGAACACAGAGCAGCCATAGTAATAACTATGTGGGTTATACGCCACCTATAGGTGTATGGACACTGGTGCACTCAAAAAACAGGAAGTCCCCCTCTATATAACCCCTCCCATACAGGGAGTACCTCCGTTTTTTCGCCAGTGTCTAAGGTGTTGGTCACGGTTATTGAAGTGCTAAGAAGAGCTCAGTCAGGGTTTCTTGGCAGGATCAAGGGGCTATACAAGCGGATCCATTCAAAGTGCCAAAATGGATGGTACCCAGGCCTCGAGGAGGAAGAGCGAGGTTTCCTGCCTGTAATTCTTCTCTTTGAGGGCTGGACCCTGGGATCCAGCACCTTGGTCACATAACTAAACCAAATGTTGCTCTGGCAGGGTGCTGTACAGGTCCAATGGAGTTCGACTCGAACATCGTATGTTCGACAATTCGTCGAAATACGAACGTTACGGGCCGTTCGTGCCAAATTAGAGTGGCGTGTCACGGCCCATAATTCACTGCAGCATCGCAGTGCATTGCTGGCTGATGATTGGCCAAGCATGCACTATGACCCGAATGCTTGGCCAATCACAGCTTGCAAAAAACGGAGAGCCATAGTTGGCCAAAGCCAGGGTGGCTTTGGCCAATTATGGCTCAGGGGGTTTAGTACACGCCCCAAACTATAAAAGGCCGCCTGCAGGTTGGCCTTGTGTAGTGTGTTGCGGTGGTTAAGAGAAGACAGAGAAAGAGTGTCATTTATTACAGGTAGATAGAGCAGGCAGGCAGGCTAGTCAGTTAAAGTTACAGTGTGTAGAGGATATATATGCATCCCAGGTGTTGTATATATATTTATACACTGTATAGTTTAGCTAGATCCGCTCTTCCTAATTTACTGACAGGCAGGCAGGTGATTGTGCTAGCTGCAGTATTCTCACGTGGTGTACTGTCTGTGTCCTCTGCAGTGTGCACCTAAAGCTACGTGGTGTGTGTACTCTCCATGTCCTCTGCACATTGTGCACCTAACGTAGAGCTGGTGTTTCTCATATTTACTCCTAGAAGCAGGGATCTGCTCATATTAATACTACAGGCAGGGTATATTGCTGCAAGTACTTTCACGTGATGTACTGTCTGTGTCCTCTGCAGTGTGCACCTAAAGCTACGTGGTGTGTGTACTGTCTGCGTCCTCTGCAGTGTGCACCTAAAGCTACGTGGTGTGTGTACTGTCTGTGTCCTCTACACATTGTGCACCTAACGTAAAGCTGGTGTTTCTCATATTTACTCCTAGAAGCAGGGATCTGCTCATATTAATACTACAGGCAGGGGTTATTGCTGCAAGTACCTTCACGTGATGTACTGTCTGTGTCCTCTGCAGTGTGCACCTAAAGCTACGTGGTGTGTGTACTGTCTGTGTCCTCTGCACCTAACGTAAAGCTGGTGTTTCTCATATTTACTCCTGGAAGCAGGGATCTGCTCATATTAATACTACAGGCAGGGTATATTGCTGCAAGTACTTTCACCTGGTGTACTGTCTGTGTCCTCTGCAGTGTGCACCTAAAGCTATGTGGTGTGTGTACTGTCTGCGTCCTCTGCAGTGTGCACCTGAAGCTACGTGGTGTGTGTACTGTCTTTGTCCTCTACACATTGTGCACCTAACGTAAAGCTGGTGTTTCTCATATTTACTCCTAGAAGCAGGGATCTGCTCATATTAATACTACAGGCAGGGGTTATTGCTGCAAGTACCTTCACGTGGTGTACTGTATGTGTCCTCTGCAGTGTGCACCTAAAGCTACGTGGTGTGTGTACTGTCTGTGTCCTCTGCACCTAACGTAAAGCTGGTGTTTCTCATATTTACTCCTGGAAGCAGGGATCTGCTCATATTAATACTACAGGCAGGGTATATTGCTGCAAGTACTTTCACCTGGTGTACTGTCTGTGTCCTCTGCAGGCCATTAGTATGTCTGGAAGGACAACAAGGAGAGGCAGAGAGTCACAAGCTGATTAAAGAGGGCAAGCAGGCTCTGTGTCTAGAGGCAACAGTGCTGGTCGTGGACACGGTGCATCCTCATCAGCACATGGCCGTGGGACACGCTCGTCCTTTTTTTCGTCAGCTGGCAGTGTTGAGCCGCAACATGCCGAAGACTTGGTAGAGTGGATGACCAAGCCGTCCTCATCCTCCTCATCCTCTCTCAACCAGGCTCAGGGTACTTTGTCTGGCAAAGCAGCTGCCAACGCGGCCTCTTCCCTCTGCTCAATGGCATCAGTCACTCCTTCTCTAGACCCACCATGTCCCCCAAACTGTTTGACCACAGTGATGGGTACATGTTGCAGGAGAATGCGCAGCGTTTTGAAGGCTCAGATGATGGTACACAGCTAAAGGGAGGCAGTAACGTGAGCCCAGAGAGAGGGGGTGCCCAAGAAGGACAGCAATCTGGCAGTCATGTTCCCCCAGCTGCAGCATACTGCCAGATTTTCTACAGTGATGAGGAGGGAGGGGATGATGAGGTCACTGACTCTAAGTGGGTGCCTGATAGAGAGAGGAGGAGGAGGCACATCTCCAACGAGGCAGGTTAATGGCAGCACACCGACTGCATCACAACGTAGAGCTACGCGTGTGCAGGGCGGTGCTGTCTCTCAGCATTATTTCAAAAGTTCTTTGGTGTGGGCCTTTTTTGAGACGAGTGCATCAGAAACCACCGCTGCTCTTTGCAACATATGTCGCAAGCGTATCTCGCGTATCCAAAACATCACCCGCTTGGGCACCACATGCTTGACCAGACATATGTCGACCTGCCATGCAGTTCGTTGGCAAGCATACCTTAAAGACCCACACCAAAGAACAAAGCGGACCTCTCCTTGCTCCTCATCAGCTGGGATCTCCAACCCCACTATACCCTCAGTCCTCTCTAAAGCCTGCACTGATAGGACTGAAGGTGTAGAATTAGGTGTGTCACAGCCAAGTACTTGTGGGCAATCTACTATTGGTACACCGATGGCAGATTGTACCAGGCAAATTTCCCTGCCCCAGCTGCTGCAGCGCGGTAAGAAGTTCTCTCCCAGCCATCCACATGCCCAGCTTAGCTAAATTGCTAGCACTTCAACTGCTGCCTTTTCAGTTGGTAGATTCTGCCCCTTTCCGCGAGTTTGTGGAATGTGCGGTACCTCAGTGGCAAGTTCCCAAATGACACTTTTTCTCACGGAAGGCGATTCCGTCTCTCTACCGGCATGTGGAAGGCAATGTCCATGCCTCGCTGGACAGGGCAGTCAGTGGTAAGGTGCATATTACCGCTGACTCATGGTCCAGCAGGCATGGACAGGGACGTTACCTATCTTTCAAGGTGCATTGGGTGACTGCTGGCAGCTGGGAAGGACGCAGGACAATGTACAGTAGTGATGGAGGTTTTTCCGCCACCACGCCTCCAAAATGCTACTACTGGTTGTGACACCCCCTCTTCTTCTTCCTCTGTGGCCTCTTCTTGTGCTGATGTGTCCTCGGAACCAGCGGTGCTCCGTAGGCGTTCAAGGGGCTACGCAGGTACGCAGGCAAAGAGATGCCATGCGGTGCTTGAGCTGGTGTGCTTGGGGGACAGGAGCCACACTGGGCCAGAGGTTCTGTCAGCTCTGCAGGGGCAGGCTCAGAGGTGGTTGACGCCACGCCAGCTTAAGCCAGGAATGGTGGTTTGAGACAATGGCACCAACCTCCTCTCCGCCCTGCGACAGGGAAAACTGACAGATAATGAACTGGTGTCACCGCACTAATGGGCACTGATAATGCACTGGTGGGCACTGATAATCTGCACTGGTGTACCCTGACATTTGGGTCTGGTTGTGGTTCCGGGGCCGATGCGGGGGGCCGATGCGGGGAGCTGTGCCAGGGCCGATGCAGTGTGCTGTGCTGGGGCCGATGTGGGGTGCTGTGCCGGGGCCGATGCGGGGTGCTGTGCCGGGGATTATGCGGTGGGCTGGGGCCGATGCGGGGTGCTGTGCCGTGGATGATGCGGGGTGCCGGGGCCGATGCGGGGTGCCGGGGCCGATGCGGGGTGCTGTGCCGGGGATGATGCGGTGGGCTGGGACCGATGTGGGGTGCTGTGCCGGGGACGATGCGGTGGGCAATGTTATGGTGGCAATGTGCTGTGCTGGGGGAAGAAGGAAGCAGGAGGAACACAGCACAGGGATGGTGGGAACCCCTCATAATGAGCACAGCAGGTGTACAGAACCGGGAACTCAGTGCAGGGATGGTGGGAATCCCTCATGAAGGGTTCCCACCATCCCTGTTCTGTGCTGACTTCCTGTGGCTGTACTCCTGCTGTGCCCATTATGAGCGTACGAATCCGAAGTGAGTTTTGGGCACAAAATACGAAATAACGGCTAATCCGAAACGGAACTAAACAAAATGAATTTATTGACAGTGCACATGTCTGGTATATGTATACACACCACATATATAACAAGATATATATATCATCTTGTTATGTAGATATATCTGCACAGGAACAAATTATTTTGTATATTTACTGGTTCCTGGAAGGAGGAGGGGAGGAGAGGTTTGCATAGATAAGGGGCGGTAACTTCCTCTGACACTCCCGTTGTTATTAAAACCTGATCTGAAACCATTACATTGCTTGTGCAGCACTGAGCATGTGCGAGGCTAAAATCCAGGAAGTCATACAGTCTGGCTTCATGATGCCCACACTTAAGATGGCCCCAGTCAATTTCTGTTTTATAAAGTGTCTAAATGCTGTAACAACCTAACAAAACGGACCTTAGTTTACAGACTAACTGTAGTAGAATACATTAAGCTTGTGTATTACAGGGGTTTTTATATTTAAAAAGTTTTTATATTTAAAATTGTGGCTGGAACTCTGCTTTAACTTGGTGGTGCAGTGGTTCTTGGGCAGGTACCCGGGATTACAGGATGTCCTGAAGCAGGCCAGGAAAGTCTGTGTGCATTTCCGACGGTCATATAATGCCAGTGCTCGGCTGGCAGACCTCCAAAAGGAATAAATCTGCCCAAGAACCGCCTAATCTGTGACATGTCCACCAGGTGGAACTCTACGTTGGCCATGCTGCAGCGGCTGCACACACAGCAGAGGGCCATCAATGAGTATCTGTGCCAATATGGCAGCAGGACAGGGTCAGGGGAGCTTGTTTTTTCTCCCCACGCCAGTGGGCCATGATCAGGGATGCATGCACTGTCCTGTCACCATTTTAGGAGGCCACGAGGATGGTGAGCAGTGACAGTGCATGCATCAGTGAGACTGTCCATCTTATTCACCTGTTGGAGCACATGCTGCGTGGAATAATAGACAGGGCCCTTGAGGCAGAACAGAGGGAGGAAGAGGAGGACTTCCTTACCTCTCAAGGCCCCCTTTATCCAGACAGTGTTCCTGCTTGTCCGCCTATCACACAGGAAGAAGATGAGGAGGAGGAGGAGGAAGAGGAGGATTGTGTCAGCATGGAGGTGGAGCCTAGTACTCATCAGCATCAGCAGCAGTCTTCAAGGGATAAATTACAGTCCCAAGAAACCCATGGACTTGTACGTGGCTGGGACGAGGTGGCTGCGGGTCATGTCGTCCTCAGTGACCCAGAGGACTCCGCACCGAATGCCTCAGCAAACCTACGTTGTATGGCCTCCCTGATCCTGCAAATTCTGAGGAAGGATCCTCGTATTCGTGCTATCAAGGAGAGGGATCATTACTGGCTGGCAACCCTCCTTGATCCACGTTACAAGAGTAAGGTTGCAGACCTTATCTTGCCGGCACAGGAGGGAGCAGAAGATGAAACATCTTCGGGAGGCCTTGCAGAAAGGTCTGTGCAATGCGTTCCCAGATACTGGGAGGTTACAAAATCCTGGTCCTGGACAACGTGTTGCTGAGGCTTGCATTCAGACAATTTTTTAGTCCGCAGCCCCAAGGTATGACCGGTTCCAGCAACCATCACCAGCGTCTGTTTTACATGGTGCGGGAATACCTAGGGGCAAGATCAGACTTGGACACCTTTCCCACCGAAAATCCTCTGGCTTACTGGGTCTTGAGGATGGATCAGTGGCCAGAGCTTGCACAGTACGCAATTGAGCTACTGGCTTGTCCTGCATCCAGCGTTCTTTCAGAACACACATTCAGTGCTGCTGGAGGCTTTGTAACCGATCCCAGGGTGCGCCCCTCCACTGACTTGGTCGATCGACTGACCTTCATAAAAATGAATCAGGCTTGGATCACCACCAGCTACCAAGCACCTAATGCTGATGTAACTGAATCATTTTTTTGAAATGTCAGATCCCTTCAAGACTGCCTATGCTGATGCTGAGTGACTATCCTTTTCCTCCTCAATGATCATGCTGATAGCTTGTAAAAACATTTTTGGTTCTGGGCACCGCCACCAGTGCCTAAGGCCCATTTTTTCTGCCGCTGTTTAACAGGGGCGTGTAATTACAATTTTTGATACAATACTTTGCAGCGGGCTCATTCCTGCGCTCCAACTAGAGTATCTGTGAGGGGTTGCAGTGTTGTGGCACCAGCACCAGTGGCTAAGGCCCAATTTTTCTACCACTGTTCAACAATGACATGAAATTACAATTCTTGATATAATAGTTCACACAGCAGGACGTTCAAATTTATGCAGAGTATATACGGCAGGCCCCTACTTTCAAACATCCAACTTACAAACGACTCCAACTTGCAAATGGAAGGAGACAACAGGAAGTGAGAGGAAATCTACCCCTAGGAAGGGAAATTCTCCACTGTAAGAGGTGTCTCCTGACCACTGATGCTTTATCACCAATCCTTGTTTCACTAAAAAAAAATTTTTTTCAAAAAATCAGTTGTCATTGGGACAGAAAGTGAATTGCAATCTTCTGAATAGATGCACACAGACAGGTAAACAGATGTTACAGGAGTGATAACCCTTCTCTATGTTTTCAGAAAAGCTTAAAAATAGATTTTATGGCTGGAGCTACAAAGTACCAGTTCAAAATTACAAACAGATTCTACTTAGCAACAAACCTACAGTCCCTGTCTTGTTTGCACCGCCTGCATACTGCTGTTCAAAGTATATAGGGCCAAAGGGGCTGGTAATGACCTGGGGGGAGGGGGGGGATCCATGCTATTTTTCTCAATGATTTTCATCCATATTGCAGGGACCAGACATTACATTAAAGCCGCAAGCAGTTTTAAATGACTTTTTTCTTATAGTAATCTCATTTTGTGCAGGGACAGTTCTAAACACGTGCCACTTCACAGGCACCCAGCAGGTACGATATTTAAAGGAATTTTAAAATTTTTAAATTTTTTTTTCACTTTAAGCATCATTAAAATCACTGCTCCAGAAAAAACAACCGTTTTTAAAACTTTTTTTACATTGCATTTTACATCCCTGGGGCAAGACCCGGGTTATTAAACCCGTTTTACGACAATAACTTTCATATTAGGCTTTAAAATGAGCACTTTTGAATTCGAACGTTCGAGTCCCATTTGAAGGTTCTGGTGCGAACCGAACAAGGGGGGGGGGGTTTCGGCTCATCCCTACTGAACAGACTGAGGTGCAACCTGGCGGCACCGGATGGACCGAAACATAATGAGGAGCTCTTTTGGATTTAGGTCAGGTGAGCGTGGGTGCCATTCAATGGTATCAATTTCTTCATCCTCCAGGAACTGGCTGCATGCTCTCGCCATATGAGGCCGAGCATTGTCGTGCACCAGGAGAAACCCAGGACCCACTACACCAGCATAGGGTCTGACAATGGGTCCAAGAATTTCATCCTGATACCTAATGGCAGTCAGGGTGCCATTGTATAGCCTGTAGAGTTCTGTGCAATGGATATGCCTCCCCAGACCATCACTGACACACCACCAAACCGGTCATGCTGAACAGTGTTACAGGCAGCATATAGTTCTCCGCGGCTTCTCCAGACCCTTTCACGTCTTTCACATATGCTCACGGTGAACCTGCTCTCATCTGTGAAAAGCAGGGGGCACCAGTGGCGCACCTGCTAATTCTGGTGTTCAATGGAAAATGCCAATCGAGCTCCACAGTGTCTGGCAGTGAGCACAGAGCACACTTGAGGACGTTGGGCCCTCAGGACACCCCCATGAAGTCTGTTTCTGATTGTTTGGTCAGTGACATTCACACCAGTGGCCTGCTGGAGGTCATTTTGTAGGGCTCTGGCAGTGCTCAGTGTTCTTCCTTGCACAAAGGAGCAGATACCGGTCCTGCTGATGGGTTAAGTACCTTCTATGGCTCTGTCCAGCTCTCCTAGAGTAACTGCCTGTCTCCTGGAATCTCCTCCATGCTCTTGAGACCATGCTGGGGGACACAGCAAACGTTCTGGCAATGACACGTATTGATGTGCCATCCTGGAGGAGTTGGACTGCCTGTGCAACCTTTATAGGGTCCAGGTATCGCCTTGTGCTACCAGTAGTGAAACTGACCCTAGCCAAATGCAAAACTAGTGAAAAACAATCAGAAAAGATGAGTAGGGAAAAAAAATGCCAGACACCTCCACCTGAAAAAACATTCCTGTTTTGGAGGTCTTCTCATTGTTGCCCATCTAGTGCACCTGTTGTTAATTTCAATTAACAGCAATACAGCAAAGCAGCTCAAACTGATTAACAACCCCCTCTGTATACACCCCAACCCCCTCTGCTACTTAACTCACCAGATCAATATCCCAGGAGTTATGATTCAAAAGTGTTCCTTTAATTTTTTTGAGCGGTGTAGATGAAAATCATTAAAAAAAAAAACGGCATGGGTCCCCCCAGTCCATTACCAGGCCCTTTGGGTCTAGTATGGATATTAAGGGAAACCCCGCACCCAAATTAAAACAAAAAATGGCGCAGGGGTCCCCACTATATACTCTAAACAGCAGTATATATACTATACGGCCTGCCCTATATAGTCTGCAGAAAATTGGGCCTGAATTGTAATTACATGCCCCTGTTAAACAGGAACAAAAAAATTGGGCCTTTGGTGGTGCCACAACACTGTAAGCCCTCACAGTTACTCTTGGTGGGCACAGGAATGGGCCCTGCTGTGAAATATTATATCAATAATTGTAAATTACATGCTCCTGTTAAACAGGGGCAGAAAAATTGGGTCTTTGAGGGGTGGTGGTGGTGGTGCCACAACACTGTAGGCCCTCACAGTTACTCTTGGTGGGTGCAGGAACGGGCCCTGCTGTAAAATATTAGATCAAAAATTGTAATTACATGCCCCTGTTAAACAGGGGCAGAAAAATTGGAGGAATAGGATAGTCACTCAGCATAGGCAGTCCAAAGCTATAGAAAATTCAATCAGTTACATCAGCATCAAGTGCTTGTAAGCTGCTGATCCAAGACTGATTCATTTATATGAATGTGAGCCTATCAACAGTGTCTGTGGACAGGCGCACTCTATAATCCATTACAAACCCTCCAGCAGCACTGGATTGGCATTCAGAAAAAATGCTGGAGGCAGGACAGGCCAGTATTTCAATTGCATATTAAGCAAGTTCTGACCAGTGGTCCATCAGTTGATGCTCTGTTGGAAAGGTCTCCAAGTCTCGTCTTGCCCCTAGATATTCCTGCACCATGTAATGCAGACAGTGGCGATGGTTGCTTGAACCGATCAGACCTTGGAGCCGAGGACTGAAAAATTGTCTAAAGGCATCGGTCAGCCAGACACCTTCTCCACTGCTCTTTCTGTAACTGAATGAAGCCTCAACAACATGTCCAGCACCAGGAAAGTGTAACCTCCCAGGGTCTAGAAATTCATTGCACAAACCTTTCTTCAGGACCTCCTGAAGATGTTTCATCCTCTGCTCCCTTTGCAAAGGCAGGATGAGTTCTGCAACCTTACCCCTGTAACGTGGATCAGCCAGTAATGATCCCTCTTCTTGATACCACAAATCCTAGGGTCCTTTCACAGGCTTTGCAAGATCAGGGAGGCCATGCAGCGTAAGTTTGCAGAGGCATTTGATCCTGAGTCCTCTGGGTCACTAAAGATCACACGATCTGTAACAACTTCCTCCCAGCCACGTACAACTCCTTGTGTTTCTGGGGACTGAAAACCATCCTTTTAAGACTGCTTCTGAGTGTTATCCTCCACCTCCATGCTGACACAATCATCCTTCTCTTCTTCTTCCTGTGTGTTTGGTGGCCCCCGCAGGAATACTATGTAGATAAAGGGGACCTTGAGAGGTAAGGAAATCCTCCTCTTCTTCCCGCTGTTCTGCCTCAAGTGCCCTGACCATTATTCCACAAAGCATGTGCTCCAACAGGAAGACAAAAGAGACAGTATCACTGATGCCTGCATTGTTGCTGCTCACCATCCTCGTGGCCTCCTGAAATGGTGACAGGACAGTGCATGTATCCTTGATCAGTAGCCACTGGCGTGGCGAAAAAAAAAAGCAAGCTCCCCTGCCGTACTCATTGATGGCCCTCTGCAGCCGCTGCAGCATTGCCAATGTTGAGTTCCACCTGGTGGGCATGTCACAAATGAGGCGGTTGGTGGGCAGGTTGCATTTCCTTTGAATGTCAGCCAGCCGAGCACTGGCATTGTATGACCGGCGGAAATTATCACAAACTTTTCTGGTCTGCCTCAGGAGATCCTGTAAGCCTGGGTACCTGCTCAAGAACCACTGCAACACCAAATTCAGGATGTGTGCCAAACATGGAACACAGGTCAAGTGTCCCTGTCCCTTCCTGGCTGAAGCTTGCCTGGCGTTAACCACCTCTGAGCCTGCCCCTGCAGAGCTGACAGAACCTCTGCCCCAGTGTAGCTCTTGTCCCCTAAGCAGACCAACTCAAGCACCCCATGGCATATTTTTGCCTGACTGCTTGTGTAGCCCCTTGAATGCTTACGAAGCACCGCTGGTTCAGAGGACAAATCTGCAGAGGAAGAGGCCATAGAGGAAGAAGAGGAGGGGTGGAGGAGAGAGCTGAATCACCACTAGCATTTTGGAGGTGTGGTGGTGGAACAAGCTCCAACAATACTAAACCCTGTCCTGCATTCTTCCCAGCTGCCAGCAGAGTTACCCAGTGCCCCCCGTGAAGGAAAGGCAATGTTCCTGCCCATGCCTGCTGGACCACGAGTCAGCCATAATATGCACCTTACTGCTGACCGCCCTGTCCATTGAGGCCACAACATTGCCTTCACATGCGGGTAGAGAGCCGGAATGGACTTCCGTGAAAAGAAATGGCGTTTTGGAACCTGTCACTGAGGTACAGCACATTCCACAAATTCATGAAAGAGGGAAGAGTCTACCAGCTGAAAAGGCAGCAGTTGCAGTGCTACCAATTTGGCCTAGCATTCAGACGCTGAGCATGTGGATGGCTGGGACCAAATACATTTTTACAGTTTAGCAACTGGGGTAGTGAAATGTGCCTGCTAAAATCAGAAGGTGGTGTACTGCTAGGAGATTGGCTGCAAGTACTTGGGACACCTATTGCTATACCTTCATTCCTCTTGGTGCAGGTTTTTGAGAGGACTGGGAGGTATAGTGGGGTTGGAGATCCCAGATGAGGAGCAAGGAGAGGTCTGCCTTTTTCTTTGATGTGGGTCTTTCAAGTGCTGTTGCCAACAGACTGCATGGGAGGTCGTCATATGTCTGGTCAAGCATGTGGTGCCCAAGCGGCTGCTGTTCTGACCACACTTGATCCGCTTCAAACATAGTTTGCAAACAGCAAAGGTGCGATCTGCTGCACATTTGTCAAAAAAGGCCCACACCATGGAACTTTTCAGTCAGCAGGTAGTTAGCAGTGCCCTGCACCTGCGGAGCTCTGCGGTGTGATGCAGGTTTAGGAGATATGCTGGGTAGCTACAGGTAAGCCTTAATATAGGCTTATCTGTAGCGTAAAGTGGTTGTAAAGGGCTTACAACCACTTTAATACACCGCCTGAAGTGTATTAGAAATAGTATTAGCAATGCACTGTAGATATAGTTTACACTGGATGCAGAGTATAATTGATTTTTATATATATTGTAACAGACATATGCATGCTGCCGGGACAGTTATAATCTTCGTGCAGGGGGACTACAAGGAACTGCATGGCTTGTCACAATTGGATGTACCGCATTGTATTCTGAGCTCAAAGAGTTAATTGGACAAGTCTCTTTTCATTGCTGAATGCTAATGTTCCCTTCGCATAGATAATGAACTCTCTCTTGTGTGCAGGTAAACAGCCCCCCTGTGAGGTGTATGCTGATGGGGATTATGTGTGAGTGATAATTGTTTTAAAGGTTAATTGAATTCTATTGAGAAAGGAATGTGCCTGGCCAGGAAATGTTAAGTGGGGTGCGGTGCCGAAGCGGCTAGAAACTGGCCAAGTGATTAATTCAAGGAGATGTCATTGTTCTTGTAACAGTTGTAAGCAGATATAAGCAGGTGAAATATGCCAAATAAAGTCAGTCTGCTTGACCCTTCAAACGTAGCACGTCTTGTTTCTTGAAAGGGCGTTCGATGGGATATACCGGCGGTACCTGCATATCATAACTTGTCAGCAAAAAGGACGTCTCCAACGGCCGATACCCTTCACTACCAGTGGGTAGCCGTTACATTGGTTGGCAGCGGTGGGATGGTCCTTTTATCCAAAGAACAAGTTCTGAATGGAGTCGCAGTACGCCAGGCTGAAAAGATCCACACTGAAAGATCTATTGGAGATTCGTGGTAGGAGCGCCAGCAACAGACCACGGAGGGAGCTGATAGCTGAACTGCTGGAGCTGGACGAAATGGATGGATCCATGGAAGGAACTGAGCCCCTTGCACCTGTCAGCGAGGAAGATGTAATTTCTGGGATTGTACAGCGGAGATTATCCTTGTATCCAGAAACGTCCGTGGAACTAATCAACCAGCTGTTCCGGGAAGCAAGGGAAGAGATACAAACGAAGAGGGGACAAGAACTGGAACTGATAAGAGCGAGACAGCCCATTACACCTGCAGTTCCTACCCCCCCACCTGCTGCTACAGGAAAGAAAATACCGTTCACTGCATTTAAAGCTTTTGTAGAAAGTGAGGAGGAAATCGATGGATATTTGGCGGACTTTGAGAGGCAGTGCTCACTACACCAGGTACCACCAGACCAATGGGTCACTATTTTGTCGGGGAAATTGTCGGGCAAAGCCAATGAAGCCTTTCGGGCTCTCGCCCCAGAGGATATTTTACAATACCAGCAAGTTAAAAAGGCGCTGCTAACCCGATACGCCGTAACGCCAGAAGCCTACCGCCGGCGCTTCTGGGAGTCCAAGAAGAAGGCTGTGGACTCCCACATGGAATGGGCAAACCAGTTACAAAGGGTGGCATCCCATTGGGTCCAAGGGTGCAAGGCCAACACCGGGGAGGAAGTATTACAGCTGTTCCTAATGGAACATTTCTTCCAAGACCTGGCCGCAGACATACAAGACTGGGTACGAGATCGCCGTCCCGCTAACTTAAACGAGGCGGCTCGGCTAGCAGATGAGTACGCGGAGACAAGGAAAGTAAGCCAGGGTACTATGCGGCTGGCTCAGAAGGTAGAACCGCGTACTCCAACCGTCACCCCACGCCCAGAGTTTCGGGCTCCAGTCCCACCAGGACCACCACGTCCTCAGGGGCCTAACAACTACCCCCGGGATTCGTGTAGGGTGACGTGCCATCACTGCAGCAACACGGGACATATTGCTCGTTATTGCCCTCTAAGAGCTACAAATAACAATTGGAGACGTACAACACCCAACACAGAAGTCACTCCATCACGTCCCTCTGCGGCCCACTGCCTGGAGACCGAGGGGGGCCCGGAGGAATGTCTGGGAATTTTGTATGAGGCAGACCCAATACAAGCTGCCTCTCCAGATAACCGTCAGCATCACCGTCAGGAGGTACGGGTGAATGGACAAGTAGCACAAGGCTTAAGAGATACCGGGGCCACTATCAATCTGGTTCAAAAACATCTGGTACAGCCAGAGAACGTCTCCACTCGTACAGTTGCCGTCCGGGTCGCAGGGGGCGCTGTATTCCGCTTACCCACCGCCCGGGTGCACTTAGACTGGGGAGTCGGGTCAGGAAAGACCACCGTTGGTATCATGGACAACCTACCGGCCGAGGTTGTGCTGGGCAACGACATTGGCCCTCTGACTTCGGCGTATCTACCTACACCTGATGCAGCTTGCCCCGTGACCACCCGCTCACAGACCCGTATCACAGATGATCCTACAACAGGCCAGGAGACCCAGGTAAGCCAAGAACCGACATGTAACCCCACTACGGTAGAGAGACCCATAGCTTGGGACACCCCAGAGGAATTTGGGAGGGAAACTAGGGAGGACTCCACCATTCAAAAGTATCGAGAATTAGCAGACAGTAGAGGGGATGAGCGGGAACGTTTTATATGGGAGGGTGACAGGTTATACAGATTGACTGAAGGCAGAAAGAGAGGCGGTGTCCCTTCGCAAAAGCGGCAACTAGTGGTACCCAGAAAGTACCGGTTGGAACTTCTCCGAATTGGCCACGACATTCCATTGGTAGGGCACCTAGGGGGTAACCGCACCACCTACAGGATCACCCAGACTTTCTTTTGGCCGGGGATCTCGAAGGATGTGCGACGTTACTGCAGCACCTGTGACGTATGCCAACGGGTAGGAAAAAGAGGGGACCACCCTAAGGCTCGACTGTCACCTATGCCCGTGATCGAGGAACCGTTTAGCAGGGTAGCAGTCGACCTAGTGGGACCTCTACCTAACCCCAGTCCCTCAGGTAAGAAATACATTCTTACCGTAGTAGACTATGCTACCCGCTACCCGGAGGCCGTCGCTCTGACGAATATTCAGGCGGACACTGTTGCCAGTGCGCTCGTCGGGATATTCACCCGAGTGGGGTTCCCTCAGGAAATCCTGTCCGACCGAGGGACCCAGTTTACTGCAGATCTAACCCAACAGTTATGGAAGGTCTGCGGTATTAAGACCCTGCTTAGTTCACCGTACCACCCTCAGACCAACGGTCTCTGTGAACGCTTTAATGGTACCCTCAAGCAATTGCTGCGGACCTTTACGGCGGAATACAGAGACTGGGAGCGATTTTTGCCGCACCTCTTGTTTGCCTATCGAGAGGTACCGCAGGAATCCACAGGGTTCTCCCCCTTCGAGCTGCTCTATGGACGGAGAGTGCGAGGCCCCCTCGACCTCATCCGGGAGCACTGGGAGGGCGAGACAGAACATGAAGGTGTCCCCATTGTGCCATATGTGCTGGAAATGCGGGACCGCATGGAACATTTAGCTCGGATGGCACGGGACCATCTCCAAACGGCCCAGGGACGACAGAAACACTGGTACGACCGGGGCGCCCGTCAGAGAACGTTTCAAGTGGGCCAGAAGGTGCTGGTGCTTAGGCCTGTCAAAGGGAATAAGCTCCAGACCTCATGGCAGGGCCCTTACAAAGTGGTAGCGCAAGTCTGCGATACTACATATGTAATCGCCAGCAGCCAAGATGAAAGGGTCCAGAAATCCTTTCATGTAAACTTATTAAAAGAGTATCAGGAAAGACCAGAGGATGTAGCAGCCATATGTATCCCAGCCACTGAAGACCCTGACAGCTTACCCATCCCAGATCTATTAGCAGATTCGGAACCTAAGACTCTGCTCAATACGATACAGCTAGGGGAGCGGTTACCTCCCGCAGAAAAGGGACAGATGCGACAATTGATAACTGAGAAAGGACTGACATTTTCCCAGGAGCCCGGGTACACTCTCTTAGCGACTCACTACGTAGAGACCCCAGGACAAAACCCGCTCAGACAGACTCCCTACAGAATCCCTGAGGCAGTAAAAGAGGAGATGAGGAAGGAAATACAAGAAATATTAAGACTGGGGATCATAGAACCATCTGACAGCCCCTGGGCCTCGCCCGTTGTCCTAGTACCCAAAAAGGACGGAACAACCCGATTCTGTGTCGATTACCGACGCCTCAATGACAAAACCGTGACAGATGCCTACCCCATGCCCCGAGTAGACAAGCTATTAGATCGTATTGCCAGGGGACGTTATCTGACCACAATCGATCTGTGCAAAGGGTATTGGCAGATTCCCCTGTCCAAGGAGGCTATCCCTAAGTCGGCATTTGTCACCCCATTTGGCTTATTCCAGTTCAAGGTCATGCCGTTTGGGATGAGGAACGCCCCAGCCACATTTCAGCGCTTAGTGGACCGCCTCCTTGATGGCTTCCAGGATTTTGCTTGCGCGTACCTGGATGACATTGCGATCTATAGTGAGACTTGGGGGGAACACTTGAGGCATGTTGAGGCTGTACTGGATCAGATTAGGGCCGCCGGCCTAACCCTGAAGCCAGAAAAATGTAATTTCGGGATGGCAGAAGTCCAGTACTTGGGTTGAGGCTGTAGCCAATTGGCCAACACCCCACACTAAGACCCAGGTACTGGCATTTCTAGGGACAGCGGGGTATTACAGAAAATTTGTCCCTGACTACAGTACCATTGCCAAACCCCTGACGGATTTGACCAAAAAGAATTTGCCTAGAGTAGTCCTGTGGTCTCCCGCTTGTGAAACAGCATTCCAAACCTTGAAACAAGCATTGATCAACGCACCTGTTCTATCTGCCCCCGTCCCTAACAAAAGATTTGTCGTTCATACAGATGCGTCCATGTACGGACTGGGGGCAGTTCTAAGCCAGATCGGGGAGGATGGAGGAGAACACCCTGTTGCGTACCTGAGTAGAAAACTATTACCCAGGGAAGTGAGCTACGCGGCAGTGGAAAAGGAATGTTTAGCCCTGGTTTGGGCCTTAAAGAAGCTCACACCCTACCTGTATGGTCAGGAATTCACCCTGATCACGGACCATATCCCACTAGTATGGCTGAACCGAGTAGCCGGAGATAATGGGCGCTTGCTAAGATGGAGCTTGGCCCTACAACCCTACAATTTTTCTATCCAATACCGCCCTGGCAGATTCAATGGGAATGCCGACGGCCTGTCCAGGCAAACTGAACTTTTACCCTAACGGCAGACCGGACATCCCCAAGTTGATCCGAAAAAGATCAATCCGGGTCTGCCGGAGTGTTCCACAAAGGGGGAGTAGTGTAACGGACATATGCATGCTGCCGGGACAGTTATAATCTTCGTGCAGGGGGACTACAAGGAACTGCATGGCTTGTCACAATTGGATGTACCGCATTGTATTCTGAGCTCAAAGGGTTAATTGGACAAGTCTCTTTTCATTGCTGAATGCTAATGTTCCCTTCGCATAGATAATGAACTCTCTCTTGTGTGCAGGTAAACAGCCCCCCTGTGAGGTGTATGCTGATGGGGATTATGTGTGAGTGATAATTGTTTTAAAGGTTAATTGAATTCTATTGAGAAAGGAATGTGCCTGGCCAGGAAATGTTAAGTGGGGTGCGGTGCAGAAGCGGCTAGAAACTGGCCAAGTGATTAATTCAAGGAGATGTCATTGTTCTTGTAACAGTTGTAAGCAGATATAAGCAGGTGAAATATGCCAAATAAAGTCAGTCTGCTTGACCCTTCAAACGTAGCACGTCTCGTTTCTTGAAAGGGCGTTCGATGGGATATACCGGCAGTACCTGCATATCATAACTTGTCAGCAAAAAGGACGTCTCCAACGGCCGATACCCTTCACTACCAGTGGGTAGCCGTTACATATATATATATTTATTTATATATATATATATATATATATATATATATATATATATATATACACACACACACATATATATACATACATATACACACAGTATATCAATACACACCAGTGGCGGCTGGTGCTCAAAATTTTTGGGGGGGCGCAAACAAACAAAAAAACAAACAATTGCAGCCTCACTGTGCCCATCATACACAGCTACTTTGCCCATCAATTGCAGCCACTGCGCCCATCATACACAGCTACTGTGCCCATCAATTGCAGCCACTGTGCCATGCCATCAATTGTCGCCACTGTGCCATCAATTGTCGCCACTGTGCCATGCCATCAAACGCAGCCACTGTGCCAATCAACTGTCACCAATGTGCCATGCCATTACACGCAGCCACTGTGCTATCAATTGTCACCACTGTGCCCATCAATTGTCACCACTGTGCCCATCAATTGTTGTCACCACTGTGCCATGCCAAACGCAGCCACTGTGCCATGCCATCAAACGTTACCACTGTGCCCATCAATTGTTGTTACCATTGTGCCCATTAATTGTTGTCACCACTGTGCCCATCAATTGTTGTCACCACTGTGCCCATCAATTGTTGTCACCACTGTGCCCATCAATTGTTGTCACCACTGTGCCCATCAATTGTTGTCATTACTGTGCCCATCAATTGTTGTCACCATTGTGCCCATCAATTGTTGTCACCACTGTGCCCATCAATTGTACTCGCCACTGTGCCCATCAATTGTACTCGCCACTGTGCCCATCAATTGTACTCGCCACTGTGCCCTGTTAAATGCTGCCAGCCTGCCACTGTGCCCTGTAAAATGCCCCCTCCCCATTTCAGCCCGGCACTTACCTTTTTGGGGTCAGCAATCCTGCTTCCACCGTCCCTCGATGTCTTCTCCCGCCCTCGATGACGCTTCAGCCAATCAGGTTACCGTCGGCTCTGATAGGCACTTCCGTACAGCCAACCAGCTGACGTTATTCAGATGGCCGGACATGAGCGCCGACCATCTGAATAGAACAGCGGCAGCGGCGATAATAACATAGATTCGTGCAATGCATGAATCTATTTTTTTAGACTCAGTGACGGTGAGAGCCAGAGGGGGCGGCGCTCCAGCTCCCTCTATGGACGAACCGCCACTGATACATACCCTGTTCCAAATTATTCTGCAAATTTTAATTTCAGTGTCACAAAGATTAAATATTCAGTTTTTCAGTTTAACTCAAGGATGGCATCGTGTCTCAGGGATCTTTTGATCACTGAAAACAATCTCGGACACCTGTCATAATTAGATTGCCAGGTGAGCCCAATTAAAGGAAAAACTACTAAAGGAGAGTGTTCCACATTATCAAGCAGAGCACCATTTTCAAGGAATATGGGGAAGAAAAAGGATCTCT
Source organism: Rana temporaria (assembly GCF_905171775.1). Classification (NCBI taxonomy): domain Eukaryota; kingdom Metazoa; phylum Chordata; class Amphibia; order Anura; family Ranidae; genus Rana; species Rana temporaria. The sequence continues at coordinate 89,564,198 of NC_053500.1, read as the reverse complement.
CTGCTGCCCAAAAGAGTGAAATAGTTCTATTGGACGAGGTATGAAAACATTAGATATTTCACGAAAATGTAAGCGTGATCATCAAACTATTAAGAGATTTGTGGGCGATTCAGAGCACAGATGGGTTTTGTGCAGATAAAAGGCACATTGAGGAAGATTTCTGCCAGATCCATGCATCGGATCAAGAGAGCAGCTGCTAAAACAGCATTACATAGCAGCAAACAGATATTTGAAGCTGCTGGTGCCTCTGGAGTCCCACGGACATCAAGGTGTAGAGTCCTTCAGAGTCTTGCAACTGTGATAAACCTTCCATTCGGCCACCACTAACCAATGTTCACAAGCAGAAATGGCTGCAATGGGCAGAAAAATACAGGAAGACTAATTTTCAAACAGTCCTGTTCACTGATGAGTGCTATGCAACCCTGGATGGTCCAGAAAGATGGAGTAGTGGATGGTTGGTGGACGGCCACCCTGTTCCAACAAGGCTGCGACATCAGCAAGGCGGTGGTGGAGTCATGTTTTGGGCCGGAATCATGGCAAGAGAGCTAGTCAGCCCCTTTAGTGTCCCTGAAGGTGTAAAGATGACCTCTGCAAAGTATGTGGAGTTCCTGACTGACCACTTCCTTCCCTGGTACAGAAGGAAGAACTATGCTTTCCGTAATAAAATCATCTTGATGCATGACAATGCACCATCTCATGCTGCAAAGAATACCTCTGCATCAATGGCTGCTATGGGGATAAAAAGGAGGGAAAGTCATGGTGTGTCCTCCATCCTCCCCTGAATCAATCCTATTGAGAACCTTTGGAGCATCCTTAAAGGGTCACTAAAGGAAAAAAATTTTTTAGCTGAAATGACTGTTTACAGGGCATAGAGACATAATAGTTAACTGATTCCTTTTAAAAATGATTAAAAATAGATAAAAAAAACAATCATATAATGTGCCTGCAGTGTAGTTTCGTTTTTGCTGTTGTTTGCTGGTTCTCTGATGTACAGAGAGCCACTAGAGGGCAGTCAGCCAATAGAGAGCAGTGATACTTTGTCTAAAACTCCTCAGCACCAATCCAGTTTCGTTTTACACACAGCTCCTTGATTAGTGACCACCGTGAGAAATCTCCCAGCACTGTGGTTATCAGGAAACAGGCAACCAGGAAGTGTCCAGAACAGAGAGGATTTACAGCAACATGAAAGCAAAAACGAACAATGAGCACATGAAACCAGGACTGCAGCAAGGTAAAGGAAGCTATTTAGCTAAAAAAAAAAAATCCTTTAGTGACCCTTTAAGCAAAAGATCTATGAGGGTGGGAGGCAGTTTACATCCAAACAGCAGCTTTGGGAGGCTATTCTGACATCTTGCAAACAAATTCAAGCAGAAACTATCCAAAAACTCACAAGTTCAATGGATGCAAGACTTGTGAAACTGCTATCAAATAAGGGGTCCTATGTTAAAATGTAACGTGTTAAAAAGTTTGATTGAAATAGCTTTTGATTTCAGTAAATATGCTGCAAACACAAAAAATTAAAATTTTCAGTTCTTTACAATCTATAAAGTGTTTTAAAACTAAAGCCACACGACCGGTTTTCTCGGCAAGAGAAAACTTGCTCTCTATTTTCTCGTCAAGATTCTCGTCCGACTATTTTTTGACGAGAAAACCGGTCGTGTGTATGCTTTTCCGAGTCTTAAAAACGCTGTGCTCAGAATCAAGTATGAGACGTGAGCGCTCCTTCTGGTAGAACTAGCATTCGTAATGGAGATAGCACATTCGTCACGCTGTAAATGATTGCATTGTTTAAATGATGCGCATTATCTTCTTTATAATGGTACAATAATCAACTTGTTTTGCTGCTGATAGTCACACAGAGTTCTGACCTTTTGCAACATTTTTAATGCTAATGTCATGAATATTTATTTATATTTTACAGATCAAGATCTCCTTAAAAATGTTTTTTTAACTAAATTTTGAATCCAAATCTGCATTTTAAATTATTATTTAATTTCTAGTGATCTCCATGATTTGATTTTTAACTTTGCTGTGTCAAGTTACCACAATTAAAACATTATTATCTTGTATTTTTTTACCTTCAAGGAGATTGATTGGTGTTATCTGTCCCTTTTTAATTAGACCTTTGTTATTTTAAAGTTAACTGCCTACTCACAAGCCAAATTTTCTAGTTTAATAAAAACACATAGGCAAGTATTAACTGTAAAAATGAATTCCATTTATTCTGGTATATAATAAAATAAATAGAAGGCAGCGCTGGCGAACCTGCTGCAATTTGAACATCCTTGGGTCCCCAGAGCACACATCAACTCTGTGTGGACACTAAAATTGGGACCTTGAGAAGCACATACAGTTGGGAGCACAATCTGGTCCTTGACTGGCAGAGGTTAGGAACAGCAGCAGGTGAGATATATGTCCCAAGTCTGTGGTACTACAACTGCCTGCCTTCTGTCAGACCACATTGAAGCAAGGCCATCACTTTCTAGTCTTCTTGGTAGCCTTCCATGTGCGCTTGGTTGGAGCCTGTGTTTCTGGAGGTGTACTTGTGTCAGGAGGAGGAGAAGGAGGTGGAGGAGGATGGCCAACCTCACAAATGGTAGTATTTGGGGTAAGTGTCCCCTTCAACCCCTTATTTAGTAAGCTTAGAAGCAGTGGCTCACATAGGAGGCATTGGTCCATCGCCATCTGGTTCATCTTGGCACCAACTAGCATAGCCCTCTTCAGGGGTGGTTGGCTGTTGGAGGGTGGCATGTGCCTCTCTAATCAAGGCCATTGCTCCCTCACTCATGCTCCTATTCCTCCTGGTCCTTCTTGTTGGAAGGCGGATGGGAGGCACCTGACATCTTGTTCTGCCACTGGGCCCTGCCTCCTCCTGCCTGACACTTTCCAGACCCTCATCCTGGCTGACCTCATCCTGTGTATAAAAAAGGGACATATAGTTTTAGTTTTTGGTTCATCAATCAGACACAATTTTCAGCTCATGACTGTTGCAAATTGAATGTTAATAAACAGAAAAGACTATCATTCTGACCCCAGCATTTTTCCTTCTTCTCCCAAACTTTTTAGACCACTACTGTCTATTGATATGTCAAAGTAGGAATTTTAAATAACAGCTTACCTGTAAAATCATTTTCTTTGAGTACACCACAGGACACAGAGCCTTAGTCATTACATAGTGGGTTGTATGGTCACCAGAGGTGATTGGACACTGGCACAACCTATGAGAACAAGTTTCCCTCCATATAACCCCTCCTATACAGTAGACATGTGCACAGAAAAAAAATTCGTTTTTTTTGTTCTGTTTCGTATCGTTCCGTAGGTTCGTTTCCGTTCGTTTTTCGTAAGACGCCCGTTTTCCTGTTCGTTCCCGTTCGTTTTTCGTACGACGAAATTTTTTCGTATTCCGATCGTTTCGTATTTTTCGTTACCGTTTGATTTTCGTACATGCGGGATGGTTCGTTATTCTGTTTAATTCATGTTTGTTACTTGTTAGACAATAATTTTCGTGAATTTTCGTCAATGATTTGCATTCTGTGTTTTGGATTCCTTTTTCTGTTCGTGTTTTTGGTCGTGTGTTCGTGTGACATCTATGACAATTTGTTGTGGATGTCATGTGGGCATGCGACTGAAGATACGAACAGAAAAAGGATTTTCGTCATTTTATACTTTCGTAAATATATTGCGGGGATTCGCGGCACTTTCAACACGCGGCTCATCCATATTAACGATTGTTAAGCCCCATACACTTGGTCAGACTTTTTTTAACAACAAACATAAAAACGATCGTTTTCCGTTCGTTCATCAGAAAACCATTTTTGGGTTCAAAAGTCTGGCCAACTGATCTCCCTTCAGATGAAAATCCACAGAAAAGTTTATTTGGCTTTACTGTACTACTCAGCACAAAAGAGAAGCTGCTTCACTAACTACACTCACTGTCCATTCAAAAAAACGAAAATTACATCTATAATAAAAGATTTCTATTCTGTATTTTGGGTCCTTTTTCTTTTGGTGTTTTCGGTTGTGTGTTCGTGTGACATCTGTGGCAAAAGATTTGCATTCTGTTGAATACAAAATACAAACAGAAAAAAGGAATTCAAAATACAGGGTGCGGGACTTTTGTTGTGGATGTCGTGTGAACATACGACTGAGGGTGCGAACAGAGAGGGGATTCAAACAGGATACAGAATGCAAATCTTTTGTTATAGATGTAATTTTTGTTCTTTTGCCATTTTCGTTTTGTCGTATTTTCGTCAGATCGTTCGTTCGTATTTGCGGTTGTTCATTATGCGGCTCATTCGTAATCCTGTCGTTTTCGTATTTTGGTGCTTTATTTTTTTCGTATGTACATATTATTCTGCGGGTATGAAAATGAACATTTTCGTATGAAAATAACATTCGTACGAACGGGAATGCACATATCTACTATACAGGAAGTACCTCCGTTTTTGTATCAAAGCAGTAAGTATCCCATAGAACGGGGGACCTCTGTGTCCCGTGGTGTACTAAAAAAAAAGGATTTTACAGGTAAGCTGTTATTTAAAAATCCTACTTTCTTTATCGTACACCACGGGTCACAGAGCCTTAGTCATTACATAGTGGGATGTCCCAGAACAATGCTCAATATGAAGGGTGGGAGACACTGATCCATCAGGCCTCCAACAGACAAGAAGCCCTAGACTTGATGATACTCAGGGCTAATTTCATATCCACTCCGACTTGGCAAAAAGCGAGAATTCTACTTATGTCATACTTTAAGGGATTCCATTTTTGGATTCACACAAGGAAACATACGCTTTCCAGACTCTATATTAGATTAGCCTAGAGGCTGGCTTTCTTGCATTAATGAGTAGAGTTGAGCGGACACCTGGATGTTCGGGTTCGGCCGAACTTCGGAAAAAAGTCGGGGTTCGGGACCTAAACTTTGACCCGAACTTGACCCCGAACCCGAACCCCATTGAAGTCAATGGGGACCCAAACTTTTGACTACTAAAATGTCTCTAAAAAACAAATGGAAATGGCTAGATGGCTGCAAATGGCAGCAAAATGTCGGGAAGAGCATGGCAAGTACTCTGCAAATATGGATCAGGAAATAACTTAAAATAACATAAAAAAAAATCTTGACCTAGGATGATGAGATCCATATGGAGTAGGAGGTTAAGGGTTGGGGTTGGGGTTAGGGTTAGGGTTGGGATTAGGGTTAGGGGGTTAGGGTTAGGGTTGGCTAGAGGGCTGCAAATGGCAGCAAAATGTCGGGAAGAGCATGGCAAGTACTCTGCAAATAAATGTGGATCGGGAAATAACTTAAAATAACATAAAAAATAAAAAAACATTAAAAAAATAATAATCTTGACCTAGGAAGACGAGGTCCATATGGAGTAGGAGGTTGAGGTGGCGGTGGATGTGGCGGTGTAGGTGGAAGCGGCGGTGGAGGAGGACGAGGTAGCCAACACAGCAGGTTTTGGTTTTTAATTGATTAGGGTACACCCCAAAAGAGTGAGAAAGATCTAGGGTTGCCACCTCATCCCTTTAGACCTGAAAACATAGTAATTACTACTAGGGGCTAATTTAATGTCGATAAGGCACCAAGTGAGTTTAATTATCAGCACTTTAATCAGTCAGAAAACCTGTGTAATTAATGTTTTTTTTAAAGGGATGAGATGGCAACCCTAGAATGATCAGAAAAAAAAGAATGGCTGGGTAAGGCCGGCCCGGTGTCTATTCTGCACAAGGTACGGACAAGTCCTGTGGGATCCATGCCTGGTTCATTTTAATGAACGTGAGCTTGTCCACATTGGCTCTGGACAGGCGGCTGCGCTTGTCTGTGATAACGCCCCCCTGCCGTGCTAAATACACGTTCAGATAATACACTGGCTGCAGGGCAGGCCAGCACCTCCGAGGCGTAAAGGGCAAGCTCAGGCCATGTGCCCAATTTGGAGACCCAGAAGTTTAAGGGGGCAGACCCGTCATTCAGTACGTGTAGGCGTGTGCACAGATACTGCTCCACCATGTTGGTGAAATGCTGCCTCCTGCTAAAATGTTCCATATCAGCTGGTAGTGCTGGTTGCTGTTGCGTGCTGACAAAGCTTTTCCACATTTAGGCCATGCTAACCCTGAGGTGCTGGCGGTGCCCCGGCTGCGCTGGCGACCTCTTCCTCCTCCTCTGCCTTCGCCTTGTGCTTCCACTGTGCCCCCGCTGTCAGGTGGGAATTCCACCAGCAGCGCGTCTACCAGCATGCGCTTGTACTCGCGCATCTTGCGATCACGCTGCAGTGAGGGAATTAAGGACGGTACATTGTCCTTGTAACAGGGATCCAGCAGCGTGGCCACCCAGTAATCAGCACCTGTTAAAATGTGCGAAACACGGCGGTCGTTGCGGAGACACTGCAGCATGTAATCACTCATGTGTGCCAGGCTGCCCAGAGGCAACGAAAAGCTGTCCTCTGTGGGAGGTGTATCGTCTGTATCCTCTGTATCCCCCCAGCCACGCACCAGTGATGGCCATCATGGTCTGGGTGCCACCCTGCTGTGAACATGGTTCCTCCTCCTCCTCCTCCATCTCCTCCTCCTCATCCTCCACCTCGTCATCCTCCAGAACTGTGCCCTTGCTGGACAATTGTGTATCTGGCCTTTGTTGGTGCAGGAACCCACCCTTGGAGCCACTTGTGAATGAGAGTGCCCTTAAAGCCTTGGAAATGATCCCGATTCCTCCTCCTCCTCCTCCTCCTGTGCCACATCGCCCAAAGCGTTTTTTCAAGGAGGCATAGAACTGGGATAGTAACGCTGAGAACGGCGTCATCAGCACTGGCCATGTTGGTGGAGTACTTGAAACAGCGCAACAAGGCACACAGGTCTCGCATGGAGGCCCAGTTATTGGTGGTGAAGTGGTTCTGTTCCGCAGAGCGGCTCACGCGTGCGTGTTGCAGCTGAAACTCCACTATCGCCTGCTGCTGCTCGCACAGTCTGGCCAACATGTGCAAGGTGGAGTTCCACCTTGTGGGCACATCACATATGAGGCGGTGAGCGGGAAGGCCGAAGTTACGCTGCAGCGCTGCCAGGCGAGCAGCAGCAGGGTGAGAACACCGAAAGTGTGCACAGACGGACCGCACTTTCTGCAGCAGCTGTGGCATATTGGGGTAAGTTTTCAGGGACCTCTGCACCACCAAATTCAGCACATGCGCCAGGCAAGGGATGTGCGTCAAACCGGCTAGGCCCAGAGCTGCTACGAGATTTCGCCCGTTATCGCACACCACCAGGCCAGGCTTTAGGCTCACTGACGCCAACCACTCATCGGTCTGTTGTTCCATGTCCCCCCACAACTCCTGCGCGGTGTGAGGTTTTTCCCCCAAACAGGAACGTTTTAAAACTGCCTGCTGGTGTTTACCCATGGCTGTGCTGAAGTTGGTGGTGAAAGTGTTACGCTGACCGGATGAGGAGGCGGTAGAGGATGAGGAAGCAGAGTAGGAGGCAAACTGAAGCACCCTGCAATACTCGGTGGTGGAAGGACATGCGCCAAACTGCTATCCGCCTCAGGCCCAGCCGCCACTGCATTTACCCAGTGCGCTGTTAGGGAGATATAACGTCCCTGACCGTGCTTACTGGTCCACGTATCCGTAGTTAGGTGGACCTTGGCACAGATGGCGTTGCGCAGTGCACACCTGATTTTGTCCCCCACTTGGTTGTGCAGGGAAGGGATGGCTCGTCTGGAAAGTAGTGGCGGCTGGGCACGACGTACTGTGGGACTGCCAATGCCATCAGGCTTTTAAAACTCTGCGTCTCCACCAGATGGAATGACAGCATTTCAAAGGCCAGGAATTTTGAAATGCTGGCATTCAGGGCCAGGGATCGCGGGTGGGTAGGGGGGTACTTCCTCTTCCACTCCAGTGTTTGGGAGATAGAGAGCTGAATTCTTCCATGGGACATTGTGGAGATTAGGGATGAGCCGAACACCCCCCAATTCGGTTCGCACCAGAACCTTCGAACGAACCAAACGTTTGCGCAAACATATCGAACCCCATTGACGTCTATGGGACTCGAACGTTCGAAATTCAAAAGTGCTCATTTTAAAGCCTAATATGCAAGTTATTGTCGTAAAACGTCTTTGAGAACCCGGGTACATCCCAGGGAACATGTATCAATGAAAAAAATGTTTTAAAAACGGTTGTTTTTTCTGGAGCAGCGATTTTAATGATGCTTAAAGTGAAAAAAATTGAAAAATTCCTTTAAATATCGTACCTGCTGGGTGTCTATAGTATGCCTGTGAGGTGGCACGTGTTTAGAACTGTCCCTGCACAAAATTAGATTACTATAAGGAAAAAGTCATTTAAGACTGCTTGCAGCTTTAATGTAATGTTTGGTCCCTGCAATATGGATGAAAATCACTGAGAAAAATAGCATGGGTTTCCCCGCCCCCCAGGTCATTACAAGCCCATTTGAACTTTGAACAGCAGTATACAGGCGGTGCAAACAAGACAGGGACTGTAGGTTTGTTGTTAAGTAGAATCTGTTTGTAATTTTTCAACTGGTACTTCTTTAAAGTGTAGCTTCAGCCATAAAATCTTTTTATAAGCTTTTCTGAAAACATAGAGAAGGGTTATCACCCCTGTAACATTTGTTTTGCTGTCTGTGTGCATCTGTTCAGAAGATTGCACCTCACTTTCTGTCCCAATGACAATTTTTTTGTGTGAAACAAGGATTGGTGATAAAGCATCAGTGGACAGGAGACACCTTTTACAGAAGAGAATTTCCCTTCCTAGGGGTAGATTTCCTCTCACTTCCTGTTGTCTCCTTCCGTTTGCAAGTAGGAGTCGTTTGTAAGTTGGATGTTTGAATCAAAGAGTCGTTTATTGAAAAAAACAGGGACAATATAACATAGCATAAACTATCATATGTACTGTATAAGTGTACATCTTCAATAAGGTTACAATAATACAAAAGGTCCTAGACCCGGGTAGAGAAACAAGTAGTACGGGAAAGAGAAACACTTCACTGATTCTAATAGCAAAAAGAATTAGCCTAATTTGAAAATAGGGATTTTAGAATAATCTATCACAATCCCCCCTTAAAATGACTATTTTATCAGTACTGTCCCTACATTCTCTTTGTCCCTGGTCTGGCCTCCCTACTGTCAACTCTTTTATTTTTCGTATAGCTCCCAGAAAGGGCTAATCCATAGTCCTTCTTCAACGAAACTTCAGGAGGCGTTCAAACACTATTCTCTCCCTCAAGTGAAAGTGTGGTATGTGTTTTTCTTAACAGGTAAAGACGGTAATGGAGGACACGGTCAATATAACAAAACATTATCGTAACCAATATAAACAGAAAAAAAATTGCTATACCTGAGCACAAATGTGTTATCACCCAAAATACTGTCCGCAGGTATGGTTGCAAATACACCCCCCTTGTCACCTAATATCATGTATAAGGCCATATTTTTTTACAAAGTCATTTGTGAAGTGGCCTCTAGGTGTTCAGTTAAACCTTGGAGTATATCTCTGTTTATCATTAACAAACCTCTGTTGACCATAGCAAACATAATTTATCCAATCTACATTCCCATTACTAAGTTAAATTTCATAAAAGCATCCGTTTCACCTAATTACTATATTCTCCCTTATTGGGCTTTCAATCATAAACATTTTAATTTTACAGAGGAACATTAATTTTATATTGGGCCCTTTCCTAAATATGTTATTTCCTAAAGAAACCTATTCATATTGAATTACACTAGTTTTCTGAACCGATCATACAGTTTGAATACTCTTGTCGCATGACTGTTTAAACAAACATGGCAGCCTTCAGCATAAACGAACATACAGAAAGTTTAATTGTTCCTCCACATGGATCCAATTATAAAGGCCCAATATTCCTTCCATTAATACATTCTGTCAATCTGAAGCCTGGAAAGTGACATTTTGTTCCATAAATATGGCTCTATCATACTGCATCATCTGTTCATATTGTATCTTTATTTTTCTCTATTTTAACTGACCTTTCCTTTAGCTATGCAGATTAACACCATATTTTAGTAAAATACCAGAGAGAGAGAGAAATAGAAAAAGAAAGAAAGAAAGAAAGAGAAAGTCACATGGTTTCTGGTTTCTGCAAACACACGGAAAGGCAATTTTGCTACCAGCATGTCAGGCTATGTAACCTGATCTCTAAATGCTAAGATCACATTCTCTCAGTGTTTCTCTAAAGGAAACATCTGTTCCCCCCGCCCTTTGCCCAGATTGTACAAGATCTATACGATACACCATATACCATACAATCGAATTGTACCGTTTTTTCTAATTTTTAACCCTTTTTTAAAAATGTTAAACATATTTAGTTTGTACATCTGCCAAAATCATGTACATTACATTATAATATGACATTTCTTGACTACAGCAGCGACAAAAGATCGTTTAGAAGCCAAATCTCGCTAAATCCACTGATCAGTCCCCTGCGCATGAACCGACCAGCGTTTTCCTCCGAGAAAATTACTCAGAATTTCCACTCTGTCAGAAACTTCACATTATAAAAACTTTTAACACTTTGTTTTTGTTTTATTTTTACTATTTTTATAAAATTTTAAATCGAACCTCACTTTCATATTTTAATATTTTTCCCGGAGAACCTTATAATAAACCAAACCCAAGTTTAGAATCTGTTGTAAACATTGTCCAATCCTCAACTTATTAATTCTTACAACCAGATCTGTAAGATTTCAGTTAAATACAAAATACCATGTTGTTTACCATTATCTCAATCAACAATTTTTCTCTTAAACCTTTGTTCTAATGCCATGTTTGTGCTTTGACATATCATAATACATTTTCAGTTGTTGAGGATAACATATTCATAAACATTTACAGGCAGAATTAAACTTAATTATCTCATTAAAGAAGTTCTTTACACTCTGACATTAATCAACCAATTACCCTATGTAATATATCACAGTGATTATGGAACTCAAAACCTGTAGTTACTCTAAACTTATCCGGGACCCCCCCTTTGGGATCTATATATATCAAACCCTATATCAACCATATTCCAACCCACAAATCCCAGTGATCACAATCCCATGTATTTGAAAAAATATATATATTTTCATTCAGATGTGGGTGGCACAGTCCATCATATCTCATCTTCAGAGAATGTTTTCGAAGGAACCTCTTAATCATCACTGTGGGGAAATCGGTAATTAACGGCAGGGCCGCCATCAGGAATTATGGGGCCCCTTACACAGCTTCAGGCATGGGCCCCCTGGAGCAGAGAACCGGGGGGGGGGGTGCTGCCGCCATAAATTGAGAAGCGGGGGGGGCTGCCGTGGATTGAGAAGCGGGGGGGCCTTTACACAAAAACGAAGAAATAAAGAAAAAATGTATAAAAAAAGGGGGGTAGCTGTGACGGTATCGGTATGATATCCCCGTCAACCATTCCCTCCTCTCCATACAAGAACATCACAGGATCATCCATACATGAGTCAAGACTGAAGGCTGGAACCAAGACTGATTTATTGGCAGCTTGCTGCTGGTTATAAATACAGTTTTACAAGCTAAATCCTTAATCAAGGAACAATGGGAGCTCCACCCCCTTTTCACCCACTCTGGAGTTCTCATACAGAATATAGCCAGACAATTCGGAGCCGACCTGAAAACACATTTTCTTTAGATAAGGACATCAGTGGAGTTAATTACTAGGTGTAACAGCCTGACCACAATGAAGCAATCAGAATAATTAACATGAGCCACTTATCTAATCATTGTAAACAGTAAGGCCGGTCTCCTTCCCACACACAATAAATCAATTACCATTTGAACTAGGGAGCTGGCTGAGGAAGGGTCATTAACATATCAATCAGCCTGTAACACATGAACCCTTTTTACCTCTAACACACACAATATATCTAAAACAAGCAGGGAGAATTACATGCTTCACAATGGCCCCCCTTTTTCTCCCTGCTACGGCAAACCCGGTTGGACCTTCCCTGGTCCAGTAGGGTTGACGGGTTCAGAGCTTTTAGTCCGAGGTTAACTCCGTTTGGCGTGACTGACCTCCCTTGGCAACTGCTTCCGACTCAGGTATGTCACCGGGTCGTCGGATCACACGCCGGTCAGTCCCCAAGTCTTTGTGCGATCTGCAGAGTCACCAGAAGTCAGTGTGAAGATGGCGAATGGGTCTGTGCGCCGCCATCTAGGTGTCCCGCTATGGGAGGGGCAGGTTATGGCTCTGAAGTGACAATCACAGGAGATTCATAAAAAGAAAAAGTTATATTTGTTGAAATGCTGTAGCACTGGTGCTCAGAGTTCGGGGGGGGGGGGGATCAGTGCCCCATAGGGTCAGCCACCCTCTGCTCCCTCCGCAGCCGCCAGTTCTCCTCTTTGAGCTTCTCCAGCTCCATCTCCAGTTCATGGAGCCTGGGGGGGTCAGCCTGCTGTGACCTCAGGCGGTTGTTCTCCTCCTCCATGCGGCTTATGCACTCCTCCAGCTCTATGTACTCACGGATCAGCTCCTGCTTGCTCATGTCCTGCAGGCTCTCCACGTGGTCCTTCATCATCAGGAACTGGGTGGTGGTGTAAGGGGCCACCGGTGGGCCCTTGGCGAACATCTCGGCCCGCATCTGGGACGCCCGCTGCGACTCCCTCTCCTCCAGTCGCTTCTTCTCCTCCCAGGTCCGCTGGTTATATGACTTCCAGGACCTCTTCTTCTTGGAGGGTAGCTGGCGGTGCCTCTTTCTGCCCAGCTCCCTCCAGGGCCCCTCCGGCTCATGGCTGTCGCCCATGACCAGCTGACAATGGTGTTCCCTGTTGTCCGTAATAACAGATTGTACCATGAGGGCTTCGTAAGGGGTGCCCAATGGTTCTTCCCGACCCAGCTCCTGGGGATCCCAAGCCGAGTCTACACAATGGGCTGCTGCTGGTGGGCGGTACCCAGGTTGAGACCAATTTGATCTGGTGTTGTCATTCAGGGGGCAATTCTGCTTGAAGTGACCCAACTGTTTGCACCGGAAGCAGCGTTGTTCGTTGTCCTCCTGGCGTGGATAGCGAGGGCTAGATGTCACCGGTCTGTTAGGAGGTTGGTATCTAGCGGCTGGTGGGTGTGAGGGCGCCGTTGTTCGTGGAGGTTGTACCCGTGGTGGGACCTGGTTTGTCTTGCGAGTATCCGCATACTCATCCGCCAACTTTGCGGCCTCTGGTAGAGTCATGGGCCTGCGATCTCTCACCCAATCTTTGACGTCCGTCTGGATGTGATTTGTAAAATTGCTCCAGGAGCATTAGTTGCAAAATGTCCTCTGCGGTGGTGGCCTGGCTGCTGTTAACCCAGTTAGAGGCCGACAGGGACAACTGGCATGCCCATTCCGCGTAAGAGTCTTTCGTGGTTTTGCGTGAGTCCCTGAACTTCTGTCGGTGGGACTCTGGGGTTACCGCATAACGAGCCAGGAGCACTTCTTTAACCCGGACGTAGCTATGGATATCCTGATCTGGCACGGTCCGGAAAGCATCAGAAGCTTTGCCTGACAGTTTGCCTGACAATATTGCAACCCACTCTCTTCTAGCTATTCGGTGCAGGTTACATTGTCGCTCAAAGTCTGCCAGGTAGTTATCAATCTCACAGTCCTTTTCATCAAAAGCTTTAAAAGCGCTAAACGGAATCTTCCTTGCGTCTGCTGTGCTGTACTCACTGTTTGGAGAATGTGCGGCTGCTTGTCGGACTGCTGCCAGTTTTAACTGTAGCTCTGCGTCTCTTATTTGTTTAGTTTCCTCCGCTAACAGGTCCATCACTTTCAGCACCACATCCGGCGTTGGGCTCGGGCCGAACCACGCTAGCTTCTCTCTCATTAGCTTGTTGGTTGGTGACTCCTCCTGAATCACTGGTGTCTCCATCTCTTGTACTGCTGGCGTTGCTGCAATCACGTCCTCCTGGTCTATCTCCATTGATTCTGCTATGATGACCCGCTTGGTTTTGTTGCTAGCAATCCTTCCACGAACTTCCAGTAGTTCTTTCAGTGTATTTCTTTTAAGCCGGGTGTAGCAGCCTTCCATTCACTGTTCCCAGTGTCTGCTTGGAATCCTGGTGTAAGGGAGAGTAGAAGGGAAGATCCCGCTGCTGCCATCCAATTGTGACGGTATCGGTATGATATCCCCGTCAACCATTCCCTCCTCTCCATACAAGAACATCACAGGATCATCCATACATGAGTCAAGACTGAAGGCTGGAACCAAGACTGATTTATTGGCAGCTTGCTGCTGGTTATAAATACAGTTTTACAAGCTAAATCCTTAATCAAGGAACAATGGGAGCTCCACCCCATTTTCACCCACTCTGGAGTTCTCATACAGAATATAGCCAGACAATTCGGAGCCGACCTGAAAACACATTTTCTTTAGATAAGGACATCAGTGGAGTTAATTACTAGGTGTAACAGCCTGACCACAATGAAGCAATCAGAATAATTAACATGAGCCACTTATCTAATCATTGTAAACAGTAAGGCCGGTCTCCTTCCCACACACAATAAATCAATTACCATTTGAACTAGGGAGCTGGCTGAGGAAGGGTCATTAACATATCAATCAGCCTGTAACACATGAACCCTTTTTACCTCTAACACACACAATATATCTAAAACAAGCAGGGAGAATTACATGCTTCACAGTAGCCATCCGGGGCCCTGGGGACCTCTGGGCCCTTTAATAAAAATAAAAAATATATATAAAAAAAAATATATATTTTTTTTAAAAAAGGGGGTTGCCATCTGGGGACCTCTGGGCCCTTTAATAATATATATATATATATATATATATATATATATATATATATATATATATATATATATATATATATATATATATATATATATATATATATAAATGTATGTGTGTGTGTGTATATATATATATATATATATATAGATAGATAGATATAGATATAGATAGATATATATAAAGAAATTGCAAAATAGGGGGGTTGCCATCCAGGACCTCTGGGCCCTTTAATAATAATAATAAAAATATATATATATATATATATTTATATATATATATATATATTTATATATATATATAAAATGAAAAATAAACATTTATGAAAAAAATGGGGGTTGCCATCCAGGGCCCTGGGGACCTCAGGGCCCTTTAATAATAATAAAAAAAAAATATATATATATATATATATATATATATATATATATATATATATATATAAACAAAAATAAAAAAATAAACATTTATTAAAAAAAAGGGGGGGGGTTTGCCACACATTATATAAAAATATATATAAAGAAAAAAATATATATATATAAAAAAATCCATATAAAAAAATATATTTTTTTTATAAAAAAAGGGGGGTTGCCATCCGGGGCCCTGGGGACCTATGGGCCCTTTAATAATAATAATAATAATAATAATAATAATAATATATATATATATGGGGACCTCCGGACCTCTAAAAAAAAAATGGCTCTTTATTAAAAAATAAAATAAAAATATATATAAAAAATATTTTTTTTTATAAAAAATAAATAAAAAAAGGGGGGTTTCCATCCGGGGCCTCTGGGCCCCTGGGGACCTCCGGACCTCTAAAAAAAAAAATTTGCCCTAAAAAAAAAAAAAAAAAAAAAAATTATTATTTTTTTTTTTTTAAAGGGGGTTGCCATCCGGGCCCCTGGGGACCTCCGGGCCCCTTACAGGTGTAATGCCTGTACCCCCCTGATGGCGGCCCTGATTATCGGTACCTACATCAGAAATGCGAGAAGAACTCGTACACGGATATTAGTTAACTATTTTCCAAGAGCGGTCACATAATTTCTCAAAGTATCAGACTGTAATTGCAACTGTCATAGCTTATAACAACCTAATCTAGAGACTGTCTCAAACAAGATTTCAAAAGGGGATAATGAATGCTCCCCCCTTGGGGCCACTTTCCCACTAACCCTGAGGGTGGCATGGCATGGTATGTGGAATAAAACCGTTTAAATGAGATATGTAAAACGTTCTGATGTGATACCCAGAATCTCTTCATCCTTCATTTGTGACTGTGAACGCAAGGACTGTAGCAATGAACACAAGGATTTACTCACTCTCTACCACCTCAGCTACCCCATGGAGCCATCAACATACAAGGTGAATGAAGGCATTGGGGTCGGGGCACACATGAGCGGATTCTACCTCCAGGTAGGTCTGCCACTCTCTTCATTCTCTTCCTTTCGCGTTTGTCCAGCAAAGTGGCATGTTACCTACCCCCCCTGGACAAACTAAGGAGAGAAGAAGAAGAAGGGCCAGTGGGCCGAAGAGCACAGAATACAGTTAGGGCAGCGGGCAGGAGAGGAAACCATCTGCGTTCAGGACGGGGCAAGGCCTCGAGCATTCGGGCGGGGCCCATGCTTCCAGGACGGCAGGGCAGTGTTCAGCATACATTTGGGCAGAACATGAGGGAAATTAAGGGACAATAATCTCAGTAACATGCCCTTGGTAGAGATGAGCTTTGTGTTCGACTCAAACGTATGTTAGACTCGAACATCGTCTGTTCATATGTTCGAATTTCGAACAAAACAGGTCGTTCGTGCCAAATTCGAGTGACGTGCGTCGGCCCATAATTTACTGCGGCATTGCGCGCTGATGATTGGTCAAGCATGCACCATGACCCTGCATGCCTGGCCAATCACAGCGTGCAAAAAAAGAAGAACCATAATTGGCCAAAGCCAGGGTGGCTTTGGCCAATTATGGCTCAGGGGGTTTAGTACAGGCGGCCTCGTGTAGTGTGTTCCGGCTTTGTTAAAGAGAAGTCAGTCAGTCAGTTAGAGAGAGTATGTGACACTGGCCCGGATTCAGATACAAGATATGACGGCGTATCTCCTGATACGCCGTCGTATCTCTGAGTGTGGGCTGTCGTATCTATGCGCCTGATTCAGAGAATCAGTTACGCATACATTTCTCTAAGATCTGACTGGTGTAAGTGTCTTACACCGTCGTATCTTAGGCTGCATATTCACGCTGGCCGCTAGGTGGCGCTTCAGTATAGTTACGCGAGGAATATGCTAATTGGGTATTTACGCCGATTCAGAAACGTACGTCCCGCCAGTGCATTTTTTACGTTGTTTACATTAGGCTTTTTTCGGCGTATAGTTACCCCTGCTATTGTTAAGTATGAACGTCGTTCCCGCGCCAAGATTTGAAAATTTGATGTTGTTTGCGTAAGTCGTTCACGAATAGGGCCGGACGTCATTTACGTTCACGTCGAATCCAATACGTCCTTGCGGCGTACTTTGGAGCAATGAACACTGGGATATTTCACGAACGGCGCATGCGCCGTAAAAAAACACATACTTTACGCCGCCGTAACTAAGGGCGCAAGTTCTTTCTGCATACGGAACTTGCGCCCAAAGTTATAGCGGCGTAACGTATCTAAGATACGTTACGCCCGCAGATAGATAGAGCATTCTATCTGAATCCGGGCCACAGTGTCTTTTCTACAAGATAGATAGATAGATAGAGCAGGCAGGCTAGTCAGTTTAGTTAAATTTACAGTGTGTAGAGGATATATATACATCCTAGCGTTGTACAGATATTTATACACTGTATAGCTTAGCTAGATCAGCTATTCCTATTGTTAGGCTGTAGATTGTGCTCTAACGTGTTGTACTGCCTGCATAGTGTTTAGTTTACACCTCAGTACTCAGTGTTAGTGGACGTGTGCTATTTAATTGCACATACACGCAGTTGCTGTTACTGCACCTGTGCTATAAAAATTGCTGTGTTTTTGCCCATAAACGCATTAGCTGTTACTGCACGTGTGCTATTTATTTGCACATAAATGCAGTTGCTGTTACTGCACGTGGGCTATTTAATTGCACATAAACGCAGTCGCTCTTACTGCACGTGTGCTGTTTATTTCTGATTTTGTCCTGTACAGGCTATTAAAATGTCTGGAGTCACAAGGGCAAGCAGGCTCTGCATCTAGAGGCAACGCTGGTGGTGGACACGGTGCATCCTCTTCAGGACGTGGCCATCTGACACGCTTGTTTTTCTTTTCGGGAGCTGGCCGTGTTGAGCCTCAACATGCAGAGAAATTAGTAAAGTGGATGACCAAGCCGTCCTCATCCTCCTTATCCTCTCTCACCCAGGCTGAGCTTAGTTTGTCTGGCAAAGCATCTGCCAAGGTATCCTCTTCCTTCTGTACAATGGCATCACACAATCCTTCCCTAGTCCCACCATGTCCTCCTGAGAAGTCCCCCGAACTGTTTCAACACAGTGTTGGGTACATGCTGCATGAAGATGCACAGCGTTTTGAAGGCTCCGATGACGGAACACAGATAGAGGAAGGCATTGATGTGAGCCCAGAGAGAGCGGGTGCTTAAGCAATCTGGCAGTCATGTTCCCCCAGCTGCAGCATACTGCCAGGTTTTCGACAGTGATGAGGAGGGAGGGGATGATGAGGTCACTGACTCTACGTGGGTTCCTGATAGGAGAGAGGAGGAGGAAGAGGAGGAGGAGGAAGAGGCACAGGCACATCTCAAAAGAGGCAGGATGCCCTCCAGGGGCCAGCTTAAGGGCAACACACCAACTGCATTACTTAGCAGAGCTACGCCTGTGCAGGGCACTGCTGTGTCTCAACGGTACTGCAAAAGTTCTTTGGTGTGGGCCTTTTTTGAGACATGTGTATCAGATCGCACTGTTGCTATTTGCAACATATGTCTCAAGCGTATCTCGTGTGGCCAAAACATCACCCGCTTGGGCACCACATGCTTGACCAGACATATGTCGACCTGCCATGCAGTTCGTTGGCAAGCATACCTGAAAGACCCACACCAAAGAACAAAGCGGACCTCCCCTTGCCCCTCATCAGCTGGGAGCTCCAACCCCACTAGACCCTCAGTCCTCTCTGAAGCCTGCACTGATAGGACTGAAGGTGTAGAAATAGGTGTGTCACAACCTAGTAGTACATGCGGGAAATCTACTGATGGTAGCAGACAAATTTCCCTGCCCCAGCTGCTGCAGCGCCGAAAGAAGTACTCTCCCAGTCATCCACATGCCCGGCGGTTGAATGCTAGCTTAGCGAAATTGCTAGCACTTCAACTGCTACCTTTTCAGTTGGTAGATTCTGCCCCCTTCTGTGAGTTTGTGGAATGTGCGGTACCTCCATGTCCATGCCTCGCTGGACAGGGCGGTCAGTGGTAAGGTGCATCTTACCGCTGACTCATGGTCCAGCAGGCATGGACAGGGACGTTACCTCTCTTTCACGGTGCATTGGGTGACTCTGCTGGCAGCTGGGAAGGACGCAGGGCAAGGTACAGTAGTGTTGGAGGTTGTTCCGCCACCACGCCTCCAAAACATTACTACTGGTTGTGACAAATCTCTCTCCTCCACCCCCTCCTCTTATTCTTCCTCTGTGGCCTCTTCCTGTGCTGATGTTTCCTCTGAACCAGCCATGCTCCGTAGGCGTACGAGGGGCTACGCAGGAATGCAGGCCAAGAGATGCCATGCAGTGCTTGACCTGGTGTGCTTGGGAGACAGGAGCCACACTGGGGCAGAGGTTCTGTCAGCTCTACAGGGGCAGGCTCAGAGGGGGTTGACGCCACTCCAGCTTAAGCCAGGAATGGTGGTTAGCGACAATGGCACCAACTTCCTCTCTGCCCTGCGACAGGGAAAACTGACCCATGTGCCCTGTTTTGCTCATGTTCTCAATTTGGTGGTGCAGCGGTTCTTGGGCAGGTACCCGGGCTTACAGGATGTCCTGAAGCAGGCCACGAAAGTCTGTGTGCATTTCCGAAGGTCATACAATGCCTTGTATTCATACAAGGGAATACAACCTGCCCAAGAACGGCCTAATCTGTGACATGCCCACCAGATGGCCATGCTGCAGCGGCTGCACATGCAGTAGAGGGCCATCAATGAGTACCTGTGCCAATATGGCAGCAGAACTGGGTCAGGGGAGCTTGGGTTTTTTCCCCACGCCAGTGGGCCTTGATCAGGGATGCATGCACTGTCCTGTCACCATTTGAGGAGGCCACGAGGATGGTGAGCAGTGACAGTGCATGCATCAGTAAGACTGTCCCTCTTATTCACATGTTGGAGCACACGCTACGTGGAATAATGGACAGGGCCCTTGAGGCAGAACAGAGGGAGGAAGAGGAGGACTTCCTTACCTCTCCAGGCCCCCTTTATCCAGACAGTGGTCCTGCATTTACCAGGACCATCAAAGATTCCTGAGATTCGCCATTGTTTCCCCTCAGTGGATCCAACACTGGCAATTCACCGCTCTCCCCTTTGGGCTTGCCTCCAGCCCAAGAGTTTTCACAAAGGTGCTGGCAGAGGTGGTCGCCTTTCTACATCTGAAAGGCATCTCCCTTGTTCCCTACCTCGACGATCTGCTTCTGTTCAATCCCAGTCGAGCACTTCTTCTCACGGACCTGACCACCGTCCTGACTACACTGGAATCCTTAGGATGGATTGTAAACAGAGAAAAATCTTCTCTCCTCCCAGAACAGAGGAAAACCTATCTGGGGTTTTTAATAGATTCCTTAGAGAAAAAGCTTCTCCTACCAGTAGACAAGGTCCAGAAACTCATCTCAGTGGTCAGGTCTGTCAGGGGAACAGCAGATATTGTACTCAGGGAGATCATGAGGTTGTTGGGACTGATGACCTCATGCATCCCAGCAGTTCCGTGGGCTCAGCTCCACTACAGGCCACTACAGGCCTTCCTCCTCTCCTCCTGGGACGGGAAGGAAACATCCCTAGACTCCAGGGTCTCCATTCCAGAGTCGGTAAGGAACACTCTGGAGTGGTGACTTATTCCTCGGAACCTGGGAATGGGCCTTCAGTGGAACCAGTCAAATCCCCTCAGGATAACCACGGATGCCAGCTCCTGAGGTTGGGGAGCCCACATGGTGGGCCTACAGGCCCAGGGTTCCTGGGATCGACACCAAAGGGAGTCCTCTTCCAACTTCCGAGAATTATCAGCGGTCGGAAGAGCCTTGGAAGCGTTCGAGGAGAGAATCCTGAACCAAGAAATACAAATTCTCTCCGACAACGCGACCACGGTGGCGTTCCTGAACCATCAGGGAGGCACCAGGTCCCGTTCGCTCCTAAGGTTGTCCCTAGAAATTCTAGGCTGGGCAGAACAGAGAGTCCGCTCCCTGTCAGCAGTTCACATCAGGGGAGTCCTAAACCTAGAAGCGGACTTTCTATGCCGCCAACCCATTCTCCAGGGAGAGTGGGAACTAACTCAGGAGGTCTTCGATTGGGTATGTCATCATTTCGGCAACCCAGAAATAGACCTCTTTGCTCACAGGAGGAACAAGAAGATAGAACGGTTCTTCTCCCTCTCCCGGGATCAGGGATCGGAGGGTGTGGACGCGTTGGCCCAGGCCTGGACATTTTACCTAGCCTATGCCTTCCCTCCCCTGAATCTGATCCCGAGGGTATTACAGAAACTGAGTCGTTCACAAGGGAAGCTGATCCTGATCGCTCCCTGGTGGCCCAAAAGATCTTGGTTTCCAATGTTAGAGCAGTGGTCAGTCCTTCCTCCCCTCCCTCTCCCGGTCCGGGTGGACCTTCTGCGGCAGGGGCCGATCTTTCACCCAGAGCCAGGCTTTTTCAGTCTGACGGCCTGGTACTTGAGAGGTGGAACCTGCAGCGGAAGGGTTGCTCAGAGAAGGTAATAGATACCCTCTTAGCGAGTCGTAAGGAAGTTACCAGAAAGATCTATGCCAAGACCTGGGGAGTGTTTTCACGCTGGTGCGCGGCAAGACAAGCTCCACTACCCGAAATATCAGTTATCTTGGAGTTCCTTCAGGAAGGGGTAGATCTAGGTCTAGCTACGAGAACCCTAAGAGTACAGGTTGCCGCCTTGTCCTACTTTTTAGACAAGAGGCTGGCTCTGGATCCTCTTATTAAGAGGTTCCTGACAGCCAGGGATAGGTTTTCACCTATACAGATATCCAGAGTTCCCCCTTGGGACCTCTCCCTGGTGTTAGATCAGCTATCCAAACCTCCGTTTGAACCGATAGACAGCATTCCGGTTAGGCTGTTAGTATTTAAATTCTCCTTTCTTTTGGCCATCACCACGGCCAAAAGAATAGGAGACATGCAAGCGCTCTCAATCAAAGAGCCCTATTTTCGTTTATTCGAGGACAGGGTGGTCCTAAGTCAGGATCCCCTGTACCTACCTAAGGTGGCAACGAAGTTTCATAGGTCACAAGAAATTATACTTCCTTCTTTTTGCGCAAACCCACAGAATGAAAGAGAACGAACCTTTCATTGTTTGGATGTAAGACGCTGTTTGTTAATTTATTTAGAAAGGGTGAGCGAGTTCAGACGCTCATCACACTTGCTAATCAATTTTTCAGGACAGAAAAAGGGTTGCCAAGCATCTAGAGCCTCCATATCTAGATGGATAAGACAGGCAATTTCAGTAGCATACAGTAAGGCTGGCAAAACAGTACCTAAAGTCAAGGCACATTCCACGAGATCTATAGCAACCTCCTGGGCAGAGAGAGCAGGAGTTTCAGTGGAACAAATCTGTAGATCAGCAACGTGGTCAAGCCAGAACACCTTTCTAAAACACTACCGAGTGGAACTCCTGTCACCCCAAGACTTGACGTTTGGCAGAAGAGTCCTGCAGGCAGTGGTCCCGCCCTAAGGTAGGCCTGAGGGTTATTTGCTTATCTCTCAAGGTGCCGTCCTGGAAGACGACTCGAGAAAATACCAGTTACTTACCGGTAGCTGTTTTTCTATGAGTCTTACAGGACGGCAGGCCTATTTCCCACCCTGATGACTTCGTATGGTTTGTATTTTCATATACTGGTTCCCGTGCTCTAATGGTGGTTACTTTATCACGAACTGAGGTGCACGGGGAGGGGCAGGGTTTTTAAACCTCTTTTTGATTGTGTTTCCTGTCAGGTGAAGCCAGTCTAGCACACAGGAAGAGGACGAGGTGGAGGAGGAGGAGGAGGAGGAGGATTGCATCAGCAGCATGGAGGTGGAGCCTAGCACTCAGCAGCAGCAGTCTTCAAGGGATCACTTAGAGTCCCAAGGAACCCGTGGACTGTTACGTGGCTGGGATGAGGTGGCTGCGGATACTGTCGTCCTCAGTGACCCAGAAGACTGTGCCCCGAATGCCTCGGCAAACCCACGCTGCATGGCCTCCCTGATCCTGAAAAGCCTGCGTAAGGATCCTCGTGTTCGTGGTATCAAGGAGAGGGATCATTACTGGTTGGCAACTCTCCTTGATCCACGTTACAAGAGTAAGGTTGCGGAGCTTATCTTGTCGTCGCAGAGGGAGCAGAAGATGAAACATCTTCGGGAGGCCTTGCAGAAGGGTCTGGGCAACGCGTTCCCAGAACCTGGGGGATTACCAAATCCTGTTCCTGGACAACGTGTTGCTGAGGCTTCGGTGAGTCACAGAAGAAGCGGTGGAGAAGGTGGCCGTCTGACCGATGCGTTCAGACAATTTTTTAGTCCGCAGCCCCAAGGTATGACCGGTTCCAGCAACCATCGCCAGCGTTTGGTTTACATGGTGCGTGAATACCTAGGGGCAAGATCAGACTTGGACACCTTCCCCACCGAAAATCCTCTGGCTTACTGGGTCTTGAGGATGGATGACTTGCCAGAGCTTGCACAGTATGCAATTGAGCTACTGGCTTGCCCTGCATCCAGCATTCTTTCAGAACGCACATTCAGTGCTGCTGGAGGCTTTGTGAC
The DNA here is from genome assembly GCF_905171775.1 of Rana temporaria. Classification (NCBI taxonomy): domain Eukaryota; kingdom Metazoa; phylum Chordata; class Amphibia; order Anura; family Ranidae; genus Rana; species Rana temporaria. Next base: position 89,540,517 of record NC_053500.1, on the reverse strand, counting down.
CGATCACAGAGTGCGCCTCTCCACCGACTCCGTCGTTAGACTGACCTTCATAAAAATAAATCAGGCTTGGATCAACACCAGCTACCAAGCACCTGATGCTGATGTAACTGAATATTTTTTTGGAAATGACAGATTCCTTGGAGACTGCCTATGCTGATGCTGAGTGACTGTCCTGTTATGCTGCTGACTGAAAATCCTTTTCCTCCTCACTGATCTTGCTGATAGCTAATAAGAAATGTTTTGTTTCTGGGCTCCGCCACCAGTGCCTAAGGCCCAATTTTTATGCCCCTGTTTAACAGGGGCGTCTAATAAAAAATTTTGATGCAATACTTTGCATGTGGCTCTTTGCTGCGCTCCAATTACAGTATATGAGGGGTTGCAGTGTTGTGTTGTGCCTAAGGCCCAATTTGTATGCCCCTGTTTAACAGGGGCGTCTAATAACAATTTTTGATGCAATACTTTGCATGTGGCTCTTTGCTGCGCTCCAATTACAATATCTGAGGGGTTGCAGTGTTGTGTTTGGCCTAAGGCCCAAGTTTTCTGCCCCTGTTTAACAGGGGCGTCTAATAACAATTTTTGATGAAATACTTTGCATGTGGCTCTTTGCTGCGCTCCAATTACAGTATCTGAGGGGTTGCAGTGTTGTGTTGTGCCTAAGGCCCAATTTGTATGCCCCTGTTTAACAGGGGCGTCTAATAACAATTTTTGATGCAATACTTTGCATGTGGCTCTTTGCTGCGCTCCAATTACAATATCTGAGGGGTTGCAGTGTTGTGTTGGGCCTAAGGCCCAAGTTTTCTGCCCCTGTTTAACAGAGGCGTCTAATAACAATTTTTGATGCAATACTTTGCATGTGGCTCTTTGCTGCGCTCCAATTACAGTATCTGAGTGGTTGCAGTGTTGTGTTGTGCCTAAGGCCCAAGTTTTCTGCCCCTGTTTAACAGGGGCGTCTAATAACAATTTATGGGGTTGCAGTGTTGTGACATCGCCACCAGTGCCTAAGGCCCAATTTTTCTGCCCCCTGTTCTAGTACTTTTCTTTGTTTGAATCTTTTCTAATTTGAGTTCATTCTAGCTTTCTCCTACGTTATCATAGTGTCATGTTTATTTTCCTGTACTAAATACTCATCATTGTCAATGTAAACACCACACATCTAGATTTGTTCTTTTAGGCAGCATTGATATAATAAGAAGCCACACATTGTTGAGTATCCAAAAATATTTATTGTATCACACTTACCGTATTTATCGGCGTATACCGCACACTTTTTTGCCCTGAAAATCAGGGCAAAATCGTGGGTGCGCGATATACGCCAATACCCACTTTCCCGTGCCGAGTTTGAATACTGCGCCAGCATATACCGAGCGCAGTACACTTGTGTATTGTCGGGCAGTCTTGGCTCCTCTCACGCTGACGATCCTGGGAGGATCACGCAGTGACGTCACCACACCAAGGAGTAGGGCTCCTGTTATGCCGGCCGGTAATACTTTGTTATACTGTTTTTATCCGCTCATATTGTGAGTACATTTTACCTTTTTAATTAAAAGTACTGTCTCAGAGTTACGCTATGTGCGTTTTTCCTTTTCATTTTAACACCTAAACGGGGGAGTTGAAAAATTCACGCTTAGGGGACGGAGGACTTCCCACCACAAGGAGCAAAAGACCTAGGCTGGGTTATAGCCATCTGCCTGAAACGTTTGTCTTCTGGTAAGCGGCCTCTCTGGTTGGTGGAGGGTCACTTCATGTACTAGTTTCACTGGGGTGGTGTGGACTGCATGAATTACCATTTCCAGGACATCACGCAGAGGGGAAGAAGGACCCCCTATTATAAGGAGAAAGGCCTGGGCTGGGTCATAGCCATTCACCTTAACCGTTTGCCTTCTGGTAAGCGGCCTCTGTGATTGGTGGAGGGTCACTTATGTTAAATTGTCACTAGGTGGTGTGGACCTAAAGTTACCATTGCCAGGATTTTTATGTCCCAGTATCACGCTATGTGTGCTTCTTTTTTTGTTTGCATTTAATACGGTGGAGCTGAGAATATCATACTCGGAGGACGGAGGGCTTCCAGGTGCAAACTTCAAGGAGTAAAGGACTAGGCTGGGTTTTAGCCATCCGCCCTAACTGCTTGTCTTCGGGTAAGCGGCTTTCCTTTTCTTTTCCGGGGGATGGTCACTTTGTATATTGCATCACTGGGTTGTGGACTGTAGGAGCCATCATTGTCAGGATTGATCCGAACCTATTCATGATTATACAAGCATCATTCCATCTATTACGGACTTACTACACTATTACAGACTGTGTACACTAATAGACTGTTTTTGTGGCGCGGCCTTTCTTTGTTTATAGCACCTGGGCACTGTAGGTGTCTAATCCGCCCCCAACAGCTCGAACACCTCCTGAAATTTGGAAAAAAACATATATTAAAATTATGCAGGCCTACATGTATTAACTGAAGCTGTGCTGTATGACACTGACCTGATGTGGTGGCATTTTGCACTTCCTGCACATCCGGCGAGGGTGGGGCTTGGCTCTGTGTGGGGTCGGCTCCACTGCTGCAGCTTGATTGCGGCCTATGAGATTGTAAAAAAAGGGATAGATGAATCAAAAAGATTAGAGGCCTGAAAGAGGAATATCAATCATTCTTTTTAAAAAGTGTGGTACAATTGTCTGTTTTTACAATCCTTCTAAGCTTAACACAGGATTTTATCCATTACCAAAGCTGCTGCATTTCTCTATCTTTGGCCAAGTTTCCTACATGGAAAAACAACAAGTATACACTGGATCACCTCTGTGTGACACCCTAACTAGGTTGTTCTTGTGACCAACACTCAGTGCCGATCCTGACCTCCCTGGGGCCCAAAGCAAAATGACATGGCACATTAAAAATGAGAAGTGGGGGGCACTGACGACAGTGACATGTCACATTAAAGAAAGTTGAGAAGTGCTGTCGGAAATGACATTTTACATTAAATTAAGAAGCAAGGGGTGCTGACTTCTTGCCTCTTCTCCCATGCAGCCAGCGAGTTGAGAAGCTGGGTGAGGGGGTGAAAATTACTTCTTACCAGATGGGGCCTCTAGTTATTTGGGGGGCCCTTCGCAGCTTTGCGGGGGCCCTAAGCGGCTTGCATAGTGAGCCTATAGGGTGGATCGGCCATGCCAACCATTGTGCTACTGAGTCCATATGTGTAATCAACTGCTGTGCTGAGCATACTCTCCTTTTACTGTATATTGACGTAAGTTGGATTATTTAAATCTAGTTAATAACAAATCTACATTAAATAAAAAAATGGTCTCACATAAAATGATCATAAATAGAATGAACAACCGATTATTATGCCCACAAACATGAACCTTGAGACATCTATTCTTGAACTGTATATATACACAACCTGAAAGAAAAAGCACATGCCGCAAAATAATAAAAACAAATAAACAGAGTACACATTAAAATTACTTACGTCTTCTGATGACTCTTTAAAATTCTCTCCAGCTGCTCCGGCTATCTTCTTTTGATGTCTAACCACCTCTTCCTCAACTGCTCCCTTGACCTCTGCACCTTGAATTTCTGATGGAGAGTCCTCTGCACACTCTCCATTATCTTGGCCTTGACCTTCTTGGGGTTCTTGTAAGGCCCTTTCTCACAATCATAGTCCTCCTTTTTGAGAATGGCAACCATCTCCACCATCTCATCGAAGGTCATGTTGGTGGCTTTGTACCTCCTCCTGCTCCAGGTGTGTGCCTGGCCTCTCTCCTTACTTAAAGTTGCAGCTTCCTGTCTCTCCTGAGTCTCCTCCATCATGTCTTCAGTGAAGTGCATTGACCGACTGAAAAGGGGTGTGGCAATTACTAGCACGATCGTCATGGGCGGGGATACGTGTGGAGCTTCTTGCATGCGCAGTGTATAAAGGGATATTGCGTGAGTGAGAACGTCGTTCGCAGTCGGTAGAAAACGTCGGGAAAACGATCGTGCAGTACGACGATACGAAACTTGATTTTTGGACTTTATGATCAGTGGATGAGTTTGTGGGTTAGATATGGGGAGAAAGCTAAGGCTTGACTGACATTTGTTTTTTTTGCTAAATTTTGACTTGCAGAAATAATGGAGGCCTTCAGAGATAGTGTTGAGCGGAATACGCCATATTAGATTTTGCGATATATCACGAATATATTGGCGAATATTTGGGAAATATTCGCAAATATCGAATATTCGTGATATTTTAAACCAAAAAAATTCATTGCGAAATTTCGCTAATGCGCATGCGAAAATGATTGCGAAATTCTCGCCCGCGCATGCGCACGAATAACACGCGAGAAAGAAGAGCATTTCTTGGATCTTTGCCAGTCGATTTTCGGATCGCTATTTTGTGCTGCCCAGCGAAGCGAAGATGGTGGGGAGTAACTTTTCATCCAGTGAGGAAAAACTGTTGATTAGTGTAAGTAATTTCACCACTGTTATTTCATTATCTTTAACTGCATTTTAGACTAGTTTAAAAGTTAGGATATAAGATCAGATATTAGTATTTCCCAAACAGTGTGTCTCCAGCTGTTGCAAAACTACAACTCCCAGCATGCCTGGACAGCTGCAGACATCCTGGTTGGTAAATGTGTATTTGGGCACTTTCCTTGCTATTTAGCATAATTAACATGTTGTGGACATCAGGGTCCTTAAGGCCCAAGGACGTTCGAATACATATTGCCCTGTAGATGTTGCAGAACTACAACTTAGGGGTAGTGATAGGGATGAAAAAAAATAATCTATTGTACAGGCCCAGTGTAAGGGTCAAAAAATAATTATAGCGGTCAGATGAATAGCAACTCATTTCTCCCCTATACGTGTATCCTGTGTTGTTACTCATATATACATAATTATGCAAATGATAATGGCTGCTATATTTATGCAAAAAAGGTGGCGACCAAAATGGCAAGATATAAAATCTGTCATGTTACCCCCGTCAGTGATTAATAAGGCGAGAATGCTTCCAATTGTTGAATACCATACATTTACGTCATATATCCATAAGGGTTTAAACAAAAGTATTATAATATACTTTGTTCTTCATCTTGCAGAGGTTCCTGCAACAGGGATATGATCAAATCCGGAGCCAGCAGGACAAAAAAAAAAATAGTCCGCTCCCTATTGCGGGAGTTACGGAAAGTCCATGGCCGCACACATGACCACATGGCCATCCTAAAAAAGTGGTCTGACCTAAAGAGGCGCCACATGGCCCGGGTCACACAGATCCGAGATGAATTTCATCCAGGTAAGTTATTGGTGACAGTTATGTAAGGTCATATGTAATTAACCTTAGGGCAGATGTTGTTAACCCAGATGCCATGTTGTGGTAACATATATCACCACCCAAGGTATTCATAGTACTGTTGAAAAAAGACATGGGACAGCAGACAGGAACACTTATTAACTATAATTAAACTAAATAAACAAGACACACCATTATTGGACTAATACTGGCTGAGGCTGCTTTATTATTGGATTTCAGACATATATTTTAAATAAATACTTTAATAACTTAAAAAAAAAAGCCTAGTCACTACGGCTCAGGCTGTACATAAATATATTCCAACTTTAAAATGTATCCAACAACTAAACTAAACAGATTTGTCCCCCTTAGTATAATTTAATTTATTTATTTTTTTAAAACAAAGGTGACCATCCCACATAATTAGCAGCCGTGACAAAAAGAAAAGAAAAAAGGGGGGGGGGGTTGGGGAACACCACAGTCCTGTCTACTGAGGCGACTGAGAGCAAGGCTGACGGAACCCTACTTATATACCCCTAACTAACACTGGATTTTTCCAGAACCAACTGGTACCAGGCCTAAAAAGTGCGGGAAAAGCATGTGTAGGCCGCGTGATCACCTTGTGCTCACCAAAAAAATGGGAAAAACACGTTTTCCAGCTAACTAGGCCACGTGAGGACCAGCTTACACCTAAAGAGCCCTATTAGGTTCCCAAAAGGGGAACTTGAAACCGTCACTACTAATTTTATTAAGTCCTGCCGCTTTCCCATGAGAAAAGGGGGAATTGAAACCTTCTCCCCCTTTTCTATCATTATTCCATCAAGTTAAACCATGGAATTAAAGTGGTGGTGTGGTGGGTTAAAGGGGAAGGGGTGGTATTTTATAACTCAATTACCACTAAATTCCTGTGCTAGGCGTGGGGTTATCATAGTAATCCTGTGTACTCCATCAGGCCCTTTTTTTAACATGAGATCGTCAGAATAATACAAAGGAAACACAAACAGCTCATTTTACCATGGTGGCAGCCCAGCTCACACTCAGTCCCCTGTAGTGCCAGCAAGACCCTTTAATATAACATTATCCCATTGGTTAACTGTCTATATAAATACATTTGTATTCATATACAATACAGCAGAGTACACAGAATTTGCATACGTTATTAGAAATCATTTTTACATATATGAACATTGTGTTATTATAGGAGATCCTCTACCATCTGTGCGCCCCAAGCGCACAAGGCGACAGGCCGCAGAGGAGGAGGAGGAGTATGAAGAGGAGGAGCAGGAGGAAGATGCACAGGAGGAGCAGGAGGAGGATGCACAGGAGGAGAGGGATGAGGAGCAGCCAGGGCCCTCCCAGTGTTTACCAACCCCAGCTCCTGTTGAGGAGCAAGAGGAGGAGCTGCAACCCCCCCCCCCAAACTCCTGGTGAATCGGGTGATGGAGAAGAGGAGCAGGAGGATGAGACGGTTCCTGTGAGCCTCAGTCAGAAGGGTAAATATGTGCACAAAGATTAATAACATTTCAACAATAAGATGTAGATATAAAAATGGACAGCATTTAAAGCACACCCGTCAGATTTCAGAACAATAATATGATATTTATGATAGAAGTATATGTGCTAGACACATAACAATTGTATAAACATGATAATGATTGTTTAATAAGCAACATAAATATTTTATTTATTTGGTAACGGTCTTTGAAATCCTAATTTTTTTTTCTTATATCCTAACAGTTTTAAAAAAGATGGAGGAAAAACACAGTCTCATCCAGAGGACCAATGATAAAATCCTCTCAAATCGCCGTAAAATGCGGATCCTAGACCTCCAAAACCAACAGCTGGAGCAACAGCAGAGGAAGAATTTTGACGCGATGGCTGAGCTTCACAAGCTCATGCAAAATTACATTTAATTTTTTTTTCTATTAATAAAAAATGTTATTCTTTTAAAATGTTTCCTTTCTTATTGAGATTGTTAGGTTTTTCAACACATCTAACTTCACATCTAACACATCAACATCAACATCAACACATCTAACTTCATAATAACCAAAAACATTTTATACTATTATTTTATTTAACACAAACCTAAGACAAACTTAAATACACGGACACAGACACTACTAACACAAACTAAACTGTTGAAAAAATAATATAACAAAAGCTACAATATATATATAGATATAGAGAGAGAGAGCGAGAAAGAGAGAGAGAGTGCAGATTTGCTCTTGCAGACAGGTTGCAGTATAAAGGCTGCAAACCAGGGTTTAACATAAAGTTCAGTGTTTTAGTCACACTTGCTGTTACGATCCGGTCTGGTAGCTTGTAGCGGAGGCTGTTGGTGGATCCGCTGTGCCAGAGAGGTCATGAAGCATTACTCAGCATGAAGGCAGCAGCAGTAGTATTAAAATATAATGTAATTTATCACACAGGCAACATTTACAAGCAGTAGTGGTAATAGTACTAGATAGCATCTAAACACTTGGGCAAGACTTGACAGCAGCAGTAGTGGTAATAATAGTATATAGTGGCAAATAACTCGTGTGATGCAATTGCCTATATGCTTCAGTCTAATGCTCTCCCTGCTAACTTAATGCTGTGGGTTACAGGTAACATGTGTTTCATGTGTGATTCATCTCTCTCTGTAAAGACTGTTCATATGTTAAATAAGGCTAGCTTTTGAAAGGCCTTTAATTGTGTGATAACCCTGTCTAAAAACCTAGTGATTCTCAGAGGTGTTAATAGGTGTCAAACTGGATACAGACGAAACGTCTGCTTAGGAAACTCAGTGTGTGAAGGTGGTTTGTTGTTTAGACATGATGCAGTGATTAGTGCAGTGATTAGACATGATAATTGTCGGTCGGTGCCGACCTGTCTAGAATGTTTTAGTAATTAGCCTTAGTGTGTGATTGGGGGGGGTGGAGATTTCATTGTTGCTTCAATGTCTTGGACTGTATAAAAAGCTGAGAAGAAAAACCATTAAAGTCTGTCTTGTTCTAGCAGTAAGCCTGGACTAATGTGTGACTTAATGGGCGATCTCAGGAATATTCCTCCTAGTGGAATATTGGGTGACGTTCTTATGGAAGAAGGGAATCTTTGACGGGGATATCATACCGATACCATCACAAATTGGTTGGCAGCAGCGGGATTTTCCCTTCTACTCTCCTTTACACCCAGGATTCCAAGCAGACACTGGAAGAACTACTGGAAGTTCGTGGAAGGATTGCTAGCAACAAAACCGAACGGGTCATCATAGCAGAATCAATGGAGATAGACCAGGAGAACGGGATTGCAGCAACGCCAGCGGTACAAGAGATGGAGACACCAGTGATTCAGGAGGAGGAATCGCCAGCCAACAAGCTAATGAGAGAGAAGCTAGCATGGTTCGGCCCGAACCCAACGGCAGATGTGGTGCTGAGAGTGATGGAGCTACAGGAGGCTAAAGAAATAAGGGACGCAGAACTACAGTTAAAACTGGCAGCAGTCCAACAAGCAGCCGCACCTTCTCCGAACAGTGAGTACAGCACAGCAGACGCAAGGAAGATTCCGTTTAGCGCTTTTAAAGCTTTTGATGAAAAGGACTGTGAGATTGATAACTACCTGGCGGATTTTGAGCGACAATGTAACCTGCACCGAATAGCTAGAAGAGAGTGGGTTGCAATATTGTCAGGCAAACTGTCAGGCAAAGCTTCTGATGCTTTCCGGACCGTGCCAGATCAGGATATCCATAGCTACGCCAGGGTTAAAGAAGTGCTCCTGGCTCGTTATGCAGTAACCCCAGAGTCCCACCGACAGAAGTTCAGGGACTCACGCAAAACCACGAAAGACTCTTACGCGGAATGGGCATGCCAGTTGTCCCTGTCGGCCTCTAACTGGGTTAACAGCAGCCAGGCCACCACCGCAGAGGACATTTTGCAACTAATGCTCCTGGAGCAATTTTACAATCACATCCAGACGGACGTCAAAGATTGGGTGAGAGATCGCAGGCCCATGACTCTACCAGAGGCCGCGAAGTTGGCGGATGAGTATGCGGATACTCGCAAGACAAACCAGGTCACACCACGGGTACAACCTCCACGACCAACGGCGCCCTCACACCCACCAGCCGCTAGATACCAACCGCCTAACAGACAGATGACATCTAGCCCTCGCTACCCACGCCAGGAGGACAACGAACAACGCTGCTTCCGGTGCAAACAGTTGGGTCACTTCAAGCAGAATTGCCCCATGAATGACAACACCAGGTCAAATTGGTCTCAACCTGGGTACCGCCCACCAGCAGCAGCCCATTGTGTAGACTCGGCTTGGGATCCCCAGGAGCTGGGTCAGGAAGAACCATTGGGCACCCCTTACGAAGCCCTCATGGTACAATCTGTTATTACGGACAACAGGGAACACCATTGTCAGCTGGTCATGGGCGACAGCCATGAGCCGGAGGGGCCTTGGAGGGAGCTGGGCAGAAAGAGGCACCGCCAGCTACCCTCCAAGAAGAAGAGGTCCTGGAAGTCATATAACCAGCGAACCTGGGAGGAGAAGAAGCGACTGGAGGAGATGGAATCGCAGCGGGCGCCCCAGATGCGGGCCGAGATGTTCGCCAAGGGCCCACCGGTGGCCCCTTACACCACCACCCAGTTCCTGATGATGAAGGACCACGTGGAAAGCCTGCAGGACATGAGCAAGCAGGATCTGATCCGTGAGTACATAGAGCTGGAGGAGTGCATAAGCCGCATGGAGGAGGAGAACAACCACCTGAGGTCACAGCAGGCTGACCCCCCCAGGCTCCATGAACTGGAGATGGAGCTGGAGAAGCTCAAAGAGGAGAACTGGCGGCTGCGGAGGGAGCAGAGGGTGGCTGACCCTATGGGGCCCTGATAGCCCCCCCCCCCCCGAACTCTGAGCACCGGTGCTACAGCATTTCAACAAATATAACTTTTTCTTTTTATGAATCTCCTGTGACTGTCACTTCAGAGCCATAACCTGCCCCCTCCCATAGCGGGACACCTAGACGGCGGCGCACAGACCCATTCGCCGTCTTCACACTGACTTCTGGTGACTCTGCAGATCACACAAAGACTTGGGGACTGACCGGCGTGTGATCTGACGACCCGGTGACATACCTGAGTCGGGAGCAGTTGCCAAGGGAGGTCAGTTACGCCAAACGGAGTTAACCTCGGACTAAAAGCTCTGAACCCGTCAACCCTACTGGACCAGGGAAGGTCCAACCGGGTTTGCCGTAGCAGGGAGAAAAAGGGGGGCCATTGTGATGCAATTGCCTATATGCTTCAGTCTAATGCTCTCCCTGCTAACTTAATGCTGTGGGTTACAGGTAACAGGTGTTTCATGTGTGATTCATCTCTCTCTGTAAAGACTGTTCATATGTTAAATAAGGCTAGCTTTTGAAAGGCCTTTAATTGTGTGATAACCCTGTCTAAAAACCTAGTGATTCTCAGAGGTGTTAATAGGTGTCAAACTGGATACAGACGAAACGTCTGCTTAGGAAACTCAGTGTGTGAAGGTGGTTTGTTGTTTAGACATGATGCAGTGATTAGTGCAGTGATTAGACATGATAATTGTCGGTCGGTGCCGACCTGTCTAGAATGTTTTAGTAATTAGCCTTAGTGTGTGATTGGGGGGGGGGGTGGAGATTTTATTGTTGCTTCAATGTCTTGGACTGTATAAAAAGCTGAGAAGAAAAACCATTAAAGTCTGTCTTGTTCTAGCAGTAAGCCTGGACTAATGTGTGGCTTAATGGGCGATCTCAGGAATATTCCTCCTAGTGGAATATTGGGTGACGTTCTTATGGAAGAAGGGAATCTTTGACGGGGATATCATACCGATACCGTCACAACTCGTGACATAGGTGTCGTGAGCAGCAGCAGCAGTAGTAGTAATAGTAGACAATATAGTGTCAAATCACTCGGGCAAGAGGTGCCATGAACAGCAGCAGCAGCAGTGGTAATAGTAGTATATAGTGGCAAATAACTTGTGACATAGGTGTCGTGAGCAGCAGCAGTAGTAGTAATAGTAGACAATATAGTGTCAAATCACTTGGGCAAGAGGTGCCATGAACAGCAACAGCAGCAGTGGTAATAGTAGTATATAGTGGCAAATAACTCGTGACATAGGTGTCGTTACTGAGCAGCAGCAGTAGTAGTAATAGTAGACAATATAGTGTCAAATCACTCGGGCAGGAGGTGCCATGAACAGCAGCAGCAGCAGTGGTAATAGTAGTATATAGTGGCAAATAACTCGTGACATAGGTGTCGTGAGCAGCAGCAGTAGTAGTAATAGTAGACAATATAGTGTCAAATCACTCGGGCAAGAGGTGCCATGAACAGCAGCAGCAGCAGTGGTAATAGTAGTATATAGTGGCAAATAACTCGTGACATAGGTGTCTGAGCAGCAGCAGTAGTAGTAATAGTAGACAATATAGTGTCAAATCACTCGGGCAAGAGGTGCCATGAACAGCAGCAGCGGTAAGAGTAATAAAAATGGCAAATCACTTGGGCAAGAGGTGCCAGCAGCAGCAGCGGTAAGAGTAATAAAAATGGCAAATAGCTTGGGCAAGAGGTGCCATCAGCAGCAGCAGTAGTAAAAAAAAGTGGCAAATCTCTCGGACAAAAGGTGACAGCAGCAGTATGAGTAATATATCGGTACATAATCACTCAGCCTTTTGGCATTAGCAGTAGGAGCCCATATGGTGGCAAAATTACAAAAGCTTGAAGTTGCAGTAGCATGGTGATTAAATTTGAAAAGCAGAATGACACAGGCCTTAATTAGCTGTAGCCTGACTATACCATAGTGCCTCATAATTTAAAAGTTTGATTAACGTTATTTCTATGCTATACGTGACTTTTTAAATTCATGATGAGCAATTACTTTTCAAAATAATGTGGCAGCAGCATCAGAACTCCTTATAGTGGCTTAATGACACAGCATGGAAATATTTATGCCCTTAACACTACCTGCCCACTATGAGTTTCAAAGGTATAAATACATCAGGGAATGAATGACAAGGGACCCTTCAGCGCCCTGAACCGACGGCGGGTGCCAGAAAGTCACCGCCGATCCAGGACTCCTTCATCTTGATGAATGTGAGTCTGTCCACGGAGTCTGTGGACAGACGGGTCCTCTTGTCCGTGACCACCCCACCTGCAGCGCTGAATGTCTGCTCAGATAGTACGCTGGAGGGTGGGCAAGACAATAACTCCAGCGCATACTGAGCGAGCTCGCGGCAGGTGTCCAATCTGGCCACCCAGTACTCCATGGGGTCGTCGGTGCTCATACTGTCAGAAGCACCGATGGACCCCATGTAGTCTGCCACCATGTGGGCCAGCCGCTGGTGGTGACTGCTGCTGCTGCTGCTGCTGGTACTGGGTCGCTCAGATTGGAAGAACATCCTCATCTCACCCATTAGGTCCCCTGCTCGGCTGCTGCTGCTGCTGCTGCTGGGTGAAGCCACCTGCTGGGTGAGATGAGGGGGGACAACTGGAGGCCCGGGAGTTGCCTGCTCCAACCGGCTGACTATGCGTGCCTGCAGTTCCTCCATCCGGTGCTGCCTCCGGCTGGCTGGGAGGAACTGCTCCAGTTTCCCCTTGCATCTTGGACCTAAAAGGGTGGCCATCCAAAATTCATCCCTCTCCTTGATAGTCTTAACCCGGGGGTCCCTCCTGAGGCATCTCAGCATGCGGGCAGCCATGGGGAAGAGCACAGCCCGCTGTGACTCCTCATGGCTGACCGGGTCCATGACGTCTGACTCTTCATGCTGGAGGCGCTGCTGCTCGCGCTCAGAGATGCCCAACCCCCGGACTATCGGTGCCCCCAACCCTGGCTCTCCCTCCTGACCAGGCCCTGACTCCATGACTCCACCAGTAACCTCCTCATCATCATCATCCTGGTCTTGGTGGAGCAGTGTTGCCTCCTCCTGCTCCACCAAGGCACTCTCCCCAGCTTCGAGCAGGCGATATAGTGCCCTGTCCAGCAGGAACACTATAGGGAGCACGTCATTGAGGCCGACATGCTCCCTGCTCATCATCTTGGTCGCCTGCTCGAAAGGGGCCAACACATGGCAGACCTGGTGTATCTGCCCCCACTCCGCACTGGTGATGTACGGGAGTGTTTGTGATGGCCCGGCAGTGCCTTGCTCCAGCAGGTATTCCTTCACCGCCCTTCACTGCTCCCACAACCTATCCAGCATGTGGAGGGTGGAGTTCCACCACGTCACACTGTCCACAATCAGCCTGTGAAGGGGCAGGCTGTTGTCCCGCTGCAACTTGGACAGGGACGCGGTAGCGGTTGGGGAGCGCCTGAAGTGTCTGGCAATCCTATGTACCCTTAGCACAATGTCACTCAACCCGGGATAGGTGCGCAGGAACTTCTGCACCACGAGGTTGAGGACATGTGCCAGACAGGGCACGTGGGTCAGACTGCCACCCTGGAGGGCGGAGAGTAGGTTGCTGCCGTTGTCACAGACAACCATACCTGCCTGGAGCCTTCGGGGTGTCAGCAACTTCTGGACCTGAGCCTGAAGTGCGGTCAGCACTTCTTGTCCAGTGTGTCTCCAGTCCCCTAAACTAACAAGCTGGAGCACGGCCTGACAGCGCACGTGCCCCACACTTGAGTAGCTACGGGGGCGCTTGCTGCGAGGCTCAGCAGCTGCGGAGACAGTGGCTTGAGGGAGACCAGCAGTTCTCCCCTGGACACCCCGGGGCGGCACCACAAAATCTGGCGCCTCGGAGGGAAACCCAATGGGCCGTGAAGCTGATGTACCGGCCCTGCCCATGCCTGCTGGTCCAGCCATCCATTGTGAGATGCACCCTGTCGCTGACATCGTGATCCAGCGACAGGGTTACATTCTGCACAATGTGCTGGTGTAGGGCAGGGACACTAGTCCTGGCAAAGAAATGGCGGCTGGGGACACGCCATTGGGGTTGGGCCTACTCCAACATCTGCCTGAAGGGGTTGCAGTCAACAATGTTGAAGGGAAGCAGATGTTGGGCAATAACCCTTGCCAGGAGCCCATTGAGGGAACGCACACGTCAGTCTCCAGGGGGGAAGGGAGTGGTGCGTTCGAAGGCGTCGGAAAGCGACGCCTGGCGCCGGACGGCAGTGCAGGACACAGACAAGGAGGGTGCTGTGGAAGTAGAGGTCTGGATGCCGGTACCAGTACCTCTACTAGAGGGAGCGGGGGGCATGACCTGCTGGGAACAAATGAAGCTGTGGCAGGGGCTGCTGTACCCTGCTCACTTGTGGTGGTGGCACTGCTACCACCACCACGCTTCATCTGGTCATACTCCCGCCAGTGGTTGATTCTCAGGTGCTGGTACAGAGCTGTGGTACCCACCCGAGCCAAGCACTTCCCTCTCTTCACCCTGGCACGACAGATCTGGCAGATGGCTATGGTCTGGTTATCTGCTACCAGGGTGAAGTAGGCCCAGACAGGTGACTTCAGCACCGCCCTCCTGTCAGATGGGGTGACGCTGACTTGCACCTGCTGGGACTCGGTGCGCACAGGTGGAGCTGCCTGCTGCTGCTGCTGCTGCTGCTGACACCTCCTGCTGCCATCACCAGTGGAGACCCTGACGCTGGTCTCCCTGGTGACCTGGCGCACCGTTTCCCAGGGTGCCTACCTTCCTCGTCGTCACTGCTGCTGTGAACCGACAAGGCAGGTGGCACCCATGTTGGGTCACCCTCCTCTTCGCCCCCAGATATGTCAGACCCAGGGCTGAAATGTGGTGGTCTGAGGGAACCAGCTGACATGGAGTCGCTAGCCTGGCTCCGCTGTCCCCTCACCGACGCCTGGGTCTGACTAGGTGTGGGTGTTTCCTGGCCAAAAACACCAGCATCACTTGGAAGGGATGTCTCTGGGATACTGACAGCAGGTACCCCATCCTCCTCCTCCATCATCCCTTCAAAAAGGTCCTGATCATCAGGACAGAACTGGAGGTCTGCCTGATGCAGGGCCTCCCCCAAGATATCCCTCTCACTGTCGCTGTCAAACAGTAAGAGGCTGGACTCTTGGGGGCTGGGGGTGGGTCCTAAAGGCACCGGTGTACTGGTGGTGCTACTGGGAGTCGGGACTGACGACTCAGTGGCACTGCTGTGCCCCATATACTCCAACACTAATGGAGCCTGAGAAGGCAATATCGGGCGGCTGCCCGAGGGAAAAAAGTCGCGGATGAAGCGGACTCCCCTTCCACCTGATCCTCTACCACTAGTAGGGGCGCGAGAGGTACCCCGTGCTGGCAGCGACCCAGCACTGGGAGTAACTCCCCTCCCCCTGCTGCCACGGCCACGTATGCTGCTCATACTTGCTGATGTGGGGGGGGGGTAAACTTTATTGGGGGGGGGGAATGTGAGAAAGGAGTGTTTGTTTATTTAGCAAGACAGGCACGCAGACAAAGACGCAGACAAAGACACAGACAAAGACGTAGACAGCTACTAAACTAGAAAAAAAGTACAACACCTAAAACTTTTTTGGGGTTTTTTTTTTTTTTTAGGCTGAAGGACGCAGACAAGGACGAGGACTACAAATACTAAACTAATATGCACTAAACACTAACTCTACTTGCACAAACTTATATGACTAAACTAGAGCTAAAACATTTTTTTTTTTTTTTTTTTTTTTTTTTACACTGACTGACAAGGACAAAGACGAGGACTACAAATACTAAATTAATATGCACTAAACAAACACTAACTCTACTTACACAAACTTATATGACTAAACTAAAGCTATTTTTTTTTTTTTTTAGACACAAAACACAGACACTAAACACACACTAAACTAAGCTACCTTAAAGAAATGTACACTTACACTAACTACACAGAAATCTATCTAACACTAAGCTACACTAACCTGGACAAAACAACACAAATCTGAGCTTTTACAAAAGCTGTTGGGTCTTTTGCTTTGAAAAAAGCAGTTTATAAGCAGGAAACTCAGAACTGAAAGCACTATAGGAAGCACAATGCTGATGCTCTAAGCTCTAAGATCACACAGAAACACTCCACTCTCTCTAGCCACCTTGTGAATCTGCACTGAAATACTGCTGGGAGTGATCTTATATACTGGTCGTGCAGGCAAGTTCCTATTGGTTGCTATGGAGGTTGCTAACTTCTGACAACTGTGGTAGGAGAACTCTGATTGGCTCTGATGCAAAAGAAGGGCGGAGAAACTATTCGCGAATATTCGGGAATCGAATATTCGCGATTGAGAATATTCTGCAACATAAAAGGATCGCCTCAGATTAGCTACTCGGCCCAGGGTCTCTAATCATACCATCAATGCTTTTAGACGTCGATGGAGATCACTAGGATGTGATCTGTTTTAAAAATAAATTTGAAAAAATCCGAATATTCGGAATAGCGAATATTGGCCGCGAAATTCGAGTTATTCGCGAATACTCGAATATGCCATATTCGTAACGAATATTCGCAATGCGAATATTCTTGAGCAACACTATTCAGAGAACAGGAGTTATTCACAGAATTTGTTCAAAGGGGGCCCCGGATGGCAACCACCTTTTTTCTAGAATTTTTCTTTCCCATAAAAATAATTTATTCAGCCAAGATCTGGCATTGTAATGCCCCACCCCTAAAATAATCGACATACTGTTGCCACACAGCACGTGCGCTTTGGGGGGCCAAGCCTGTATGGCCACAGGCTCACGGGCCACCACTGGAACATCAATGGCCTCATCACCAGGCACAAGTGTCATGTAGTTTGTTGAGGGTCTCTTTAGGAAATTGTGCAATATGCAGCAGCAAAGTATGACATGGTTCAGATTCTACTTAACAAACCTACAGTCCTTGTCATGTTTGCACCGCCTGTATACTGCTGTTCAAAGTATATAGGGCCAAAGGGTCTTGTCAGGGCCGATCCTCCCTATAGGCTCACTATGCAAGCCGCTTAGGGCCCTGCAAAGCTGCAAAGGGCCCCCCAAATTACTAGAGGCCCCGCCTGGTGAGAAGTAATTTTCGCCCCCTCACCCCGCTTCTAAACTCGCTGGCTAAGTCATTTCCGACAGCAGAACACCCCCTCCCCCCGCTTCTCAACTTTCTTTGATGTGACATGTCACTGTCGTCAGCGCCCCCTGCTTCTCATTTTTAATGTGCCATGTAATTTTGCTTAGGGCCCCAGGGAGGTCAGGATCGGCACTGGGTCTTGTAATGACCTGGGGGGAGTGGTGGCGGGGAAACTCATGCTATTTTCTTCAATGATTTTTATCCATATTGCAGGGACCAAACATTACATTAAACCCGCAAGCAGTATTAAATTACTTTTTTCTGAGAGTAATCTCATGTTGTGCAGGGACATTTCTAAACACGTGCCACTACTATAGACACCCAGCAAGTACGATATTTAAAGGAATTTTTGATTTTTTTTTTCACTTTAAGCATCATTAAAATCGCTGCTCCAGAAAAAACTACAGTTTTAAAAAAAAAAAATTCCATTGATACATGTTCCCTGGGGCAAGACCCGGGTTCTCAAAGACGTTTTCCAACAATAACTTGAATATTGGGCTTTAAAATGAGCACTTTTGAATTCGAACGTTCGAGTCCCATAGACTTCAATGGGGTTCTAAATGTTTGCGCGAACGGTCGGTCCGTTCGAACGTTCTGGTGCGAACCGAACGTGGGTATGTTCGGCTCATCCCTATTTGTGACATTACTTCATGTCACTCCCTCTAACACCGCGCGACCAAACTGTACTGTTGTTAAAGCCGCCGGATCCACTTTATAGTGGTTTACAAATGTGTTAAAGGTCGCCCAAGTTGCGACTACATATGAGTTTGGGGGTGGCTCCCCTGAAATTCGCCCACGATGTTGCCATCGCCCGCGTGGAATGCACTTTTAGCTCTGCTGGTGGTTCTAGATGTTTCCCCACATAAGCTCTCCTTATGACCTTGACTAGCCACGATGCCAGCGTCCTTTTAGATGCTGCCAGCCCTTTTCTGTGACCTTCATACACAACAAACAGATTTTCTGAATGTTGCCATCATCTCTATGTAGGTTTCTAGGACAGACCCCCCATCCAGATTATGCGGTGTCTCTGCTGTATCTATCCGGAATGTTGGAAGTACCATATCTTGGTTTATATGGAATGATGTATTGACTTTCGGTCTATAGTGTGGTAGAGTTTGTAGCACTACCCTGTCCGTCATCAGACAAATGTATGGTGGTTTGCAGCCTAGAGCCTGTAAGTCCGATACCCTTCTGCCAGAAGTTATTGCCGTGAGAAACACTGGGCCAGATTCAGATAGGTCAGCGGATCTTTAGATCCGCGTAACCTATCTGATTTACGTTACGCCGCCACAAGTTTTTGAGGCAAGTGCTTAATTCAGAAAGCACTTGCCTGTAAAGTTGCGGCGGCGTATCGTAAATCCCCCGGCGGAATTCAAATTCCGCGGCTAGGGGCCGTGTAAAATTTAAAACAGGCGCGTCCCCGCGCCAAACTAACTGCGCATGCGCATGTGCCGTCCGTAAACTTTCCCAGCGTGCATTGCTCCAAATGAAGTCGCAACTTACGTGAGCGTAACTTACGTCCAGCTCTTTTCTGAATAGACTTACGCAAACAACGTAAAAATTCAAAACTCGGCACGGGAACGACGGCCATACTTAACATAGGATACCCCTCACATAGCAGGGGTAACTATACGCCGGAAAAAGCCGAACGCAAGCGACGTAAAAAAAATGCGCCAGGCGGTCGTTCGTTTCTGAATCGGCGGAAATCCTCATTTGCATATTCGTTGCGTAAAAAAAAAACGCCACCTAGCGGCCGGCCTGGAATTGCAGCCTAAGGCCGGGTACTAACGAGCAAACATGTACGGTGAAACCGGTCCGTCGGACCGTTTTCACCGTACATGCCTGCCAGAGGGCTTCTGTACGATGGTTGTACTAACCATCGTACAGAAGTCCGCGCGTAAACATTACGCGGGGCGTGTCCGCGTCGTCGCCGCGATGATGACGCAGCGATGACGCGGCGACGACGCGGCGACGTGGGCGGGCCTGCCATTTAAAGGCTTCCACGCATGCGTCAAAGTCATTCGACGCATGCGAGGGACGGCGGGCGCTCGGACATGTACGGTAGGTCTGTACTGACGACCGTACATGTCCGAGCGGGCAGGATTCCAGCAGACGGTTTTAAAACACGTCCAGGAATATTTGTCTGCTGGGAAAAGGCCCGGCGGGCAAATGTTTGCTGGAATTCGGCCCGCTTGCGCCTACACACGACCGAACATGTATGCTGAAACTGGCCCGCGGACCAGTTTCAGCATACATGTTTGGTCGTGTGTACGGGGCCTAAGATTCGATGGTGTAAGTCACTTACACCTGTCGGATCTTAGGGAGATCTATGCGGAACCTGATTCTATGAATCAGGCGCATAGATCCGACCGACGGAACTCAGAGATACGACGGCGTATCAGGAGATACGCCGTCGTATCTCTATCTGAATCTGGCCCACTGCCTTCGCTGAGATGTTTCTTAACGTTGTGGAATGTCCTTTATTAAAGGTTTCTTGTGATAGAAAGTCTAACACTACTTGAAGGTCCCAAGGTGGGACATATGACCTTTTTACAGGACGAATCTTTGTACATGCTCTCAAAAATTGACGGATTAGACATCGCAAAGCCCATTTTACTCCCGACAGTGCTGACAGGGCTGAGACCTCAGTGTGCTGACACCGAAACCTTTGTCTAAACCTGTCTGAAGAAAATTATGAATTTGTGGTTCTGAAGGTGTTCTGGGATTAAACCGTTGTGCCTCTGCAAAAGCTTTGAATACTTCCCATATCCTTGAATAAGTTTGGTTAGTGGTGGATGTTCTATCCTTCAATAATGTCTTCACCACCTCTGTGGTAAGTCCTGCTTCTGTTAGCCTTCTCCCTTCAGCCTCCAGGCAGCTAAGTGCAGAATTCCTGGGTCTGCATGCACTACCTGACCCTGTTGTAATAGGTCCGGGATATTCGGGAGAGGCATGGGTTGGCCCACTGCCAATGACTGTAGTAATGGGAACCACGGCCTGCGTGACCACATTGGGATTATTGCTATGACTGACCCTGCGTGAGTTCTTACTCTGTTGAGTAGTTTGAAGATTATGGGGATCGGAGGAAATACATATGCAAGCCTGCAGATCCATCTGGCGTTGAGAGCGTCTATTGCTTCCGCTTCCTGGAACCTTGCTTTTGCTAAGAAACGCCTGCACTTCGTATTGGTTGCAGTCGCCATCAGATCCAGATCTGGATATCCCCATTGTTTGCATATCCAATGGAATACGGATTGGTTCAGTACCCATTCGTTGGGATCTAGGGTCCGTCTGCTCAGCGTATCCACCAGAAAGTTCTGCGGGGCTGGTATATAGACTGCTGATAGGTCATGTAGGTTTTGTTGTGCCCATTCCATTATGGGTGTTACCTCATTCAGTAGTGACTGGCTCCGCGTTCCACCCTGTCTCCTTATAAAGGTGACCGCTGCCCTGTTGTCCATCTGTATCACTACTCTCTTGTTCTTAATCTGTGTCTGGAATGCTTCCAACGCACACAAGGCCGCTCTCAACTCTATGACATTGGAGACCTCCTTCCTTCTGTACTTCCACTTGCCTTGAGCTAACAGCCCCTTGTGGTGTGCTCCCCACCCTGATGCTGACGCATCCAAAGTTATCACTTGAGGTGGGTCTGTCACTAACTGGTGACACTTGTGAAGGTTTACCGGGTCTTTCCACCAGTCCAAAGATCTCTTCATTTCCCAAGTCAAATGAATCTTTTGTCTGACTGATCGTCTCTGCCATTGCTTGAGGAGACCTTTCTGAAATGTTCTCATCCTCCAATGTGTCCACTTCACCATTGGGATAGTTGAGGAGAGTGTTCCCAGGATACTGAGGCAATTTGACGCTGAGAGGTATTGTTTCCTGGATACACTTTCTAACCTGTTCAGTAAGGTTACCATCTTCTGTTTGGGAAGTTCCACCGTGTTTTTGTGGGTGTCCAGGATCGCCCCTAAAAACAATATTCTCTGTGATGGTTCCAACTGGCTCTTCTTCCAATTGATCATTCATCCAAACCTCTGCAGTGTGTTTATTAATGTTTGTCGATGACTCAAAAGGACTTGTGGGTCCTTTGCTGTTAACAGGATGTTGTCCAAATAATGAAAAGCTTGTAGGCCCTTCATGCGTAGAATGGCTATTATCGGAAGTAGAACCTTGGAGAAGGTTCTGGGTGAGGTTGCTAGGCCAAATGGTAGGCATGTGAATTGAAAATGTTGATCCGCCACCGCGAACCTTAGGTACTTGTGCAGTTGTGCATGAACTGGGACATGCAAATATGCATCCTTTAGGTTGAGGGATAGCATCCACTCGTTATTTGTGAGTGCTTGCGTTACTGACTGCAATGATTCCATCTTGAAACTCTGAACCAAGATCGTTTTGTTCAATTCCCTTAGGTCTAATACGGGTCTTAAGTCGCCTGTCTTTTTCTGAATTAAGAAAAGTGGTGAATAGAAACCTTGCCCTTGTTTTTGTATTGGCACTGGTTCCACTGCACCCTTGTGGAGTAATGTTTGTACATATCGAATAATAACTGCCGTTCCGTTTCCATCTGTCTTGAGATAAACATGTGGGGCAGAAATGTGGGGTCGCAGGAGCGACTAGAAATTTCCAGCGGTATCCTAGTCGGATCACTCCCGTTACCCAAGACTCCTTGGGCTAGATTCATAAAGACTTACGACGGCGTATCAGTAGATACGCCGTCGTAAGTCCGAATCCGCGCCGTCGTATCTTTAAGCGGTATGCTCAAATTGAGATACGCTTAAATGTTGCTAAGATACGACGGGCGTAAGTCTCCTACGCCGTTGTATCTTTTTTTTTTTAACTTGAATACTTTTTATTTCATATTTTTTCCTTTCTTTACAAAAATGTAATATATTACAAACAAGGATCATCACTTCTACATAAAAATTACATAGTGCACATATTCAAAGTGACATTTATCCTATTACCTGTATGTATAATATCTTACCCGTTCCCCTCCCCCCACCCCACACATACCCCTTTCCCCCCACCCCACCCCCCTCAGGCAGCACCCGTATCGTCTTAGTTCAAAACAAAAGCAGAAAATCAGAAAGGAAGGAGAGAGAGAAAAAAAAAAAAAGGGGGAAAGGAAAAAAAAAAAAAAAAAAGGACAGAGGAGAGCGGAGTTCAACTCCTATATGGCTTGTTGTTATTTTTAGCTATTTGAGGTTTCCCGGCTTGAATAAATGTGGGGGAATTTCCAGTACCGACAAACTTTTTGCTTCTACATCGGGAGGCCTATATGTTTCAACCAAGGTCCCCACACTTTTTCTAATTTTCTATGATTTCCTTGTTTAATAAATACCACTCTCTCACACTCTATTAGTCTATTTATTGTTTCAGTCCAATGCCTGGCACATGGGGGATCCTGTGCCTGCCATCGCTGGGCAATTAATTTACGTGCCTGAAATAGACCTCTCAGCACCCCCTCCAATGTCCCCTGAGGACGACTGTCGTCTTCCATGTCTCCTAAGAGACAAGTTCTAGCCTCTAGCCCCAATGAGGTTCCAAAAACATCATTGAGCTTATTGATGACCTCAGTCCAGTATCTAAAGAGTTTTGGACATCTCCAAAACATATGGACGAGGTCACCTGTAGCATTACATCTAGGGCATTGATCGTCCAACTTCCAGCCAAATTGGTGCATTTTTTTGGGGGTGTAATATGCTCTGTGCATCAGAAAGAGGTGAGACAGTCTCTGTGCAGGAGCAATAGACACTAATACTCCTCTTGCCAAGATTCTGTCCCATCTCTCCTGAGTTATTAACCCCAAGTCTCGTTCCCATCTTTCTTTACTCTTTAACTACTTAACCCCCGGAACATATTGCTGCCCAAAGACCAGAGGACTTTTTGCGATTCGGGACTGCGCCGCTTTAACTGACAATTGCGCGGTCGTGCGACGTGGCTCCCAAACAAAATTGGCGTCCTTTTTTTCCCACAAATAGAGCTTTCTTTTGGTGGTATTTGATCACCTCTGCGGTTTTTATTTTTTGCGCTATAAACAAAAATAGAGCGACAATTTAAAAAAAAATTAATATTTTTTACTTTTTGCTGTAATAAATATCCCCCAAAAATATATATAAAAAACTTTTTTTTTCCTCAGTTTAGGCCGATACGTATTCTTCTACATATTTTTCGTAAAAAAAATCGCAATAAGCGTTTATTGATTGGTTTGCGCAAAAGTTATAGCGTTTACAAAATAGGGGGTATTTTTATGGCATTTTTATTAATATTTTTTTTACTAGTAATGGCGGCGATCAGCGATTTTTTTTTCGGTATTGCGACATTATGGCGGACACTTCGGACATTTTTGACACATTTTTGGGACCATTGGCATTTTTATAGCGATCAGTGCTATAAAAATGCATTAGATTACTATAAAAATGCCACTGGCAGTGAAGGGGTTAACACTAGGGGGCGGGGAAGGGGTTAAGTATGCCTGGGTGTGTTCTTACTGTGGGGGGGGGGGGGGTGGCCTCACTAGGGGAAACACTGATTTTCTGTTCATACATTGTATGAACAGAAAATCAGCATTTCCCCTGCTGACAGGAACGAGAGCTGTGTGTTTACACACACAGCTCCCGTTCCCCGCTCTGTACCGAGCGATCGCGTGTGCCCGGCGGCGATCGCGCCCGCCGGGCACACGCACGGGAGTCGGGGGCGAGCAGGGAGCGCGCGCGCGCGCCTCCGGCGGCGCGCACGCGCCCCCTAGTGGCGGCTATACGATAGG
Source organism: Rana temporaria (assembly GCF_905171775.1). Lineage (NCBI taxonomy): Eukaryota > Metazoa > Chordata > Amphibia > Anura > Ranidae > Rana > Rana temporaria. Next base: position 89,516,463 of record NC_053500.1, on the reverse strand, counting down.
ACGTATAGCTACGGGCTCTCGCCCAGGAGAGCCGACCTGCCGCCGTATAATGACGGTGGCTGGTCGGCTAGTGGTTAAATTGCCCTTTTGATTTATAGTCCTGTCCCCCAGATTATTATATAATTCGGATATCAACCCTTTTGTTGAGATTTTTTTGGCTAGTTTATTAATGACAGGGGTCTTAGCCCTGGTTAATGGGAGGGACTTGAACTGGGTCTGAGTAGCATGTCTAATCTGGAGGTATTTAAAAAAGGTGTTATTTGGGATGTTAAATTCTAGTCTTAAATCTGAGAACGTCTTTATTGTATCCCCCTTATACAAGTGGAGCAGTCTTGTGATTCCCTGTCTTTCCCAGGTACCACATTTCTCTACCCCCTTGATTTCTGGTAAGTTTTTGTTGTGCCATAAGGGGGCAAATTCAGATGTACCACAATATCCCAACAACATCTTTGTTTTCTTCCACACCTTATTGAGTAAATCAATAGTCGGGCATTTATACGCAAATTAATTTGCCTCCAGGGCTTCTAATAACCTTCTGTGTGGGGCCCCTGTCAACATTATTTTGAAGCGGTCTTCTCTGTGATCCAAGCTCTCACAGCCTGCAATGTGTTGTAATTGAGATGCAAGAAAATAGATTCTTGGGTGCGGAACCGCTATCCCCCCCCCCCCTGGCCGGCAGCTGCATAGTCTTAAGTCCGATTCTTGCCTGCCCACCTTTCCACATCAGTTCACGAAATAATGTCTCCAATCGCTTAAACCACCCTTGATTAATCCACATTGGGGAATTGTGGAGAATATAGAGTATCTGTGGGAGCCAAACCATTTTAATCAAGCTGCATCTCCCGGCCGTGGGAGAGGGAGGCGCCCCCAAATCTCCTTTTTCTGCTTGAGCCTAGACAGCAGAGGGGCCAGGTTCATTACAATGTATTCACTTGCGTCTCGTGTAATCCAGATCCCCAAATACTTAAATGACGTCAAGGTTTTCAATTGGGGCATGTCGGCGGACACTCTATATCGTTCTGTATCAATTAGTAACAAAGCCGACTTGTCCCAATTGATATTTAACCCAGAAAACCCACCAAACTTTTCCATCATCTGCACCACTGGGGTCAGTGAATTATTGACGTCTCCAATAAAAAAAAGAATGTCATCTGCGAACAACGATATTCTGTCCTCTTCTAGACCTCTTTTAAAACCCAATATATCTTCCTTACCTCTAGTTTTTATAGCTAAGGGTTCCATAGCCAACGCAAACAAAAGAGGGGACAGGGGGCAACCCTGTCTCGTTCCTCTCTCTAGTTCAAACAGGTCTGACGTTACTCCATTGATCTTAACTTTTGCACAAGGTTTATTATACATGAGCTTGACCCACCTAATAAAAGACTGGCCAAATCCAAAACCCTCTAGTGTTCGCCATAAATATGACCACTCTAAGCTGTCAAATGCTTTGGCAGCGTCTAAAGCCAATAATGCCCGAGGTGTCTCATTGTCGGTGGGGATCTGAGTATTTAAAAAAACCCTCCTTATATTAAGGCTTGTTGACCTATTGGGGATAAATCCCGACTGGTCAGGATGTATAAGACGCTCAATGCATCCCTTTAGCCTTGTTGCGAGTACCTTTGCAAGGATTTTTACATCCGTACAGAGTAGGGAAATTGGGCGGTATGATGCCGGGTCAAGTTGATCTTTTCCCTCTTTGGGAATTATGATAATTGTTGCCTCCATCATAGAGGGAGGGAGATGTCCTTTAGAGAAAGCCTGATTCAACGTATTCAGAAGCTCGGGCAGTAATATGTCACCGTATTGTTTAAATATTTCTGTTGAAAGCCCGTCGGGACCGGGTGACTTATGATTGGCCATCTCTGCCACCGCACATCGAAGTTCTTCCATCGTAAGTGGGGATTCTATTTTTTTTTCTCATTTTCTAGCAGAGTTGGGAAGGACAGTCCCTGAAAGAAAGCCTCCATATTATCATTCCCGCCCCTTGATTTATATAGGGTTTTATAAAATTCATGGAAGGTATTTCTTATCTCTCTGCTTTCCGTTACAATATCGCCAGTCAAATTTCTAATGGCCCCAATACTGGAGGATGGAAAATTGGTCTGTATCAGGAGCGACAGCGCCCGTCCCGCCCTTTCCCGTTCACCAAATTGAATTTGTTTTTGAAAGATTTGGCGATTCGCGGTTTTTCTCCTAGTTACCATTTTATAAGCCTGTTGTTTTTCTAGCCATTCCCCTTGTCTACTTAAAGAGGGATCTATTATGTACCGTTTCTCGGCTAACATCACAGCATTTCTCGCCTCCTCTTCCCATTGTCTAGATTTACGCTGTAGTCTTGCGACTTTTTGTATTAACAAGCCTCTTAAATATGCCTTCAGGGAATCCCAGACCATATCAGCCTCTGCTGTACCAGCATTAATCTGGGTGTATTCTTTCAGGCTCTCTGACAGATCTTGTGATTTCCCAATCCGTTCAAGCCAATAGGGGCTGATTTTCCACTACTTCGCGGTTGGTCTCTCCCTTTTTCTAATTAATAGGTCTAATGGTGCATGGTCTGAGACCCCTCTCGGGCCATATTCTATTTCCTTAACCTTATTTATTGAAAATGAATTGCCCAGGGCCAAGTCGATCCTAGATAGTGTATTATATGAGCTAGAAAAACACGAGTACTGACTAGTCGTTGGATGGTGGACACGCCAGATATCCTTTAACCCTGCCTCCTCCATAAACTGGACCAGACGACCTCCCCGTTCTCTCCTCAAGTCAGGGGCTTCATTATAATCTCCCACTGCTATCAGGGGGATATCCGGCCTGTCCATCATAAACTCGACTAGTTTCTGTAAAACTAAAAGGTTGAAGGGGGGGGGGGGGACATATACATTGGCTAATATATAGTGTTCATTATCTATTGTGCAGTCCAAAAAAATATAGCGTCCCTGTTCATCTATCCAACTCTGTTTGCAGGAGAATAGTAGTCCCTTACTTACTAGAATACTAACTCCCCGTGAATACGAAGAATGTACCGCATGATACCTATGTGGGAATCTACGTATTCCCACTTGGGTCATACTATCTTTCGTCAAATGGGTCTCTTGTAGACATAATATACCTGGTCCCCTCCCCTCCATTGAGGCCAGAACCAATGCTTTTTTTGTTGAATCGCCCATCCCTCTTATATTCCATGACCTAATGCGCCAAGCCATATTTCGAGTTCAGAAGAAAGGAGAAATAAAAGATACAAAACCAAAAGACATAGGAGTTAACAACTTGAGTATCGCTCTCCCCCTTTATCGACCCTTGTAGACAACATCTGCTCTCTTTCCTATCCCTTTTCAGCCCTGTGAGGCTACCTGCAGTATAGCCCACCCCAAATTGACCCTCCCCCCTCCCACCCCCCTTCCCTCCACCCAAGTCCCCCCCTCCCTCCTGCCCATTGGGGCTCCCCATAGGGGCCTCTCCTGTGACCTTACCACTCATACCCACTCTCTGCTCCACTGTCGTGTCCCCACCTACTTATCCCATAATCCCCACTGAGGGTCTCCCCTCCCCTAACCCCTACCGGCGTCTATGTCTCCTTTCTACCATAATATATGTGTTAACCAAATCATAAAATATGACCCCCAAGCCATCATTATAAACATGTATCTCTCTTATCCAATTCTACCATGTGTCAAAATTTAAAGTGGTTCAAGGCTTAAAAATTTGCCCCGAATTTCATATGTGAAGTAGCATTTATCAGTTGATAGTGTGTTCAGTGCAGGTACTTCTATAAAAAATTCCAACAAATGTTCCAAAAAAAAAAAAAGAGGGAATTTTCCCTTTCCCTTCCTTTCCTTTCTCTTAAACAGATCATTAATTCTACAAACCTAGTGCAAAATATATTGTATATACAATTGTGTCTAAGTATTTAATTATTAATTACTACTTAATTATATCTATATATATATATAATTGCTATTAATATCTTACTATAACTGTGACATTTATAAAGTGTAACCCTAGTTCCTTAATCCCCCTCTAAGAGGGGGAAAGAAGAGAGAGAAAAAAAAAAAAAAAAGGAAAACCCCCCCCCTTCCTCCACCCTTATAACCTATTTATATCGGCCCAAAATAATGTCTCATGTAGACAAACCAAAAAAAAAAAAAAAACTGGAGAGGGATAGAGCAAAAAAAGAAGGGATTGACTGTCCTGGTTGTAATATGGGTGGGTCTTATAGATCTTTTCGGAAGTCCTCCAGCCATTTTGTTGCTTCATCCGGTGTGTTAAAGAAAAAAGTTCTGCCCAATGCTGTTACTCGTAACCGAGCTGGATATAATAAAGCATATTCCACTTTGTGTTGTTGCAGGATACGTTTAATGGGCATATATTCAAACCTACGTTTTTGAAGCTCAGGGGAAAAGTCTGGATAGAATGATACTCTGGATCCGTTGTAACTAATATCGCCCTTTTCCCTCGCTTTTTGGAGCAAAATAACTTTGTCCACAAAATTAAAGAGTTTGAAAATTATAGGTCTAGGCCTTCCACCTGCTTGTGGAGGTCTAGAGGGGACTCTATGTGCTCTCTCTATGGAGAAGAATGGTGAAAAGATAGTATTGTCAAATATCTCCTTTAACCATTTCTCCATAAACTTTATAGTGTCTCCACCTTCACACCGTTCTGGCAGGCCAATTACCCGGATATTGCTCCTTCTGAGCCTGTTCTCCATTTCATCTAATTTAGATGACTGAGAATAGACTTTTTCCTGCAGTTCTCTCATTCTATTTTCCATCGGGTATACCACGTCTTCAAGGGCACTTGTTTGCTCCTCCAAGGTCACCACCCTTTCCAGGGTGGTACTCATGCCCTGATGTATAAGTACAAGTTCGTCCTTCAAACTCTTTAATTGGTTGTCAAAGTTGCCCATTAATGCCTTACAATCATTCACGGCTTTGAATACGTCTTTTATTGTGGGTTCCTGGTTTAATTCAAGGTCTGTTTTTACCGTGGACCCAGGGATGGGCTCTTCACTTAGCACTACTTCACTGTCGCTCCTCCCCGCTCCCTGGCCTTTGTTAGACTGATTTTTAGAGCCGCTGTTGCTGGCTGGATTTGATGTTTTAGGGGGTACTGTTGATGTCGATCCCCCACTTCGCCTGTCTACAGACGGGACCAGTGTACCCTTAGTATGCCCTGACGCTGTTGACGCCCCCCCCCCTTACCTGGGGAGTGGGTAGTGGGTTTTGGAGGATGGAAGAAACGGTCCAATTTGGCTGCTGCTACTTGGCTTCCCTTCTCTTTATCTTTGTCCTTGGCAGATCTTGTAACGGGAGCCCCCTCTGCGTTAGGCGCGTTTTTGGACATAGTGAACATTGGGAAATTCTTTTTAATTAATTTTTAGTAAACTACTATGTGATTCTATTCCCAATTCACTCAGCTTTAGAATGTATCTCCTTGTCTCTATACCCTAGCCACTCTTTAGGCCCCATACACACGAGAGGATTTATCCGCGAATACGTTCCAGCGGAACGTTTCCGCGGATAAATCCTCTCGAGGATTTCAGCAGATTTCTCTGCGATGGAGTGTACTCACCATCGCATTGAAATCCGCGCCGAAATCCTCTGGCGATGACGTGTCGCGCCGTTGCCGCGATTATGACGCGGCGACGTGCGCGACGCTGTCATATAAGGAATTCCCTGCATGCGTCGAATCATTACGACGCATGCGGGGGATCCCTTCGGACGGATGGATCCGGTGAGTCTATACAGACCAGCAGATCCATCCGTTGGGATGGATTCCAGCAGATGGATTTGTTTAGCATGTCAGCGAATATTCGATCTGCTGGAATCCATCCCAGGGGAGATATATCCGCAGAAACAGATCCGCTGGAGTGTACACACCATAGGATCTATCCGCTGAAACCCATTTGCTGGGATTTTTCAGCGGATGGATTCTATTGTGTGTATGGGGCCTTAGCCTTGAGTATAATAAATTCTTTACAGATTCTTTGCGCTCTTAAAATCAGGAAGGGAGAAAGCAAAAAAGAGAGGAAGAAAAGTATGTAATAGCTGAGAGCAGGTAATTAGTATCAAGTCTCTCATATCATGTAGGTTGGGGACTATTGCAAACTATTGCTGGATGTTTGCATGTTATTGGTAGTCAAACAATTAAATGCAGAAGACTTATAGTCCCCTTTCTCTGCACCACCGTGCTATAATATGGAGATCCTTGGGGTCACAGCAAATTACAGTCAAAGTGAGAGAAAGAAAATAAAGTGCATTGCATGATGCGTTTCTTTTTTTTAAAAATGATCAATTTGCTGAAAATAGTCCCATGCACGAATGCTATGGTGGGTACTCACTCTGACTCTTCCTTGTTGTCTAATCCCAGGTAATCACAGTGTTGTAAGAGCTGTCCTCTTTAATTTACACCTTGATGTTATTTGTACCGCTCCTCTATTCGCTGTATTGCTGAGTCACTCACCCCTCCCTGGCTTCACCCGTATCCGCTCACTCTGCTCGAGAGGCGATGGGGGGTCCACAGGGGGAGCACCGAATGACCCTCGGCAACCTTCGGTGGATGTCAGCGCCGGCTCCCCGGCTTGAGTGCGCAGTGATTCGTTGGGCCGGTCACGTGTTCCTGACAGCTGACCGCCGTCCTCCAATCGCGAGCTCTCGCCTCAGATCTGCAAACGGACCTCCACGGACCTCCAGGGGGAACTCCAGGGCAATCTCCGGGGCTTCAAGGAGAGACACGTGGGAGACACGGTGGCATCCCCGTCCAGCACGCCCCCCGCCACAGGTACGATTTCTCCCTCAGCTACAGCGATAGGCAGAAGGGTTCATACGAGCAGCGCAAGCAGGGGATTGAACGGCATGTTCTAATACTTGGGGTAGGAAGGACACGGGAGGCTTCTCACATCTCACATCTCACCGCACCTCACATCCCCGCCTCACGCTGCACACCTCTCTCCACACACCTCCGCACACCTGCATCCGGTCACGCCCCCACTGTCCTTTACGCCGTTGTATCTTAGTTGCATATTTACGCTGGCCGATATGGGCGTGTACGTCGTTTTACGCCGAGAATATGTAAATGACATAGATACGCCAATTCACGAACGTACGCTCGCCCGTCGCATGTAAGATACGCCGTTTACGTAAGGCGTTTTCAGGCGTAAAGATAAACCACCAAAAATCATCTGGCGCAGCCAATGTTAAGTATGGACGTCGGACAGCCGTCAAATTTCACGTCGTTTACGTCGTTTGCGTAAGTCGATTCAGAATGGGGCTGGGCGTAGGTTACGTTCACTTCGAAAGCAAGGAGTATTTGCGACGTGATACTGAGCATGCGCGTGCATGCGCGGTACGATCGGCGCTTCATTTACATGTATGGTAATGAATCGGGAATTCATTACCATACAACACGCCCCCTACCTGCCTATTTTGAATTAGGCGGGGTTACGCCGGGCCATTTGCGCTACGCCGACGTAACTTAGGAGGCAAGTGCTTTGTGAATACAGTACTTGTCTCACTATCTTACGTCGGCGTAGAAAGATACGCCGCCTTACTTGAATGTACCTACTTGACTTGATCCGTCCAGACATGAGCAAACCTGCGTAATCCGGCCCCCACTGCACCTGTCTGAAGGGAGAAACCTTCAAAAGGGTTTCTGCTGTTCCGACATTGTGCCCGCCTTCGACATCCATGCCACTGTCGACTGAGGTGGCTTTGTGCCCTTTCTGTACTCTTTGAGAGGCCTGAAGGGTCTGAACTCCCTTACTTTATTGGGGTATTGCCTTCTTCCCGGAAAGCGTCTTTGTTTTGGTTTTACATCTTGTGGGAGCAGTCCCAACTTGCCTCCTGTCACTTTTGATATTGCAGAATCCATCATATTTGCAAATAATGCAGTCCCATTAAAGGGGATGCGACACCAATTTATCTTTGATGAGGTATCTGCCGTCCATGGCTTAAGCCAGTGATGGCGAACGCGTGGCACGCGTGCCACAGCTGGCACATAGAGCCATCTCTGTGGGCACGCGAGAGGGGGATCAGGTTTGCGATGGGGAGAGCCAGCAAGCAGCAGCGAGGTGCAGGAAAACGAGTGCCCGAGTGAATGGGCGGCCTGCAGCCTCCGCGCGGAAGGTTACAGCCCTAAGAGCATAGGAGGGAGAGAAGCAATTGGCGGCGAAGTACAGGAAATGATTTGCCCAAGTGAGTGAGTGGGTGGCCTCTGTGCGGAAGGTTACAGGCCTGAGAGCATGGGACAGAGAGAAACAAGCAGCGGAGAGGTGCAGGGAACGATCTGCTCGAATGAGTGAGGCTCTGCATGGAAGGTTACAGGCCTGAGAATGGGACGGAGAGAAGAGCTTCACCGCTTACTTGATGGCTGAAGAGGGGCGCAGGCCCAGAGAACTTGCGGACTGTGGGCCCTGAAGATGAGGACAGGCGAGAGGCACATGCTGTGAGGTAATAGAACAGAGAGCTCTCCCGGATCAAAGATGGAGACAGGTACCGGGCACAATTAAACACTGACTACCTGCAGACAAAGACGGGCAGGGAGGCAGAGCAGGGATGGCAGAAAAGGACAGAAATAGAGGTCTCTCTCGCCTCTCAGCCCCCTCCTTCTCTCTTAGCCCCCCTCTTTTTCAGTCCCTCTCTCTCTGTCCCCTTCCCTCTGTCTAACACCCCTCTCACCCTGTTCCCCCTCTCTCTCAGCTCCCGCCTCTCTCAGCATCTCTCTCTGTCCCCCCCTATCTCACACACTCCCCTTCTCTCTCACACACTACCCCCTCTCTCTCACAACCCCCTTCTTTCTCTCTCTCTCACAACCTCTCTCTCACTCTCACACACACACACACACAACCCCCCCTCTCTCTCTCTCACACACACAACCCCTCTCTTTCTCTCACAACCCCTCTCTTTCTCTGACAGCCCCTCTCTTTCTCCCTCTCTTTCTCTCACAACCCCTCTATTTCTCTCTTTCTCTCACAACCCCTCTCTTTCTCTCTCAACCCCTCTCTTTCTCTCACAACCCCTCTTTTCTCTCTCTCTCTCTCTTTCTTTCTCACACAACCCCTCTCTTTCTCACACAACCCCTCTCTTTCTCTCACAACCCCTCTCTTTCTCTCACAACCCCTCTATTTCTCTCACAACCCCTCTCTTTCTCTCTCTCTCTTTCTCTCACAACCCCTCTCTTTCTCTCACAACCCCTCTCTTTCTCTCACAACCCCTCTCTTTCTCTCACAACCCCTCTCTTTCTCTTTCACACACCCCCATCTCGCTTTCTCTCTCACACACCCCCATCTCTCTTTCTCTCTCACACACCCCCATCTCTCTTTCTCTCTCACACACCCCCATCTCTCTTTCTCTCTCACACACAGCCATCTCTCTTTCTCTCTCACACACCCCCATCTCTCTTTCTCTCTCACACACCCCCATCTCTCTTTCTCTCTCACACACCCCATCTCTCTTTCTCTCTCACACACCCCCATCTCTCTTTCTCTCTCACACACAACCATCTCTCTTTCTCTCTCACACACCCCCATCTCTCTTTCTCTCTCACACACCCCCATCTCTCTTACTCTCACACACACCCTTTTCGCTCAGCCCCCCTCTCTCGCGAATTGCTGTGTTGGCACTTTACAACACAAAACCAAGTTATTTATTTCAGTTTGGGCATTCGGGCTCAAAAAGGTTCGCCATCACTGGCTTAAGCCATAGAGCTCTTCTTGCCATAACCGAGGATTGCATGGCCCTTGCTGAGCAGCGCAATGAATCAATAGCTGCTTCTCCAACATAGTCACCAGACTGTATAATATTGTCTAGGAATTCAAGGGATGGCGTCATGTCTGCACCCGACTGTATTTCCCCTTTTATGTATTCTGCCCATGCTGTGATGGCTTTTGCCAGTGTTGCAAGTGCTAAGACAGGTCTGCATGCACTGCCTGCAGCTAGATAGGTTCTGTTCAAGTCTGCATCGTCCATAGGAAGCGTTACATGCCGTGCCAACCTCATGATAGCGGCATCAACCAAGGGGGGAGTTTCCAAATTATGCATGTCCTCTGTCTTAAAGGGATACATCCGCATAAATCTATTGACAGGTGACGCTTTCCTTTCCACCTTTTCCCACTCCTCCTGAATCACTTCCTTTACCCCTTCTATGAGAGGGAATAACAGCATTGTCTTTTTCAATTGTGGATAATATTTTCTCGCTTTTGCGGGCTGAATCACTTATTCCTCCCACTGAAGTGCTTCCCTTACAGCTTTTATCAACGGTTGTACCGCCGAATATCTAAAACTTAGTTTTGAATCATCTACTTGGGAATCCTCCCCGGAATCCCACTCTGGGGATGGGTCTCTGAGTCTTTGGGTCGCAGTATGACCCCTGCTTGTCCCTCTGGCTTCACTGGTTGTTGGTTTTGAATCGTGTATAGATTCCTTAACTGTCCGCTTTATTATTTGAATAATCTCAGCTCTTTCAATCTCTTTATCTGTTGCTGCTTCATGCAAACAGGCTTTACACAAGATTTTCCCACTAAGGGCCACTCTTCCACATCCTACACAGAGATCATCTCTGTTCTCCTCCCCATGCTGAGTATGTTCCACTCTGTGCCGGGTTTTATCACGGGCTTTATAGTGTGATGCTGATCTCTCAGAGCTTGAGGCATGTCTGTGCTGTGTCTCCTTGCTCTTGGAGGAATGATGTGGTAACTGTGGGCTGAAACAGATTTACAGCCAATCAGTAAATGCACTCTTTTAAAAGATATGTCATGCAGACATACATACCTACCTGCCCTCACCTTAAGATACGTGGCTGGTCCCTATGAGAGCTCATGATTCTGAAATTCATAGATAGTCCCACTTAGATACTTGTCATAACACGGTTTTTGATGAAACTTTCAACATGTAAGTTTCCTACCTGGATCCCGATTTGTTTGTTTGTAGCGCCTGGCCACGATGCTGGTGCACTAACCTTGTGCTGCGCTCTGTGTACAGGCTGTTTCCACAGTTATATCTTGTGCATGCAACGCCTGACAGGAAGTTCCTTGGCCGCCATCTTGCTTCACCCGGCTGGCCAGCCATAGTTTTATTTATCACCGGAAGTCCTGTTTCCGCCATCTTGCTGTACCCGGAAGTCGTACCGCCGCCATTTTGCGAGTGGGCAGACGTTAGTGTTTGTACTGGGATAGCTCTCCTAGACCAGATACCTTCACCCCAATATTTATGGATCTTGCTGGGGGTGAGGTCTCCCCCATTAGGCATTCAGGACTGCCTGTACAGCGGGGAGCTTTGACACAGGAGAGGCATGAACCTGTGCGGCTTGGCCGGAAGTGTCCATCAAGGTGAGGGAAAAACAAAAAATTTCCTGCTTTCTAGCAGTAGCATAACCGCCTGTAGCAGTGAGGAAAAAACAGAGAATACTGCGATAGGGGAGGAGACCTACTTTTATAGTATAACCGGTCCTGATTGGGCAGGGAGGCGGAGCCTTCCCATACGTATATGCTGTCATGCTGTGTCAGGAAAAGGGTTTTTAAAAGTAAGACTTGTGTTGAATTGTAACTGTTTCTTTGTTAGATAAATGTATATGAGTTTTATCTATTTCACGTTCATAGCAACTGGTAATGTTGATGCATAATAAGGAGTTTTAGTAACTCACAATGCTTATCTTTGAAGCTTATTTTCTTACGATGAGCTTAATTTAGATATTGATACATTACCAGCCTTCACTGATTTTTATAATTTTATCGGTTAGATTGTGTGATCTGGTGGGCCCTGCCTGTATTTATCATTGAGTTCCAGGCCAACCTTCCCTTTGCCCCCTGCCACCTTAGCTTAGACAGCCTCACATGACCTTCCTACCCTGATGGTGGTATGTGACCCATGACCTGATACATATATGACTTGTTGCCTGTTATACTGTTATAATGTGGTGCCCAAGGTCTAAGCTGCTGTATGTATGCTGAGCAACACCACTGCTATTGTGGAAGCATGGGCCCCACCCGAATGCTGTTCTCTGCTGGAGGCCTCTCCCCCTGCAAACAGGCCTTGCTCCAACCTGCCCCATCCTGCCCCAACCCCATGTGCTCAGTATTGCACGCAAATGGCATCCTCTCCTGCCCACCGCCCATGCCGAAATCTGTGCTCTGTAACCCACCAACCCTTCTTCTCTCCTTTGTTTTGTTCAAGGGGGGTATCATGCCATGTCTTTGGACAAACACAGAAAGAAGAGAATGATGCAGACCTACCTGCTCCTACCCTGGATGAACATGATTGTTCTGAACTCATGAAGGTGGAATCCGCTCATCTACCCTCTGTCCTGTGTGCCCCGACCCCAATGCCTTGACTCACCTTCAGGGCTGTGGAGTCGGTAGATAAATGTTCCGACTCCGACTCCTCAGTTTTATGTACTTCCGACTCCGACTCCCCGACTCCGACTCCTCTGTATTAATATGCGAATGTATTTTATACATTCCTTGAGGGAAAGAAACGCAACCTACCACAGGACTACTGGCTGGGAAGCCAACAGTCTACTGTATTGCACAGTTTAAGCAAAAGACAAACACAATGAAAACAAAGTTTTATTAATTTTTTTTTATTAATCAATCAAGTGGCTGGATAGTAGCAGCAGGCATAAACATCAGGAACAGGATCTTTACCAGTTCAAAAAATCTAAACCACATTATTTGGTTGTTTTAAAAACAAAAACAAAGCTTATCTATAATGAACCAAAAACAAAATCTGTAAAACCTAGAAATGGTTTATATTAATCTTGAAATGTAGTTATAGGCTTAGCAAATGCAAATCAATTCAATGTAGAGTTCTAAGGAAGAGAATTGCCTCTGCCAGATCCTCTTTCATAGAGGCTCTTAAGTCAGACTTTATTATTTTTAGGGCTGAAAATAATCTTAGAGAGGTAGTTGGGCTGCTGCTTTCTCCTTTGTGTGCTTATCTGCTGCTGAAGATAGGGCAGTGGGAGGATCCAGGAAGGGGCATTTATTCTAAAACATGATTTTCCTAGGAGAATCCCATAGTCATGTTTAAAGTTTAAGCTAACAATCAGAGTTTACAAGTTTTTATAGCCTTGGCTAAATGACAGCAGTTTTTCCAATGGTTTACAGCTTCAGTCTTGAACTATTGGCCCTCCATTCCCTTCACTTATACAAGTGTCTCACTCTCTAGTCCTGAAAAAAACATATTTATTTAATCCCTTATCAGTGAGAGGCTAGGTTACACGCTGCATTCCCTGTAAAAGCAGAACACAACACTATGGAAAGTATAAGTATTGCAGCTCCTAATTGTGCGCTGCGTGCCATATAGTGAAGCACATGAAAAGCATGCTTCTTCGCGGTCACTTAACGTGTTCGTTTTGCGGTTACGTGAGGCACTGCATGCATTGGTCTTTATTCTTACAGTAGAGAAGTCATTAATTATAACTTTTTGTGAATTGAGACATTTAAACTTGCTTTTTTTTTTATTCCAATCTAAATTTAGTAGGAGTCGGAGTCAGTGCATTGTTTGCCGACTTCCGACTCCGACTCCAGGTACCCAAAATTTCCCCCGACTCCAACTCCTCGACTCCGACTCCACAGCCCTGCTCACCTTGTATGTTGATGGCTCCATGGGGTGGCTGAGGTGGTAGAGAGTGATCAAGGCCCTGCGTTCACTGCTACAGTTACAAAAGAAATATGGAAGGTCCTGGGTACCACATTAAAATGTTTTACATACCACATTTAATGTTTTTTCACATACCATACCACCTTCATAGCTAGTGGGAAAGTGGCCCCAAGGGGGAAGCATTCATTATCCCCTTATGAAATCTTGTTTGAAACAGTCTCTAGATTAGGTTGTCTACCCATGACAGTTGCAATTACAGTCCGATACTTTGAGAAAGTATGTGACCGCTCTTGAAAAATAATTAACTAATATCCGTGTACGAGTATTTTCTCCCATTTCAGATTCTTATGTAGGTACCGATATTCACTATATACTCGCTGGTGATTGGGTGATGATTAAGAAGTTCCTTTGAAAACATTCTCTGGAGATGAGATATGATGGACTGTGCCACCCGCATCAGAATGAAACTATATATCTTTTTTCATATATTTGATTACTGTACTTTAATCTCCTTCCCTCCATTAGACTGGCGGGGTAATATGTTCAGGAACCATATATATATGTGTGATATAGGTGATGATTGTGGCCACTGGAAATTTGTGGGTTGGAATATAGTTGATAAACTGGGGATATAGGCTCTAAAAAAGATGCCAGAGGGGTCCCAAGGGGGGGTCCCAGATGAGTTTAAAGCAAGAGACCAAGTAAACTACAGGTTTTGAGTCCCATAATCACTGTGATGTATTCCATAGGGTAATTAGTTAATTAATGTCAGAGTGTAAAGAAGTTCGTTAATGAGGAAATTAAGTTTATTACTGCCTGTAAATGTTTATGAATATTTTAGCCTAAACAACTGAAAATGTGTTATTATATATCATTCAACGCATAAACATGGGATCAGAATAAAGTTTTAAGAGAATATTATTGATTAAGATTGTGTAAAGAGGGAGAGAGATGTGGGGACCTTTGAGGATGAACAATGGGAGGAGGTACTTCAGGCGGTGCAGCTGTGCTCCATGAATGTGGCACAGCGGTTATCCCAGTTGTATATTGTGCTTAGAGTGCATTACACACCCGCCAGACTATATAAAATGGGGATAAGGCCTGACTCCAACTGTACTCGATGCGCAAGGGACCATGGTGACCTAATTCATTTACTATGGCGGTGCCCCAAGTTACATTTGTTCTGGTCTGGGGTCGTGACTCTCCTTAACAGAGTTTATCTGACTAATATTCCTGTTGACCCGAAACCGTGTCTTCTTGGAATTATAGATGATATGTCACTGGACGATAATAGCAGGCAGGCCATACTGAGAGCTCTGTTTCAGGCCCGTAGGCTAATCCTTCGGCATTGGAAGGCAGTTGATCCTCCAACATTGAAGGAATGGATTACACAAATGGGAGACACCATAAGAATGGAGAGGTATGTCTATCAACACAGGGGTTGCTCGAGAAAGTTTGAGCAAGTGTGGGCCCCATGGTTAGATTCCCCCGGCTTGTCTCCGGTAGATCTGGTCATGGATAGGCTGTTTAGGTAGATGAGGGGGGTAGTCAGTCATGGGGGGCAGTCAGAGGGTGGGGAGTTTGATCCACTGGATTTACTGTTTGTATGTGAGCAGGGGGATGTAGGTGCTCCGGTCTCTCTCTCAGCCTCATCTCTCTCTCTCTCAGCCTCATCTCTCTCTCTCTCTCTCTCTCAGCCTCAGCCTTCTCTCTCTCTCTCTGACTCGTCTTTCTCTCAGCCCCACCTCTCTCTCTCTCACAACCCCACCTCTCTCTCAGCCCCACCTTTCTCTCAGCCTGACTTCTCTCACTCAACCCCCTTAGGGGAGCATCTCTGTGTTTGGATCATTGCCATAGAAACATTTGTAAAGGGGGGTGACCACGCCCTTGTAGGGGCGCCAGAAATATTTCTGCACCCAGGCGCATGTGACCCTAGGATCGGCCCTGCAAAGAGCCTAACATGGGCAAAAGTTATACCATGAATACCATTGCAGTCATAGGCGTGCGCAGCCTATTGCATTAGGGTGTGCACCACAAACAGAACATCAAATACACGTGTGTGTGTGTGCATATTGTGACAGGAAGTCAGGTAAATCTGTGGGTGTTGTCACAGATGGGAGATACACTTCTGCCTTGTTTAGAAAATACACCAACTGTTATTAGGCGTCGGCTGCAGAAGTAGCCAGAAAAGGTCTAAGGGCGTTGGAAAACTTCACCTGTTCATAATGAGACAATTAAGGCCTCTATAAGTAATCCAGAGGATTACCACTGATTTGCTGCATCCTGAGGCTTTGTGAGTGAAGGAGAGCAGTCGCTGAATGTCTTCTGAGGAGGTGAGGAGGATTGATTTTTCTGTGTGATAAAAATCAAAAGACTATTGTTTTTCTGCTGTATGACTAGAAGTGTCTGCCCAGCACTAGGCTGTGCCAGACTCCATAGATAGGTTCTTGTGTGGTGAAGATAGACGCCCCAAGTGGCCAGGGTTTATTTTATGTTTGATTTTGTTTATGCTGTTTGGATGCTTGCACTTGTTTCCAGCAAGATGGAAGAATAGACTGCCTGTCTGTATAAATTCAGTGTGTAGTGAACCCATCCAAGGGGTCACACACCGCGCTACCGAGCTAACCCCTTATAATATATATATATATATATATATATATATATATATATACACACACACACACAGCTCTGTGTCCAAAGGGACAGCGATCTGGCTCTTCTCCCTGAAAATCAGGGAGAGAAAATAGCCAGAATAGTAAGTAAAAGCAGCACACAGTACACGTTGTTAGGCGAACAGTTAGCCCCTTTCCAGCCAGTGTCATTATACGGTGTACAGTATTATCACCATTTACTGTATTGATGTCATCACTAAATTGCCTGCCACCCTATAACAGTCCCATTATAAGTCGCTGGTCACAGCCATTGCCAGTATAGTGTGATAGCTGCGTGAATTCCAGTATATATACCACAGTTTGTAGACACTATGGGTCAGATTCACATAGGTTAGCGGAAGGTCCGCGTAACCTATCTGATTTAAGATCCGCCGCCACAAGTTTTTGAGGCAAGTGGGTAATTCACAAAGCACTTACCTCAAAACTTGCGGCGGCGTATCGTAAATCCCCCGGCGGAATTTAACCACTTGCCGCCCGCCAATGACAGATTGACGTCGGCAAAGTGGTTGTAGAATCCTGACTGGACGTCATATGACATCCTCAGGATTCTGACACCCTGCAACACCGATCTCGGTAAAGAGTCTCTCACGGAGGCTCTTTACCACGTGATCAGCCGTGTCCAACCACGGCTGATCACGATGTAAACAGGAAGAGCCGTTGATGGCTCTTCCTCACTCGCGTCTGACAGACGCGAGTAGAGGAGAGCGGATCGGCAGCTCTCCTGACAGGGGGGGTTCGGGCTGATTGTTTATCAGCGCAGCCCCCCCTCAGATCGCCACACTGGACCACCAGGGAAGCCCATCCTGGACCATCAGGGAAGGGCAAAAAAAAAAAAAGTCTGAAAAAAAGAAAGTCTTAAAAAAAAAAAAAAAAAGCATAAAAAAAAAAAAGGCCAATCAGTGCCCACAAATGGGCACTGACTGGCAACATTGGTAAATCAGTGCCGCCCCACAGTGTCCATCAGTGCCACCCCACAGTGCCCATCCATGCCGTGTCCACCTATCAGTGCCCATCTGTGCCACCCATAAGTATCCATAAGTGCCGCCTATGAGTGCCCAGTGCCGCCCATGAGTTCCCATCAGTGCCGCCCATGAGTGCCCATCAGTGCCGCCTATGTGTGCCCATCAGTGCCGCCTATGTGTGCCCATCAGTGCCGCCTATGTGTGCCCATCAGTGCCGCATACCATCTCTTTGTGAATCTGGCCCTATAACTTTCACACAAACCAATTCAAATACACTTATCAGGATTTTTTTTACCAAAGACATGTAGCAAAATACAGTTTGGTCTAATTATATGAAGACATTTATGGGGCTTTTTTTTTAAAACGTTTTGTTATTTTGTAAAATATTTTATATATATTTATTTAAAAAAAAACAGAGGTAATCAAATTCCTCCAGAAGAAAAATCTATTTGTGTGGAAAAAATTATATAAATATAATTTGTGTACAGAGTTGTCTGACTGCGCAATTGTGTATGGGCAAAAAAAGGTTAAACTAAATCAGCAGGATTCGTTACACCAGAATCCCTAGTGGAGTCCCCCCTTACACCAGAATCCCTGGCGGAGTACCCCCTTACACCAGAATCCCTGGCAGAGTCCCCCCTTACACCAGAATCCCTGGCAGAGTCCCCCCTTACACCAGAATCCCTGGCAGAGTCCCCCCTTACACCAGAATCCCTGGCAGAGTCCCCCCTTACACCAGAATCCCTGGCAGAGTCACCCTGCACACCAGAATCCATGGCAGAGTCCACCTGCACACCAGAATCCCTGGCAGAGTTCCCCCTTACACCAGAATCCCTGGCAGAGTCCCCCCTTACACCAGAATCCCTGGCAGAGTCCCCCCTTACACCAAAATCCCTGGCAGAGTCCCCCCTTACACCAGAATCCCTGGCAGAGTCCCCCCTTACACCAGAATCCCTGGCAGAGTCCACCCTTACACCAGAATCCCTGGCAGAGTCCCCCCTTACACCAGAATCCCTGGCAGAGTCCCCCCTTACACCAGAATCCCTGGCAGAGTCCCCCTTACACCAGAATCCCTGGCAGAGTCCCCCCTGCACACCAGAATCCATGACAGAGTCCCCCTGCACACCAGAATCCCTGGCAGAGTCAGGTAGTCCCTAAGTGCTAGCTGAAGAAGAAATCGACTGGGCAGCTTCTAGAAGTGGGTTGGAAGGGGACAGATGAGGGAGAGGGGGAGGGAGATGGGGGACTGCTCACTCACCAGACTCGTATCTTGCAGCCACCACACAGATCTTCCAGCTGCTGCACCTCAAATCTCCCCCCACACATCCATTTTCTGCACACTAGGATTGCAGTGTGGGCGGGGTAGACACAGAGGATGGGGAGGGAGGAGCCCTCTCTCCTCTTCTGTTCATGGAGGGGAGGAAGTGGGATTTTGATTGCTGGTCAGTCGGCACTGTGTCACATTCACAGATGCACACAGGTGCAGACAGCAGCTCTAGCTTCTCCAGATATAGATGGTTGGCAAACTCTGCTGGAAGGAGGTTGCCAGGGGGTGCACATGTAAAATCCACCCTCCGAGATATGGCCATGCTCCCCTCTAGGTGCTGCTGACCTCAGCTCTGGTGAAAGCAGAAGAGGCACGGGATGGCAGGCGGAGTGCAGCTATATCACTCCGCCACCTACAGTAGGGATCTGCTGCCGGTGCATTGCCACGAAATGAGATTTGCCATCACATCCTATTGGCTCACTCCTGTCACGTGACATATTTAAACGTCAAGTATCGACGCGAACATCAGTCTCAGCTGGGCTATCACAGGGAGAGGATCTCCTCTCCCTGTGATAGCTGAAGCTGCACGGAGCTGGTGCACGGAGCTGCACGGAGCTGGTGCACTTCCGCACGAGAGCGGAATTGGGCCACAGAAGCTCATACATTTACTAGGCTAATGTTCTCCTTTATTACAATGTCAGGCTAATAAATGTTCTCCTTCATTACAATGTCACTTCGGGACAGGGCTGGACTGGGACAAAAATTTGACCCTGGACTTCATCCAGACTGCCCCACTTTGACAGGTCTCTCCCATGGCGGCCGGACAATTCCCGCACCCCCCCCCCCCGGCCACCCAAGCCCCCTCTCCCTCTTCACTAGCCACTAGCTGTTCTACTTTATTAGAGTATAACGGCTGGTACTCTTATAGGCAGTACCAGTGGGGAAGCTAGACATTATTTCACCTGGGGAAAAGAATCAGTTTGGTGCCCCCCCCCCTTATGGGACAAGATTAGGCAGAAGTGAGAAACTCCCAGGCCATAGCTGTTGAGTCAGCTGTCTGTCTCCTCCCCCATGCTCCTCTGTCATCCCCCCTGCTCCTCTGGTCCTTCCTCTGGTTCTTTGTTTCCCCCAGGTAAGCACTGCAGGAAGGCAGAGACAGAGGAGTGGAGGGGGGCGGCGGTCCGCTGTCACTGAAGCCGGCCCACTGAGCCATCGGCCCACCGGGAAACTCCCTGTAGTCCCAATGGCCAGTCCATCCCTGCTTCGGGATCTACAGCGATATCGGGATCCCAATGCCCGATAGCGCTGTCAGCGTGCCTCCCGCCAGTGCTAACTACACCCCGCGCCCGCAGCTCTACTCCCCATCCCCCGTTAAGGCTCAGGGAACGGGGAACAGAAAGTAGAGCATCGGGTGCAGGTAAAGTAGTAGTGCGCAGGCGCAGCACTACGCAAATAGCTCCGTGCACCAGCTCCGTGCAGCTTCAGCTATCACAGGGAGAGGAGATCCTCTCCCTATGATAGCCTAGCTGAGACTGATGTTCGCGTCGATACTTGACGTTTAAATATGTCACGTGACAGGAGTGAGCCAATAGGATGTGATGGAGGCGGACCATCTCATCCGATGGCAAATCTCATTTCGTGGCAATGCACCGGATCTATAGAGGCAGCATTGGGAAATGCGGCTGGCTGCCCTCTTACTCCGCTGCTGTAGTCCTCATAGGTCAATCTATATATTAAAAAATTGTACCGGTAATATAATTACCAAAATAATCCCACTCGTAGCTCCATTGGCAGAGCAGAGCAGAAAAGAGTTATGTCTGGCAGTGGGTAATTAGGGTGTGCCCAGGCACACCCGGCACACCCCGTGCGCACGCCTATGATTGCAGTCTATGGAAATTGACTTGTTAATTTTGCTAGTCCCCACTTGGCTGACTTGTCTTCTAGTTATTCGCCTTAAAATGGGTATGGGGCATACAGTACCTTCCGCCGTTATTGTACTTTCAGTGTGATCTGATCGCTCTGGTTCTCGGCGACAGGGTACTGTACATCTCGCGCTGGCTGCCGCAATAGGAAAAACACAGGAGAGAGAGAGCGGCCTCCATGAAAGAGGAGGGGGGGGACCTGCGGCATTTGGGCATAGGCAGCACTGGGCAGAAAGGCAGAGCTGGCTGGCTGTAGCGGAGGCAGAGCGGTACATCAGAGGCGGGCTGGTGGTGGACGGTAGCGATGTGACTGCAGGTACACAGACAGGTCACACTCAATGCCAGTGGCACTGTGATGATCAGGGGCGCGCAGGGGATTTTTCTTTCTTTCCTCCATTCCTCCAATGCTGCTGTGCCATTCCTCCAACGTAACACTGTACGGAGGGACTCTAGAGTGGAGTGTCTGCCTGTTGAGTTAGTTGCTGAGAGGGAGTAGGATCACCAGTGGCCGGGTGCCCTGGAGGGAGTAGGATCACCAGTGGCTGGGCGCCCTAGTTGGCAGTGCCCCCGCCTCTCTCCAGTGCGCCCTAGGCGGCTGCCTAGTGGTAGCACCGGCCCTGACTCCAAGGCAAATTTTAACCACTTCCGTACCGTAGGATGTCATATGACATCCTGGACTTCAGTGGAGGATATCTGAATGATGCCTGAAGCTACAGGCATCATTCAGATATCCTTTTTTACAGGCGGCGATTGTGCGCACCATAAGAACGATCATAGCGGCTGCTCCACCGCTTGATCGTTCTTATAGGTGGCAGGAGGGGACATCCCCCCTCCAACCGCCATCCGGGTGCTTCTCTGGACTCTCCCGTGCCATCAGAGGCCCGGAGAACGAATCGTCCGCCACCGAATGAGGAGTATAGAGATTTAAAAACATAAACAAAGCCACAATCGCGGCTCAAAGCATGAGATCAGTGATTTTTTTTCCCGATCTCATGCTTTACAGCCTGAAAGAGCTGCCGGGAGGGGGGGGCGGACTTCAGCACCATCTTCTGCCGGGGGGGAGTCCCGGACCGTTCTCTCTTCTGCCGGGCTCCACCGCGGGGGCCCTGTCTTCTCCGCCGTCTTGTTCCCTCTTCTCTTCTAGCGATGTTGACACAACGAGCTCTCCCGCTGTAATGCCACTTATATAGGCATGGGGCATGGTCACCGGGTGATGCCCCGGGAATTTGATGTAATAAGGGGTGGGGTCGCCAGGTGGCATCACCCGGTGACCTAGCCCCATGCCTATATAAGTTGTTCTTCTTTCTATGCTCAATACCAGTTTGTACATTTAAAAGTGCTTGTTTACTGTGACAATTGTGGTTATTTACTAAAACAGAGAAATCCACTTGGTACTATACAAGTGCACTAGGAGAACCTGGGAGACAGATAAAAGAAACACAAACAATAATGACCAAACAAGTTTTTCAAAGATCACATTTTTTGTTTTTATTTTTGGTAAAAATATTCAGAGATTGTCTTGCATAGCGTAAAGTACTCCGCATATTTATCTCGTACTTCACGGGCACTTTGGGGGGCCAAGCCAGTGTCCAGGCCCGTCATTAGGGATGAGCTTCGAGTTCGAGTCGAACTCATGTTCGACTCGAACATTGCCTGTTCGGCGAACAACGAACAATTAGGGGTGTTCGCGGCAAATTCAAAAAGCCGCGGAACACCCTGTTAAAGTCTATGGGAGAAATCTAAAGTGCTCATTTTAAAGGCTAATATGCAATTTATTGTCCTAAAAAGTGTTTGGGGACCTGGGTCCTATCCCAGGGGACATGTATCAATGCAAATAAAAGTTTTAAACACTGACGTTTTTTCGGAAGCAGTGAATTTAATAATGCTAAAAGTGAAACAATAAAAGTGAAATATTCCTTTAAATTTCGTACCTGGGGGGGGGGGGGGGGGGGTGTAAAGTTAGCATGTGAAATATCGCATGTTTCCCGCATTTAGAACTGTCATTGCACAAAGTGTCATTTCTGAAAGGAAAAAAAGTCTTTTAAAACCGGACTTGCATGGTTGCTCTGTTGTCTATCCTCCCGGGGGCTTTTAAGTTTCAGAAACACACTCTTCTAAGATTCTGCCTCAGTACGGGTAGGCAACTGATATCTAGACATTGGAAATCCTCCTCGCCCCCATCCCTGGCTGAATGGGTCAATGAAATGAATGG
Organism: Rana temporaria; assembly: GCF_905171775.1. Lineage (NCBI taxonomy): Eukaryota > Metazoa > Chordata > Amphibia > Anura > Ranidae > Rana > Rana temporaria. Next base: position 89,493,836 of record NC_053500.1, on the reverse strand, counting down.
AGTCATGCTGATGGAAGAACTCCAAGCTAAAGTTCTAGAGAATCATGCTAAGTTTTCCTTCACATGGGGAATATGGAGACATTACTCTTCCTCAGATGCGTTGAAGAAACTTCTTTCACCTGACCCAATCTCCCCTCTGGCCTGAAAGGTTTGAGGGGATTTGAGCTAGTCATATAGACTAGAGGCTCGAAAAGCCCAGGCACACCACCCATACCCCCTTCCCTTCCCTTCCCACCCCCCTTCTTCTTTCTACCTTTTCTTTGTTCTCTTTTCTCTCTCCTTTCTGTTCTATTTTCTGGACTTATTCTCTCTTTGTTCTTCTCTGTTACTCTTATTACCTTCCACGAATGTATTAAAATGGACCAAGGCTATTTGTTGACCTCCCAATGTTATAGGTTAATTCCCTTGGCCTATTTTCTTTTCTTTTTTTTTCTCGTTGATTTAGATACATGGTCAGCCCACTACCTCCCTAGTGGCAGCACTCCTAGTGTAAATGTGTTATCCTCATGCTTTCTCCTGGCCATGGGCGCAGTAGGTTCCCAATGGGGCACCAGGGCTAGGAGAGGCAATGGTTGGATGTGTAGGGGGGTATGCGGGAGATGTCGGTGTAAATGTTTTTGCGGGTAATGTAATTGTACCCATGCTGTAACCAATATTATGGAAGGTGATACTGTATTACATTGTGGATCGTCCCACCCATTGTTGGGGGCTCGGTTCTTGTTTTCTTTGATTTCTGTCAAAATTTTCTAATAAAACTTTTATTGAACCTAAAACCGGACTTGCGACAATAATGAATTGTCGGCTCTGGCAATTCAGAGAGGATTCATTCATAGAAAAAAAAAATACCCCTTCAGGTCTGGTATGGATATTTGGGGGGAACCCCGCCGTCAATTAAAAAAAAAAATTACGTGGGGTTCCCCCCAAATATCCATTCCAGACCCTTCAGGTCTGGTGTGGATTTTAAGGGGAACTCCACCCCAAATTTAAAAAAGAATGGCGTGTAGTTCCCCCAAAAATCCACACCAGACCCTTATCCGAGCACGTTAACCTGACCGGCCACAGAAAAGAGGGGGGGGGACAGAGTGCGGCCCCCCCCTTTCCTGAACCGTACCAGGCCACATGCCCTCAACATGGGGAGGATGTCCCCATGTTGATGGGGACAAGGTCCTCATCCCCACAACCCTTGCCCGGTGGTTGTGGGGGTCTGGGGGCGGGGGGCTTATCAGAAGCTGGAAGACCCCTTTAACAAAGGGGAACCCCAGATCCTGCCCCCCCATGTGAATTGGTAATGGGGTACCCCTACCATTTCATGAAGGAAGTGTAAATAGTTGGAAAAAACACACACACACACACACCGTAGAAAAAAAATCCAGCGGTGGTAATATACTCGATTCCAGCTCCCTGCTCCAACGTTGTCTGTATCCAGCGACGGGTGATCTCCTCTCCGGTCCAGCGATGAGAAGATCCATCCATCCAGAGCGCAGCCACGCCGACCTCCTCTCTACGCTGGACACAGCCCAGCGAATGACGTGGCTGAAGCTGTGACATTTCTTATATAGGGGAGGCAGGGCCACCCATCACGTGACCCCGCCCCGCACCCTCTGCTACGTCACTGGGGAAGCCCAGTCTTCCCCCTTACGTCAGAGGGGGCGGGGTCACGTCATTCGCTGTGTCTAGCGGAGAGAGGAGGTCGGCGTGGCTACGCTCTGGATGGATGGATCTTCTCATCGCTGGACCGGAGATCACCCGTCGCTGGATACAGACAACATTGGAGCAGGGAGCTGGGACCGAGTAGATTACCACCGCTGGATTTTTTTTTTATTAACCACTTAAGCCCCGGACCAATATGCAGCTTAATGCCCAGAGGTGTTTTTACAATTTGGCACTGCGCTGCTTTAACTGGTAATTGCCCGGTCATGCAATGTTGTACTGAAACTAAATTTGCGTCCTTTTCTTCCCACAAATAGAGCTTTCTTTTGATGGTATTTGATTGCCTCTGCGATTTTAATTTTTTGCGATATAAATGGAAAAAGACCGTAAATTTTGAAAAAAATAGATTTTTCTTAAAACAAAAAGTAAAAAATATCGAATAAACTAAATTTTAGTCAAACATTTAGGCCAAAATGTATTTAGCCACATGTCTTTAGTAAAAAAAAATCGCAATAAGCGTATATTTATTGGTTTTCGCAAAAGTTATAGCGTCTACAAACTAGAGTACGTTTTCTGGAATTTACACAGCTTTTATTTTATGACTGCCTATCTAATTTCTTGAGGTGCTAAAATGGCAGGGCAGTACAAACCCCCCCCCCAAATGACCCCATTTTGGAAAGTAGACACTCCAAGGAAACTGCTGAGAGGCATGTTGAGTCCATTGAATATTTTTTTTTTGTCCCAAGTGATTGAATAATGACAAAAAAAAAAATACATTCTGCTGCTTCTCCTGAGTACGGGGATACCACATGTTTGGGACTTTTTGGGAGTCTAGCCGCGTATGGGGCCCCAAAAACCAAGCACTTCAGCATTTCTAAGGGCACAAATTTTTGATTTCACTCCTCACTACCTATTAAGGTTTCGAAGGCCATAAAATGCCAAAATAGCACAAAACCCCCCAAATGACCCCATTTTGGAACGTAGACACCCCAAGCTATTTGCTGAGAGGCATGTCGAGTCCATGGAATATTTAATATTTTGACACAAGTTGCGGGAATATGACAAACTGATTTTTTTTGCACAAAGTTGTCACTAAATGATATATTGCTCACACATGCCATGGTTATATTGCACCCCAAAATACATTCTGCTGCTTCTCCTGAGTACGGGGATACCACATGTGTGGGACTTTTTGGGAGCCTAGCCGCGTAGGGGGCCCCGAAACCAAGCACCACCTTCAGGATTTCTAAGGGCATACATTTTTGATTTCACTCCTCACTACCTATCACAGTTTTGAAGGCCATAAAATGCCAAGATGGCACACAACCCCCCCAAATGACCCCATTTTGGAAAGAAGACACCCCAAGCTATTTGCTGAGAGGCATGTTGAGTCCATGGAATATAAATTTTTTTTGCCCCAAGTGATTGAATAATGACCAAAACATTTTTTTACAAAACGTTGTCACTAAATGATAAATTGCTCAAATATGCCATGGGCATATGTGGAATTACACCCCCAAATACATTCTGCTGCTTCTCTTGAGTACGGGGATACCACATGTGTGGGACTTTTTGGGAGCCTATGGGGCCCCAAAACCAATCACCGCCTTCAAGATTTGTGTGAGTGAAATCAAAGATTTATGTCCTTAGAAATCTTGAACGTGGTGATTGGTTTCGGGGGCCCCGTACGCGGCTAGGCTCCCAAAAAGTCCCACACATGTGGTATTCCCATACTCAGGAGAAGCAGCAGAATGTATTTTGGGGTGTAATTCCATGGCATGTGTGAGAAATATATCATTTAGTGACAACTTTGCGCAAAACAAAAAAAAAAAATATATTTTTCCCGCAACTTGGGTCAAAATATAAAATATTCCATGGACTCGAGATGCCTCTTAGCAAATAGCTGGGGGTGTCTACTTAACAAAATGGGGTCATTTGTGGGGGGTTTTGAATTGTCCTGGCATTTTATGCACAACATTTAGAAGCTTATGTCACACATCACCCACTCTTCTAACCACTTGAAGACAAAGCCCTTTCTGACACTGTTTGTTTACATAAAAACATATATTTTTTTTGCAAGAAAGTTTAGTTGAACCCCCAAACATTATATATATTTTTAAAGCAAAGGCCCTACAGATTAAAATGGTGGATGTTGCATTTTTTTCCCACACAGTATTTGCGCAGCGTTTTTTCAAACGCATTTTTTGGGGAAAAAATACACTTTTTTTAATTTTAAAGCACTAAAACACACTATATTGCCCAAATTATTGATGAAATAAAAATTATGATCTTAGGCCGAGCACATGGATACCAAACATGACATACTTTAAAATTGCGCACAAACGTGCAGTGGCGACAAACTATATACATTTTTAAAAGCCTTTACAGATTACCACATTAGATTTACAGAGGAGGTCTACTGCTAAAATGACTGCCCTCGATCTGCCCTTCGCGGTGATACCTCACATGCATGGTGCAATTGCTGTTTACATATGACTCCAGACCGACGTTTGCTATTCGCCTTTGCGCAAGAGCAGGGGGGGACAGGGATCCTTTTTTTATTTTATTTTTATATTTATTTTGCTTTTTTTATTTTATTTGTAAACTGTTTCTTCCATTTTATTTATTTTTTACCATTGTTATTGTTATCTCAGGGAATGTAAATATCCCTTATGATAGCAATAGTTAGTGACAGGTACTCTTTTTTTTAAAAAATGGGGTCTATTAGACCCTAGATCTTTCCTCTGCCCTCAAAGCATCTGACCACACCAAGATCGGTGTGATAAAATGCTTTCCCAATGGCGCTGTTTATATCCGGGGGGGGGGGGCATTCCCTCCCACTGAATTTAAAAGCAGTCTAGAGGCTAATTAGCTGCTAGGACTGCTTTTACATGAAAGCCGACCGCTGGCTGAAAATAATGATACCAAGATGATGCCTAAACCCGCAGGCATCATTCTGGTATAACCATTCAAAGTCCAGCAACATACCAGTACGTTGATGGTTTTTGTTGGACATGTATTGTAATCTTCTTTTTTCATGCAGCCTGTTGGCTGAACGAAAAAAAGATTGATCGGTGGGTATGCCCACCATTAGAATACCTCCGTTCATCCACCCACTTCTAATGATGGGCATACATGCACCATTTATATATGCCGAAGCATGGGGGCATCCTCCCGCAAAAAAGTAATGCCGCGTACACACGGTCGGACTTTTCCATGCCGTGTACACATGGTCAGACTTTTCCACGGGAAAGCCTCCGTAGGAATGTCAACCGTATGTACGCGGCATTAGGAGCAAAATCGCTCCTCCGCCCCTAATGCCCCCATGCTTCGGCATATATGCTCTTTTTTAACTGTGGTGGTAAAATCACCTCCTACAGCGTTGGAGTCGCGGCTTTATATATCGTGGGAGCAAACGCTGTTGCTGTCACGCTAAATAAATCCGCACTGCAACTGAATGGCGTACCTGCTAAGCAAATGATGGTTAACATTAAAACAAAGTAACATTACAGTATAACAGTAAGATCATACCATACCTGCAAAGCAAATACCAAAAAAAAAACCATAGTAAAAAATAAAACATTTAACGCAACCTGTGCCTAATATATATATATATATATGCCGAAGCATGGGGGCATCCTCCCTCAAAAAAGTAATGCCGCGTAAACACGGTCGGACTTTTCCACGGGCAAGCCTCCGGCGAAATTTCGACCATATGTACGCGGCATAAAAAGTTATGCCACGTACACACGGTCAGACTTTTCCACGGGCAAGCCTCCCTACCGTATATACGTGGCATTAGGAGCAAAATCGTTCCTCTGCCCCCATGCTTTGGCATATATGCTCTTTTTTTAACTGTGGTGGTGAAATCACCTCCTACAGCACTGGAGTCACGGCTTTATATATCGTGGGAGCAAACGCTGTTGCTGTCAAGATAAATAAGTCCGCGCAACAGCTGAATGGCGTACCTGAAAACAGTAAAGTAAATTACATACCTGAAAAGCAAGCATGAAAAAAAACATAACAACAATAAAACTTTGCAGAATAGAATACAGTTAAAAAGAGCAGAACAATAGAGAGAGAATAGAGAGGGAGAGAACAATAAAACGTCAACTACCGTATTTATCGGCGTATACCGCGCACTTTTTTGCCCTGAAAATCAGGGCAAAATCATGGGTGCGCGATATACGCCGATACCCGCTTTCCCGTGCCGAGTTTGAATACTGCGCCGACATATACAGAGCGCAGTACACTCGTGTATGGTCGGGCAGGCTCGGCTACTCTCGCGCTGACGTCCTGTACGTCCAGGACGTCAGCGCGAGAGTAGCCGAGCCTGCCCGACCATACACAAGTGTACTGCGCTCTGTATATGTCGGCGCAGTATTCAAACTCGGCGTGGGAAACGAGCGGGGAGGACGCAAGGACGCCGCAGAAGGACGCCGGACCCGACGAAGAGGACACCCGAAGCCGCAGACGGACGCCTGACCCGACGAGGCCGCCGATGGATGCCGCGCAAGACACCAAAACTGTAAGTACAAAAAATCTTTTTTTCCACAGGAATTTCGGGCAACTTTAGGGGTGCGCGCTATACGCGGGAGCGCGCTATACCCCAATAAATACGGTATTTTTTGTTTTTTTATTTTATGTTTTTTTGTGTTTTTATTTTTTACTTTTTTTTGTTTTTTTTAACACTTTTTTATGTAACTGCCGCGTACACACCATCACCAAAACAACATTTTCTGTGAAGTAAAAAACAACGTTTTTGAAACTTCAATTTTCAAAAACGACGTTGCCTACACACCATCGTTTTTTCACAATGCTCTAGCAAAGCGAGGTTCACCACTTTTTTCCATTGAAGCTTCTGGGCATGCGCGGGTTTAAAAACGTAGGTTTAAACGTCGTTTTTTGCTACACACGGTAAATTTTTGTGAACCAAAAAACGACGTTTTGAAAAACGACACATAAAATTGAAGCATGCTTCAATTTTTTTTGTCGTTTTTCACAAGACATAAAACAACGTTTTCCCCCACACACGGTCATTTAAATTGACGTTTTTAAAAATGTCGTTTTTTTTCATCACATAAAGTGATGGTGTGTAAGTGGCATAACTGTTCAACTTTTCGGTTCCAGGTTTGGGTCTCTCAAAATGCGATGGCATCTTGGGAGACCCTGTGTAAGTGTGCCTAGCCTGTGAAATGTTTTACCCTACGCTAATACTTCACTCGTGTGTGGAAGCGTTCAAAACATTCACCAATACAAAGACCAGGATCGGCAGGACATTGGGGACAAAAATAACGGGTGTCACGCCTAAATCCGCGCTTGGTACAGACACAACATTTTCTTTGGGGGGCTCGTTGGGTAGGGGTACTCTCGAGGGCATATGAAAAATGTCTCTCATGCAGTTGGCTTCCTGCATTTGGTAGGGGATAGTGAGGTGTAGAACCGCCTGGATACAGGAGTTCTGTGATGATATCCTCCTGGAATTGAAGGAAGTATCCATTCCGTCCTGAAGCTTTGTATAAGACAAAAGCATTCAGTAAAGTCAATTGGAATAAATATAGAGACACTTTTTTGTACCAGCGTCTCGCCTTAGGGGCAATATGATACGGCGCCATCAACTGGTCGTTGAGGTCCACCCCTCCCATATTTGGGTTATATTCGTGGACACAGAGGGGTTTCTCCACAACACCAGTCGCCGTACGAATTTGTACTGTCGTGTCTGCGTGAAGGGTGGTAAGAAGGAAAACATTCTTATTGTCCCGCCACTTCACAGCGAGCAAATTATTACACTTGCAGCAGGCTCTCACCCCCAGCCTAAGATGAGAAACTACAAGCCTCTGGGGAAAGCCCGGCGATTAGGTCGCACGGTGCCACATGCTCCAATCTGATGATCAAACAAGTGACTAAAAAGTGGCACGCTGCTGTAATAATTGTCCACACACAAGTGGTACCCCTTTCCGAATAAGGGTGACACCAAGTCCCACACGATCTTGCCAGCGCTCCCCATGTAATCTGGGCATCCTTCCGTCTCTACCTGACTATCTTTGCCCTCATAAACCCTAAAGCTCCATGTGTAGCCTGTTGCCCTGTCACAGAGCTTATAGAGCTTGACCCCGTATCTGGCACGCTTGCTGGGAAGGAACTGTTTGAAAGACAAGCGGCCAGAAAATTTAATGAGGGACTCATCAACGCATACAACTTGCTGGGGATTAAACAAGGCTGCATAACGTTCGTTAAAATGGTTTATGAGGGGCCGAATTTTGTAGAGCCGGTCAAATTCAGGGTCTCCACGCGGATGACAAAGTGCATTGTCACTGAAATGCAGGAACCGCAGGATCGCCTCGTATCGATTCCTGGCCATGTGAGCAGAGAATATGGGCATATTGTGAATTGGATGTATGGACCAATACATCCGCAACTTCGGAAATTTGTGTATGCCCATGTTGAGGGTAAGGGCCAGAAAGGTCTTAAATTCGGAAACCGTAAGTGGTTTCCATTCTTTGGCAAGGAGAGACTGGGGATTAGCGACGATGTAGGTACCAGCATATAAATTATTCTGGTCCACAATAGATCCATAGAGATCTTCCGTGAAATACAGCGAATAGAAATCAAGTGACGTAAAATCAACTGTATCCACCATTGGCCAGTGAATGGGGGAAGTACGGGTGCTGGCAAATTCTACAGGAAGGGCACTATGGGCACGACGGGCCTGTCTCTGTCTTCTTCTTGGTGGCAGCGGGACACTACTTGTGCTTGCCACCTTGAACTGCACTTATGGGACTCGCCACGTCACCACGTGATACTGCAGTGCTGGATGAACGACCAGGGTGTACTAGGCCGCTGGTGCTTGCCAGTTCACCAGAAGGAATAACGGCGCTAGTACTTCTCTGCTCCATACAAGGGTCCTGCGGTTCTTGCTACTCAACAACATCAGAACGGGGTCGGGTACGCCTGGCCTTAGCAGGGACCACAACTTTGTTGTCAGAGCTATCTGGCATGGAGCCGCTGTCGTAAACGGGTTTGTATTCTGAGCCAGATTCTGACAGATGCGTGACCTCCTCCTCTTCACTATCTGTCATGCTCATGAACTCGTAGGCCTGCTTACTATTGTACATTCGCTTTGCCATTTTGGGCTCTAAATTTAGTGGTACAATAGTAAGGATTCACAGGTAAAAAAAGCACCTGATCTGTAGAAAAGCAAACGTAGAAAACGCTTAAAAAAAACTGTTAGCGATCGCAGGGATCAGGCCTGTCTCTGCGAACGCTGCAGTTATGTGTCTTGTGTTTTGTAAGTGACAGTGATCGATCGATACTGCACTTGGGTGGGTTGGGCTGGGCTGGGCAGAGGGGGGAAAACGCAGGTGCTAGCGGGTATCTGGGCTGATTCCGCTAACAATGCGTTTTTGGGTACCCTAAACTGCTGGGTACGCTAGTATAGATCTGATCAGATCAGGTATCGATCCGTTCAGATACTATACCACTAAGGGGGGTGTATGCTTTGCACGTGGGTGTAAGCGTTACTGGCATTAACCTATCACTGCCTGGGGCGACGCAGACCCTGACGGACGCTAAAATTTAATTTATATCACCTGCCGGGCGATCAGGGGTTAAACCCTTATTGGGTTATATACGGCGGGTGGCCTGATGCTATAAACAGCAAACTAACCAACCAGCATCAACCGTAACACTTATACGGTGATCACTGGTGAAAGGGTTAACTAGGGGGCAATCAGGGGGTTAAAACCTTTATTAGGTAATATATGGGGGTACCTGACGCTTTCTAAAAACCTGGCGGCGAACCTAAAATAACTAAATAACTAACTGGCTAACCAGCGTCAACAGTGACACTTATACAGTGATCACTGGTGAAAGGGTTAACTCTAGGGGCAATCAGGGCTTAAAACCTTTATTTATGGGGGTACCTAACACTATAGAAACCTGGTGGCGAACCTCAAAAAAAACTAGCTAGCTAGCGGCAACAGTGACACTAATACAGCGATCAGAAAACCGATCGCTTAGTGACACTGGCAATAGGGGGTGAAAGGGTTAACCAGGGTGGTGATCAAGGGGTTAAACCTTTATTAGGGGGGGTAGGGGGCTACCCTGGAC